>NC_044559.1:57542279-57883916 GCF_007565055.1 Rhinopithecus roxellana | reverse complement strand
GTATACACTTAATTGTAGGATGGCTTCCAACTTCCTGAAAAACAAGGATTCACCTCCCCAAAATGGCCAGTGAAGTCTTCTCCCTTGACAGGCATCAAAACCATCAAGGGTTTGGGCTTCTGTTTTCTTTATTCTTTCTGTTAAGCTCTTCCTATGAAGTTGTCCCACATTTGATGTGTCCTTTGTTTAATTACCACTCATTCCCTGCCAATTTAGAAAAACTTGCTTTCGTTCTACTGCTACAGCTGAAAAGGAAGGATAAAAGACGGTCTGGGATTGTTTTTTCAAGGGTAGATGGGGAGAAGTATTTTCCAAAAGCACCCAGCAATTTTCTCCATTCCCAATTGTGACATTTCTTTCATGGTTCGTCTCTTTTTTGAAGAAAGACGATTCTTGTATGCCAAAATGCCACATGTTACAAATGCAGTCGGCATCCCTGAAACACTCATAGGGTAACTTTGTGATCTGCTGAAGTGTCTGGGTGACACAGTGTGCAGCTCAGCTGCCAGGACCCTAAATGAATGCCGATTACAATTAAATGCAAATTAGTTGCAGCAGTACATACATAATTTCTTCAGCTGCCTGCGTATTCCAAGGCACAAATGCTATTCCAGACTGTTATAATTAATTGCCCCAGATAAGTACATGAAGAATGTCTCCATCATTTCATCTTTCATCATTGGTGATTTTCCCATCTGACACAAGGAGCATGAGTTTACCAGTTAAGCAGTTTAATTAGGTTAATTGCTGCAGCCACCAGTATACTGTGGAAGTCACTAGACTGTCTGTTGCCTAGCCACCTTGTCTTTATGCATTACAGCATACCCTGTGCCGAACTGCGGGTGAACCAGGCACAGCTCCTGCGGCATGGTAACACTGTCCTTCTGGTCGAATTCACAGTGTCTCTCTAGTGCCCAGCACAGTGCTCATTAAATTTGTTAACTAAATGGATGAACGAATGCTCTAGAGTGTTATACTTTTATCACTGAAACGCTTTACTTCCACAGGAAGTCAGAGAAGCTCTATAAATGAGAAGATCAGAGGATGTGACAAGAAAATGGCTGGTGAGGACAGAGCCCACGACAGAGTGTCTGTCTGCCTTGCTACATTTCTGCGGCTGTGAGGCTGAGCCTAAGGTCGGCCTGGCCTGGTCCACTTCCACTGGGATGTGTTAAAAGAGTGTCGGAACATCAGAACACTGTCTGGGAACCATGTGGTCACACTTTCCCTTCAAACAGAGACTCAAGAGCTCACAGCATGGTGCTGGTATCTCTGCCAACACCCTACAAAGTGTCTTTGCAGATGTCTCCATTTGACCAGTGAGCGTTACAATGGACCCATTCATGAAGTAAAAAAACTCCTTATTGCATGAGTCAGAGGTCATGTGCTACAACCAAAATAGGCTTTCCTGCCATCACTGCCACTCTGAAGTGGCTGCCCAGCTACGGCTATATGGTCTAACTAATCTTGCATCTGGGTGGCCTCATATGACTAGTTCTCACCAAAGGAATTGTGGCAGATTCCCTATAGTGGACCACACCAGTAATTCCCACTTCATATTGTTTTATAATATGATGTTGCACTCCTGTAATAAGCCATGGGCTCTATGTTCTCTCCCCTTCAATCTGGGTAAGCTTGTGAGGCTTATCAGGCCAAGTCACAAAAGGTGATACAGCTTCCATCCAGGCCTGTTGGGATACTCTTGGAACCCAGCCACCAAGGTGTGAGGCAGCCCAGCAGCCACATGGAAAGTCCAACTGTGGGTGTTCTGGCTATGGCCACAGTTGACGCACAAGGAGACACCAGCCTTTGAGGTGAAGGGGAGGTGGTGGTAAGTTGTCTGATACCTCCACCCCCAGCCTTCAAACAATCCTAGGAGACACCAAGTGGAACAGAAGCAAGCAGTCCCCACCAAGCCTTGCCCAAATTGCAAATTCCTGGGGAAAACAAATGTTGTCATTGCTGTAACACACCAAGTTGGGGGTGATTTGTTAAACATCAATAAAGAACTGGAATGGGAATGGGAGTGGAAATGGTCTATGCCACTTCCAGTCCAGGCATTCGGGAACTGGGGATGCCTTCTCCATACCCTCTCCTTCTCCAAGGCCCTCAGACCACAAGATGAAAAGAACCAAGTATCTCAGCCAGGTGTGGTGGCTCACGCCTATAACCCCAGCACTTTGGGAGGGCAAGGCAGGCAGATCACAAGGTCAGGAGATGGAGACTAGCCATCTGGCATGGGGCTAACACAGTGAAACTCCATCTCTACTAAAAACGCAAAAAATTAGCTGGGCTTGGTGGTACACGCCTGTAGTCCCAGCTACTCAGGAGGCTGAGGCAGGAGAATCGCTTGAACCTGGGAGGAGGAGGCTCCAGTGAGCCAAGATCACGCCACTGCACTCTAGCCTGGACAACAGAGCAAGACTCCTTCTCAAAAAAAAAAAAAAAAAAAAAAAAAAAAAAAAAAAAAAAAAAAACTAGTGTCCTGATTGCTACACTGTGGCAAGTCTTGGGTCAACCAAAAATACCTGCATCAAACTGCTCAAAAGCTAGAAATAAATTTCTATTGTGTGAAGCCATTAAAATTTAACAGTTTCTATTTTTACAGCATCTAAAATTACCCTAACTAATTCAATTCATTTTTTCTACTCTGTCCCAAACCTTACACTTTTACCAGCATTTTCTTCTCTGTTCATTTCCCAATTTTCTAAGTAATACCAACCATTGTGTTTCTGTTCAATTAGCCTCACACCAAGAGATGAACATTGTGTATTCTCAGGACAACACTCACAAACTTTGAACCCCATTGGGTGATGGTTAGTCTGAGGGCAAAGGAAGAGTAGGAACTCCCCCTTGCCTTTTATTTTATTTTATTTTTTTGAGATGGAGTTTCACTCTTGTCACCTAGGCTGGAGTGCAGTGGTGCAATCTCGGCTCACTGCAACTTCCACCTCCCGGGTTCAAGAGATTCTCCTTCTTCAGCCCCTCACCCCAGTAGCTGGGATTACAGGCGCCCACCACCACGCCTGGCTACTTTTTGTGTCTTCTAATAGAGACGGGGTTTCACCAGTTTGGCCAGCAGTTTTTCTAAATTGGCAGGGAATGAGTGGTAATTAAACAAAGGACACATCAAATGTGGGACAACTTCATAGGAAGAGCTTAACAGAAAGAATAAAGAAAACAGAAGCCCAAACCCTTGATGGTTTTGATGCCTGTCAAGGGAGAAGACTTCACTGGCCATTTTGGGGAGGTGAATCCTTGTTTTTCAGGAAGTTGGAAGCCATCCTACAATTAAGTGTATACGTTGGGGCCACAGAACTAAAAGACTAAAAAATTATTCATATGCAGGGCTTCTGTGTTCAACTGTATGCTGTCCCTTTTGAAGGACTTATCTTGGACAGTTCTAGGCTTACCTTGACTTTCATTTCTCAGAGCATTGCTTGGAATTTCTCCATAGACATGAAGGCTTTTTATTTTTATTTTTATTTTAGTATTTTAGCTCTAAAATAATTTAGAAACATGTCTGAGGACTAGGATAGATATGCAAGCTGAATCTAATATAGGTGTGTGATCATTTGGATGTTTGTCCCCTCCAAGCCTCGTGTTGAAATGTGATCCCCAGAGTTGGAGGTGGGGCCTGGTGGGAGGTGTTTTGGTTGTGGGGGCAGATCCCTCACATGGTGCCTTCCCCGGACTAATGAGTGAGTTCTGGCTCTGTTAGTTCACTCGAGAGCTGGTTGTTTAAAAGATCCTGGCATCTCCTCCCCTGTCTCTTACTCCCTTTCTTGCCATGTGACATACCTGCTCCCGCTTCACCTTCTGCCATGAGTGAAAGCTTTTTGAGGCCTCAGCAGAAGCTGAGCAGATGCTGGTGCCATGCTTATACAGCCTGCAGAACCGTGAGCCAAATAAACCTCTTTTCCTTATAAACTGCTCAGTCTCTGGTATTCTTTCATAGCAATGCAAAAAGGACCAACACTGTGTGTGTGTTTTCCATATGTGTGTGTTTGTAATAATAAGAGACGTGTCACAATGCAATGAATTATATCATTAATGTCAGTAAGTTTATGTGGATTTTAAGTTGGCTCAGAAGGCATTTCTTGAAGAGTGCTACTCAACTTGTTCAAAAGATATTGCCATTGCCAGAAGATGCTTGTGGCCTAACACTTCCCTTGTTTTATTTGGCCATGGAATCCTTTCTTTACATATCTTTATTAACACCCTTGTAACCGCCATTCCTCAAAACATCCTTTGGGAAATGCTGAACCACAGCAATCACAAAGAAAAAGAATTAAAAGCAGGGACTTGAGCAGATATTGTACACCCATGTTTATAGCTAAATTATTCACAATGTCAAAAGTTAGAAATAACTCAAATGTGCATTGATGAATGAATGAATAAATATAAGATGGTATATATGTACAGTAGAATATTTTTCAGTCTTACAAAGGAATGAAATTCTGATACATGTTGCAACATGGATGGACCTCAAAAATGTGCTTATCTAAATATAGCAGACACAAAAGGAAAAATATCATGTGATTCCACTTATATGAGGTACCTAGAGTAGTCAAATTCATAGAGACAGAAAGTAGAATGGTGATTTATAGGCACTGGGGCGATGGAGGAATGGAAATTTGTTTAATGGGTAGAGTTTCCATATTGGATGAAACAGTTATTGACTGGCTTGTGAAGTGGTTGTACAACATTGTGAATGTACTTAATGCCATTAAATCGTGCATTTAAAAATGTTTAAAGCGGCAAAGTTTGTGTGCTGTGTGTTTTTCCATAATAAAAAAAAAAAAAAAAAGAAAAGAAAAAGGAGTAATTAGAGAACAAGAATGAAGTAATGGAGATTAAAACTAGCATGGTGGCTCACTCCTGTAATCCCAGCACTTTGGGAGGCCAAGACAGGCAGATCACTTGAGATCAGGAGTCTGAAACCAGCCTGGTCAACATGGTGAAACCCTGTCTCTACTAAAAATACAAAAAAATTAGCTGGGCATGGTGGTGTGCACCTGTAATCCCAGCTACTTGGGAGGTTGAGGCAAGAGAATCCCTTGAACCCAGGAGGTGGAGGTTGCAGTGAGCCAAGATTGCATTACTCCACTCCAGCCTGGGCAATAGAGTGAGACTCTGTCACAAACAAACAAACAAACACCCCAAAACTAGAATATCTCCTCTTACAGCATTTTATTACAAAGGTTAGAAGAGAAGATAAGGAAATGGATTTTTTTTAAAAAAGAGAAATGGAAAACAGAAAATGAAAAACTGGAAAATCAGAAGTCGAATGAAGAAGTCCAAGATCTGATGGACAGGAATTCCAGAAACAGGAAATGAGAAAATAGAGTGCACAGAATTATTAAAAATTAATACAAGAAAACTTCCCAGAGCTGACGGACACAAGTGTCTAGATTGAAATGGCCCATAATGTGCTGAGAACATATCAAAGACTGAAAATACTCCTACATAGAGACATGGCATCATGGAACCTGTGACAATGGAATGACCTTAAAAGATTCCAGAAATCAGCCTTATATATGAAGGATTAGGAATAAGAATGGTACTGGATTTTCCAATAGCGACACCATGAGCCACAAGGCAATGGACCAAAGCCTTCCATATGCAAAGGGAAAATAATTTCCAACCTAAAATTATTATTATTATTTTTTTGAGACAGAATTTCACTCTTGTTGCCCACGCTGGAGAGCAATGGTGTGATCTCGGCTCACCACAACCTCCACCTCCTGGGTTCAAGCGATTCTTCTGCCTCAGCTTCCCGAGTAGCTGGGATTAGAGGCATGCAACACCACGCCTGGCTGATTTTGTATTTTTAGTAGAGACAGGGTTTCTCCATGTTGGTCAGTCTGGTCTCGAACTCGTGACCTCAGGTGATCCGCCCACCTCGGCCTCCCAAAGTGCGAGGATTATAGGCATGAGCCACTGTGCCTGGCCCCAAACTAAAATTCTATGCTTAGCTGAAAGACTGATAAGGAAATGCTGGTAATCTTGTTGCAGTCAGCACTAAATTCATGTAAGATTATTTGTTCGTTAAGGCTCTGCTCTGCAGGCTAGTCAGTGTAAGGATGTTTGCTATCAAACACTTTTTCAAAGCATTTTTAATTCATCTGTTCTTTCATTCAGTACTTAAGAGAGGTCGTGTAGTAGCAGAGAAGGAATTCAGAGAACTGTCTCGACTTCCTTTTGCCATTGTCTTATTTTTGAGCCTGTGTGTTCTAGATCCTGTGACTTATTGTTTCTTGGTTTAATCTCTCATTTGGCAAGATCATATCCTCCAACAGCTGTAGAGAAATGGAAAATATGAGTACCTACACATCAATAAATGTATTTAGTCTATAATTAAATTTGACAGTAAATTAAGAAACATAGGATCCCAAAACAGAGGAGCCCAAGAATGACAGCCGTACCTGTCTTGTTCTTTATTGGCCAGTTTGCCCCATGCGGGCATCCCAGAGCCTGTAGGCTTTGAGCAAGGAGATCCTTGAACATCACTGAAGTCTGGGAGGGAAGGCAGAAGCAGACCCTCCAAGGGATCTGGTCATGTGGGGCCAGGGCATGGGATCTATAGTTCTTCATGCTTCAGCTCCCACCATGGTAGATGCCAGGAAAGATGCTGAGTCTGCTGGAGAGGAAGCAACAGCCAGGGTACTAGGCTCTGCACTGAGTGCCCGGCTGAGAGCCTCGGGGGTGGAGAGTGGACAGGAGAGAGGGCTTAACAAAAACTGGGGTGGTGCAATCAAGTTTATTTCACTTCCCCCTCCCAAACAAACCCACCCTCTGAGAAGTAACCATGTTCAACAGCTTAGCTCAGAAATATTAACATCTCTGATTGTTGGTCAGGAAGCACGATGCCATTTTTATCTTTTTCATCTGAACAAAGTCAAACAAGACCTCTCTCTCTTCAGGGCAAACAACCTTGACAGATGGGTTTCCTGGGCAACTGTAGGCACCTTGAGTATTTTTTTCAGTGCAGTTACCTCTGTACCTGACACTCAGTCAATGTTGCTTGAGTGGACCAGTGAATGACTGTCCAGCATCAATACATTCCTGTTGATTTGTTAGATGAGGAGACCATAAGGAAAAAAAAAAGTCACATTATGTGGATCAGTTGTTCTCAAACTTGAGCATGCACAAGCATCATGTGGGGAAGATTGTGAAAACTGCAGCCTTGGTTTCCAGTGTTCAAGTTTCCAATTCCGTTGATCTGGGGTGGAGAGGAGAATTTACATTTTTTAAAACAACATCTCAGGTGAGTCTGGTGCAGGTGGTGTGGGGACTACATTAAGAGAAACAATGCTGAAAGTGCTAGTCATTTGTGGCGTGTTGCCTTAGGGATGTGAATTGTAGAAAAGACCATGTTTTATGTTTACTCCCAGCAAGAGCCACACCTACAGGACACAGCTGCAGATACCACATTTGTCTTCCTATCCACATGATATTGGAGAGAACTTGCTACTGAAAAAGGAACTTGACCACTATTGCAACAAATGACTTGTCAATCCACAGGGTGAGCTATCCACACAGTGTGGGCTGAGATGTGCCAAAGTCTTATTTCACTCCCAAATATCTCTCATCTTATAGCATTTCACCCCACAGGAACTTACTTTGTGCCAGGCACTGTGTTCAGTTCTGGAGACAACAGGTGTTTCAGAAATGGAAGTCTTGAGTCAGGCAGGATGATGCACACCTCTAGTTCCAGCTACTTGGGAAGCTAAGCCTGGAGGATCACTTGAGCCCAGAAGTTCGAGGCCAGCCTGGGCAACATAATAAGATCCTGTCTCTAAAAAATAAAAAATAAGAAAAAGATATAAAGGTTTTTAAAATCTTTTACCGCATCTGTACTTTCTTTGGGCAAAAATGCAGCCATGTTCCCTGTGAATCCAGTAGCAAGACCAGTGAGCATGAAGTCATCTATGGTGAGTGGATGAAGGGTAGTAGAAGGTGTGAACCAGAAAAAACTGCTTTTCTTAACCAACCTCAGTGAAACTGTGTGGAGAACCCATGTTTTCTAAGATCGTATGCTTTGAGAAACTTTGCTGTTTGGTTCGCTTCGATGGGAACGGGAGGGGCAAAGCCTCATGGGTCACTTTGACATAGAGAAGCAGCCTTGGTTTCCAAACCAGGTGATAAGAAGTTTGAACACAACATTCCACAGTTCTCTTAACTTTGCTGTTTCTAAGGAAACATGACCCTGAGTCCAAGTCTTAGACTTGCTGGTTATTAGACTGTGATGTTCCCAATAGAATCTAAAAAGAAAAAAAAAGTTTGTGATGGGACGTGGCCAAGGCCACATAAATTTACAACGTGCCTCCCAGGCCATCCCACAGCTGCAGAAGGATGGGCAACCTCTTCCTTTTGAACAATTATTGCTTTCCTACCTAATGGCAAACTTCTTTCCCAATGACTCCCTCGGCCCCACTTCACTCTTCTTCCTCCTGAATGATTGCTGCGTACTTAGTTTCTAAACTGCCTGTTCTTCGTGGCAGCATCCAATATAGAGTTGTTCCATCTTCTCTAGCTCCTCTTAAAAATCATTCTGCAAAAGCCCAAAACCCATAACAAGACCCCCTGCAACCCCGTCTTAATGACATGCCTCACAATTTCTGTGGTGTTCCATGACCCTTGTCGTAGCAAGTTAACAAACCTATTTTTTTTTTTTTTTTGGCCACAAGTACGTTCTTAGTAATCCTCACTTGATGGACTTTATCAAAGGGTAGAGGTTGGCAAAGATAGGACTCTTCTCCTTCCAGAGGTGTATGTTTTGCAACCAGATCTCTGAGAAGAATTAATAGTAACAAGCCCCGAGTTGCCGTGTTTGCCAGCCTTTGTGGTGTAACTACTCAATGTTCTGGTCAATTTCAAGCTATCAGCATGATGCCATTTTGAACACAGAGTTGGGAAGAGATGCAGTCACTCAGCTTTTGGGGGTCTTTACAGATTGGATCCAGCAAACCACTTACCAACTTTTCTCCCCACCTTACCCACTTTTCTCAAACAAGAACTTCTTTTTCTCATTGAGTTTTCCAGATTTGTTTCTCCAGAGAGTAGCTTATGATCTTGTATCCCTCTGAATTTGAGCAAGGAATCTAGCGCTAAGCTGACGTATAAGAAGGTTCTGAGGAATGTCATGACAAATAGGAATCACTGACACAGATCCTGCATGTAAAAATTGATGAATGGGAAACAGCCCAGAGATTCAAAGACTAGCAGACGTCCATTCATATAGTTACCGTTGGTTGCCTCTTGGAAGGTGGTTTCAATGGCTAGGACTGAAGCCTCATGGTTTCATCCTAGAGAAGAGATACACACCCTCTTAGGTATCAACATGGGCTCATCTTGCTTTGGCCCAGGCTTAATGAAAGCCTTCAGAAAGACCTGTTTTTTTTTTTTTGTTTTTTTTTGTTTTTTTTTTTTTTTTTTTTTTAAGTCATACAAAGAAAATTATCTTTGTGGGATATCCGTGAAGTAATTATAGATAACAGTCCACGATCTGGCAGCTACAAGTTCAGCCACTTGGCTGAGAAATGAATTCCCTATCTGCTACTTCAAGACCTCATTATGTGCTCACGCTGACAAATTGGTAACGAAAAGACTTAAAAAGTTTCTGAGAGCAAAGCAGCTCCTTTCTTAGCCTGACTGGCCCACAGAGAGGGCCCTTGGGAGCAGAGAACTAAATTCAATGCAAATTTCAAACAAGATTACCAGTGGCTTCTCATCCTCTTGGAAGTTTGAGAATGTGTAAACTGTACAAAGCCAACAGACAAAGATGGAAACACCATAATTGCAGGGGTGGGGAAAAGAAAATGGTTTAAGCTAGGCTAAGAAGGTTGGTATTATTTTTCTAAAGAGGCATAAGTTCCTTCGACAAGAATACAAAGGAAATGGATCTTACTTTCAGTTCCGCACTTGACTCAGTAAACTCGTGTAGTATCTTTCTTGTGCTGGAGAAATCAGAATGAAACTCTCTGTCTACTGAGGGAGATGGGTATAGGAGGCAGTTACTCACTTCTTTGCTGTCACATCCAGTCATAGCCTTTTCTCTGAAATCTGCATTTCCCAGATAGCCTTAGCAACAGGCATTGGTCCCTGTTTAAGGCCGTGGGGACACTGGCTTGAGATTGGAGGATGGGTATTGGGTAGATGGCCGGAGAATCATTCCCACCTCTCTTTGCTTCAGGTGGTATTCCGGTGGTCCTAGTTCTGCTGGACCAGATCAAGCCAGGGAGCCTTGACTGCTGGGCTCTGGTAACAGCTTATGTTTTACCTTTGTTCTTCTAGCCCTGTGACTGTTAGCAGCTTCCTAGTGTAACTAAAATCTGAGATTCCCCCTTATCTCTTCTTTGGTTTATTCACTCTCTTAACACCTTTGTAACTGGCTTATTGCATTAAATTCCTCCTGCTGAACTACCCAGAAGGGCTTTATTTTATTGACCATAGCCTGAAAAATACAAAAAACAAATAAATAGTTATAAATGTAATACGATGCTGCTATAAATAGCGCCTGTACAAGGCCCTCTGGTGACACAGATGGTGGCTCTCTCTCTCTCTTACTTGCGGGGACAAAGAAAGCTCTCCTTGAAAGGAAAATTTGAGCTGTATCTCCAAGAATGAGTAGAAAATCCCAAGGGGGTGGGGAGGAAGTATTCCAGACATTTACCAGAAGTATGGCAGTGTGACAAAATATGAAGTTTTAGAGGAATGGCAAATATTCACCAATCATTGAATAATGGGTCAAACACAAAACAAGTAGACTACTTGGAGCTTAGATATTCAGATTTCAGTTTTTATGCCTGCCGGCATCACTCATGCCACAGAAGCCTCAAATTCCCCTGGACTTGGAGAATGGAAGGGATCACCTGAAAATCACCGGAAAACTTAGGCCTCTGTCCTCCTTCTCTACCAATGCAAAGGGCTATTTACCTTATTAGCAATCTCTGGGGAAACTTTGAACAATGTATTTACATATGACACTTACGTTATTTAAAGTCTTTAAACTGCAAGACACTCTATTGTTGGAAACCAGATTGTCATCTTCTGGAAGATTCACTTCTTACTTACCTCTCTTCTGCAAGAGTGAAGGGTCAGGAAGACAGTTCCGAAGACACTGATGAACAAACTGCAGCCAGGGCTTGGAAAGGGCCCAGAGAATATCTGTTTAGTCTTTTTCTTTTGGTAGTGACACAAATGGTGTCTAAGACTTAATCATCACCCCTTCCTAAAATACACACATATGGGAAGCAATGGTGGCCTTTCTGCTCTGAGGAGGGTTCACAGCTTTCAGTTTGGAGCTGAAGACACCACCACACACACCATTCTCATTCAAGCAGAATGACTTGCTTGCCTTCAAAGATGATATTTCCATTTCTATGCTTTAGTGCATCTTTCTGTAGTAGCAGAGAATGGTGTATTTGCAAAGATGCTCCTTGTTCATGTGTCACTTAATGCTCTCGCAAGACCCCGTGATGAGCTGGCACAAATGGAAAGAGTTCAGTTACTTGCCCAGGAATCTCCAATAGACGGGAGGGATTGGAGATCATCAAACCAGGGATTGCACCCAGGTCTCTATTTTTGGCAGGGACATTTTCTGCCACTCCATAGCCCTTGTTGAGATAGCCACTCTTGTTGCAAATTCATACCCGTAAGAGTTCCAGGGCCAACACTCCATCAAAAACACAAGAGCTGTCAGGTTGGCCCTGTGACATTTCTCTCTCTCTCTCTCTTTCTTTCTCTCTCTTTCTCTCTCTCTCGTCTACTTTTTGGAGACAATGTTCAAGGAGAGATGTTCAACCCAAGACAATGCCTCCAGGACTTTGCTTTCTCACCAGCAACCACCTGACCCCACAGAGAAATGCCCTTCTGACCCCTACTGGCTATGATGGAGCATACACCGAGCAGAGAGAATTCTTTCTGAGCTGATTTCAGAGTATTCTCCAAAACACTCTCCAACAATGATTGGACAAGAAGGTTAAACACAGAGAACGTTGACTCAGTCCTGATTAAACAGGCTGAAAAGACAGAAACAAATAATCACCCTGTATGTAGCAATAATGGAGCAACAAAGTAAATATGAAGGCAGAGGCTTGCTATCAATATTTAACTAGAAGATTAATATACAGAGAATGCACTTCCAAGAATACCAAGGTGACCAAGGAGGCAGAAATGACTCAGTTATGATACATTGTCACAGTCAGGGAAGAAGAAAGGGTTTTCTGCATTGTTTAACTTAGTGTTATAAACACACAACTGAGGCAATCAGGGTGATTAACAGGGAAATGATGATGAGTGATAATGCCAGACTCATTAGCATAAAGTATTTGTTGACAGAAACGGATAGGGAACAAGTTGTAAATCCTGGCAAAGAATTCCTCCCTAAGAGATTCCTGTACATCACAGTCTTGCATATCGAGACTGTTCTAAGGCTTTTTTTTTTTTTTGGTCCTTTATTTGCTCGATGAGACCAAATGTCTCAAGAATCACTTCTTTACATCTTGGGGTAAAGTTTCTAACCATAATGTGCCCTGATAGTCATTTGTACAAACAAATATATTTCTTAGTCTACTGCTATTCAACCATAGTAGTTGCTATTCAACTACTGCTATTCTTAGAATGGGAGCATTATTAAAGTATTGAATATGCAAAATTTTTCCATGGGTAAGTAAATTTGGGGAATTCTGGATTAAAGTGTACTTTAGCATATCAAAATGGCTTTAGTGTGGTGAGATACACTGAGATTCTTCAAGAGGGATGTAGTTGTATATGGCATTTTCCATAAACATTAGTCTATTTCATTGTCTCTATTGAAATATCTTAAATAACCAAGATTCCTTAGGAGGCTCTTGAGGAAGGACTTTTGTTTCCTGATTCTTTTCTTCAATCGGTCCAGTCCGTTGCTGGGTTTCCTCTACACCATCTTGCCCACACTTCCTTCATGTATGAAGTGAGATGGTCACCAGCTGGTTTTCTGAAAATCTTCACGCGAGAGGAGGTGAAAATGCCCTGTAGTATCATCCAGAGACCCTACCCTTGAGTGTGCTAGGAAGGACCATATACTCCCGAGTCTTCTCTGACAGCAATCATCCCCCTCAATGTCTTTTCCTCTTTCCTATTATAACAGCATGCAGACACATTGGCACCAAATACATAAAAGTCATTGTTCCTCAACAGGAAATGACACATTTTCAGTCCCACTGGGATTGCATCATATTTTGATACTATTTCCTGAAGAGCTAATGATATGTGAACCTCTAAGACTACAGGAACTTATATGTTCCCATCTCCATTTCCATGATTTAATATTACAAGATTCCTGCATTTTCCTTCTTGTCCCCTCTGAAATCCTATTCTTCCCTCCACTCTGTGTCTCACTAACAACTCCTCCTGGAGCTGCACAGAAATAGAGGCCATTAGTCTTTGAGACAAGGCTGAGTACAAAAAAGAGTTGAAACAAGTGGCAGTGAATTTCAGGAGTCAGGTTTCTCTGGAAGGAGCCAGGTTTCATTCCTGCCTTGGCCATTATGTGTTCATTTGGGTGAACTTGGTTAGGTGGTTACCACTTTTGTGTTTTCTCTGTCAAAAAGGGATCATGGCACCCAAGCAGCACAATAAAATGAGCAAAAGCCACGAAAATGTTAGGCCACAAAATAGTGAAAAATGACTGCCACAGACATTCATAATTTTTTAAAATTTTATTTCAAAGTGACTACATTTATTCTTTCTCTGATAGTGAAAGACCTGGTACAGGTCAATTTTTTTATAATAAACTTCAGGGGATGGTATATATTCAAGTGGAAATGAATGGACAGCATGGCTGTGAGTCAGCTTTAGTCAAGTTGTATATATTCAGATTGAAATGGGCAACTGTCTAATTGTACTTAAGGAGAGAGGGGCACCAAGGCACCTTTACCTCTTCCTTGCGTCTTGGTAAGTGTTTGCTTGACCTTGGCTTAGGAAGGAGCCTGTCCTGCCGAGGGACAGTAAGGATCAGCTCAAAATGATTCTTCCAATGAAAAGCCACAGAGAAGAGATCAATGAAGAATATCAAAGATCTGTAGTCTTTCTTTGCCTTAAACAAGCCTATGGGTTAGGCTTAGGACAAGACAAAAGAAAAAAAAGGAAGCTGATCCCACTACTGGGTATCTACCCAGAGGAAAAGAAGTCATTAATGCCCATCAATCAATGAGTGGATATAGAAAAATGTGGTAGATAGATAGATATAGATATATAAATAGATACACCATAGAATACTACTCAGTCATAAAGAGGAATGAAATGATGGCCTTCACAACAACCTGGATGGGACTGGAGATTATTATTCTAAGTGAAGTAACCCAGAATGGAAAACCAAGCACAGTATGTTCTCACTCGTAAGTGGGAGCTAAGCTATGAGGATGCAAAGGCATAAGAATGACACAGTGGACTTTGGGGACTTGGGGGAGAGGGTGGGAGGGGGGTGAGGGATAAAAGACTATACATTGGGTACAGTGTACACTGCTCAGGTGACGGGTGCAACAAAATGAGAAATCACCAATAAAGAACTTACTCATGTAACCAAACACCTGTTCCCCCAAAAACCAACAGAAATTAAAGAAGCAAACAAACAAACAAATAAATACATAAAAATACTCTTTAAAAAAAAGGTGAATTGCTGGGTACCAAAAAATGGGAGGAGTTTTTAGTTTGGGGCCTGGAAGGTCAGAAAAGAAGAGAGTAAGAATCCCTGGTATAGCTGGTTAGGGGAGACAGAGATCATGAACCTAGAGTCATACTGTCAATTCTTCAATCCTGCATCTGCCACATGCAGACTGGGCAATCTCCTTCATACTCCTTAACCTCCTTGTGCCTCCGTTTCATACTTTGCAAGTGGTGATAATGACGATTATCTCTAGCCTGTGGGCTTGTCGTAAGGATGAAATAATACATGCATGTGAAGTGCTTAAAATAGTACCAGGCACATGGCAAGGTCTTAAATAGCAATTATATTATCAATACTAAATAAATATCAGCTATTTTAGGGCTAGATATAATATTATCAATACTAAATAAATATCCTGCCTGCTCTCGGACTCCAGGGGTTGGAGTGGGAAGGAGTGAAGGGTGGAAAATGCAAGAAAGAAGAGAAAATGCTCTAAGTGCCTTAGCAGAGTAGCATGAAGTGTCTTGTGGTTCCAGGGCTTTCTTGAGAAGCCCATGAAGATGTCTCCCGTGTTGGAAATAGTGGCATAAGGTGTAGGGGATGGATCATGCAGTTCTGCTTTCAGTTATTTGATAATGATGTGGCTTTTAATAACTCCTCTGTCAACTCCCTACTGCCCTATTCCACAACACACGCATTTTTACTTATGGACTTTAAGTAAAACTCTGCTATAAAAAATGACCTGTGTGCATGGCTATTTGGGGGGATTAAATAAAAGGTGCTGTGTTCTCTATCTGGGCGGTGTTGCCTGTTTAGTTGTGATGGGGTAAGAAGTGATCAGGTACTGGACATGAGGCTCCAGAGACATGGAGAATTCAGAGGAAGCAACATCACAAAGAGAGGCATCCTAGAGAAACTCAGGAGAGACTTGGGCGTGAAAGATGCTGAGAATTTCACTGTACGTGGGATGGGGGCTCTTGGAACTTCTAATGAGAGCCTCAAGGAGGGGAGATTCTTTAAAAGTGGGGATTTGGTTGACACAGGTTCTAGCTTCTTCCTGGGAACTGTGTTCCTAGTTCTTAGCCCAGCTGTGAGACTAGGTCCTCTCATTGGCGGCTGCCATACTTCACGGACATTCTTGCCTCTTAGTCAACTTGCTCCTTCAAATCCTGCCTACTCTCGGTCCCCAGTCTCATGGCCCATCTGCTACCAGTACTACACCTGTCTGTCAATTCCACCCGGAAATGCCTCCGTGCGTGTCCTGTTTCTCCACATCAACCTCCACTGGAGCTCGAGACCCACATTCCCCACATTCTCACTGCCTGCCCGCTCTCACAGCTTGGCAGGAGACAGACGCAAACAGTTACTTAAATCAGCATATCGTTAATATCTTAATCAGTACAGCATGGCACAAGAAAAGGGGCTTTTTTTTTTTTTTTTTTTTTTGAGCTGGAGTCTCCCTCTGTTGCACAGGCTGGAGGGCAGTGGTGCGATCTCAACTTACTGCAGCCTCCACCTCCTGGATTCAAGAGATTCTCCTGCTTCAGCCTCCTGAGTAGCTGCGATTACAGGCACTCACCACCACGCTCAGTTAATTTTTGAATTTTCAGTAGAGATGGGGTTTCACCATGTTGGCCAGGCTGGTCTCAAACTCCTGACCTCAAGTGATCCGTCTGCCTCGGCCTCCCAAAGTGCTGGGATTACAGGTGTGAGCCACTGCACCCGGCCTCAAGAACAGGGCCTTTTAAAGAGAGTAACAGGGGACCAAGTTTAAGTTGAGGGGTCATTCAGTGAAGACCTCTAAGAGGAAAGGATATTTAAATTGCAACCTGAATAATTAATAGGGGAAAACTGGGTGAATGGGACACGGGAGAGCTAACTAAGAAAGGAAAGCATAGGCAGTGTTTTTGACTCTTTTAAGGTATTGAAAGATCAGTGTATCTGGACCTCAGCAAGCACGGTGTAAAATGGCCTGAGGTGAAATGAAACAGATACGGAGCCCTGTCATTATTTATTAACGTAGGTCTACTGTAGTATCTATAAGGCCTCAGATCGCACAGAACTTATAGACCACAGGTTTCAGTTACCTATGGCTGTGTAACAAACTACCTCCAAACTTAGTGGATTAACACAATAATGATGTATTATTTCTAGCAATTGAATAGGTTGACTGCACCCACGGGCTAGTTCTGCTCCATGTAAGGTAGCTGACATCACTCATGTGGCTTCATTTATCTGAGATCTGCCTTGGGGCTATAAGGTTCAAGCTGGTCTCTTGTCTTCTAGGGTCCCTGGCTGCATGATCTCTCACTGTCCATTCATCTTGCTGGAGCTTCTTCTTCTTTTTTTTTTTTTTTTTGAGACAGAATCTCACTCTGTCGCCCAGGCTTGAGGGCAGTGGTGCGATCTCGGCTCACTGCAACTTCCGCCACCCAGATTCAAGTGATTCTCCTGCCTCAGCCTCCTGAGTGGCTGGGATGACAGGGGTGCGCCATCACACTTGACACATTTTTGTAGTTTTAGTGGAGATGGGGTTTCACTACGTTGGCCAGGCTGATCTTGAACTCCTGAGCTCAAGTGATCCACCTGCATTGGCCTCCCAAAGTGCTGGGATTACAGGTGTGAACCACCACGCCTGGTCTTGCTGGAGCTTCTTTACAGCATGGTGACTGCCGTCCTAAGGACAGTGCCCATGTGTAAAGTGCTTATTAAGCAGCCACTTGGTGTCAGTTGGCCAAGCCCAGAGTCAAGGTGGGAAGAGAACACACAAGGGCACAGAGACCAGGAAGTATGGCTCACTGGGGACCACTAGACCCGGGTACGGTGACCAGGTTTCATTCAAAAAGCAATGGGAAATCTGAATATTTTAAAGCAGAGGGATGATGATACAATTCACATTTTGAAAAGTAAAAAGTGAAATGAGAGAATATTTTATTGCTATACCACATTCAGTATGCCTAAAATTGCCCTTGTTTTCTTTCCCCCCAAATTAGCTTTTCTCTTTAAAAAATTTTTTAAAGACAGGGTCTCACTACGTTGGCCAGGTTAACCTCGAACTCCTGGCCTCAAGTGATCCTCCCACCTCAGCCTCCTGAGTGGCTGGAATTACAGAAGTGAGCCACTGCACCCAGCTAGCTACTGCTTTTGTTGTTCTTTTTAGAATGGATGATGCTGCCATACTTCTGGTCAACCAAACTGAGAAGCAAGCATCATCTTGAAGTCTTCTTGCCTCCATTGCCTTCTAATGTCTTCATGTTTCACCTCCATGTGTGCTCCCTGGAGCTCGGAATAACAGCCTCAAGTGATTGTAACACAGCCTGACAAATTGGCTGTTATGCATTAGGAGGTGGACTTTACCTTGTGATTTTGTAACAAGAATACTTTGCACTTGCAGATTCCTCTGCATCTACTCTTTTGTTTCTCATGGTCACCAATCAGAGTTTCCAAACTTTTTCCTAATAGACATCCTTGTCTTTTTCTCCTAACTCTACATGCACCCCTATCAAACTACTACCAATGTAATCTTTCTAATCAATCCAAGTAATTCCTCTGCCAACATCTCCACTGTATCTCCATTGGAACAGATGAAAGTACTTTTCAGACATGAAGGAGGTGTTCATGATAGGCTAATTCAATTCTGCCTTTATTTGAGGGAGATTTTAAGACCTGCAGAAATTACATGACTCCTCCAATGTTGTACCTGTAGCAGAGTCAGAATCTGTACCCAGCTTATTTATTTATTTATTTATTTATTTATTTATTTATTTAGACAGAGTCTTGCTCTGTTGCCCAGGCTTGAGTGCAGCAGCACCATCATAGCTCACTGCACCGTGAACTACTCCTGAGTAGCTGGGACCACAGACACACACCATCACCCCTGGCTAATCTTTTTACATTTTTGCGAGACAAGGTCTCACTATGTTCCCCAGGCTGGTCTTGAACTCTTGGCCTCAAGAGATCCTTCTTCTTTGGCATCTTAAATCATTGAGATTACAGGTGTGAGCCACTGTGCCTGACTGGAACCCAGCTCTTCTGACTTCAAGTCTAGATTTTTATTTATTTTTTTTGAGACGGAGTCTCACTCTGTCACCCAGGCTGGAGTGCAATGGTGCAGTCTCGGCTCACCACAACCTCCATCTCCTGGGTTCAAGAGATTCTCTTGCCTCAGCCTCCTGAGTAGCTGGGATTACAGGCATATGCCACCACGATCAGCAAATTTTTGTATTTTTAGTAGAGACAGGGTTTCACCATGTTGGCCAGGCTGGTCTCGAATTCCTGACTTCAGGTGATCCGTCTGCCTTGGTCTCCCAAAGCACTGGGATTACAGGCATGACCTGCTGCACCCAGCCATGTCTATAATATTTTAAGAAAAAATTATTGTGTACCTTTCTGAGTGTTTTAGACATATTGTCAATTTAGTTTTCACAATCAGTTTTTGGTTCCCATGGTATTATCTTCATTTTTATTGATGCATTCACCAAAACTCAATAAAATTAAGTAACTTGAACAAAATGGCATGAAGAGTGAACAATTAAATTGGTTATTTACACAAAGGGCTGCTAAGTTTCAAAGCCCATGTTATAGCTTCTTCTTCCTGTCACTCATATTTCCCACACAAATCTACAAATTACTTGAGGGCCTAATCTAGATCTCACATCCCTTTTTATGTCATGTAACATCTTGTGCAGATAGGTAGTTAATGAATATATATAGGGGAATGGAAGAAGAATAGAAGGAAAAAAAGAAAGAAGGAAAGAAGGAAGAAAGAAAGAAGAGAAAGGAGGAATTAGATAAATACCAAGGCCTCCGGAGGCCAAAGTCATTGTCCTTTCCGCTCTAACAAATGATATCTTGAATATTATTGATCAGAACAAACGCAAAGAATGGGCCCACAGTAAATTATCTTGATACATTTCTGGTTTCCATCCTCCTTTTGTATAAGGAAATATGAATATGAATATATTAAGAATAGTGAGGGTTGGCTTGCAAGTTAGCGTGAGTTATGAAGAGTTAATGCAAAGTTTAATAAAGACGTTTATCTACACTGCTCAAAAAGAAGTGAATGGACTTAGAAATAAGGTTTGTACAATGCAGATCATTCAAGATCCCCATGACTAACTAGATGTGAGAAGTGGCTGAATCGACTGAAGTGTCACTATACAAATATTAACATTTTGCATTGTTTTACTTCATCTAGAGTCCATTTAATTCAGAAGGGAAATGGAATAGCTTGTCTTTCATGGTCTATAGCACTCTAGTTCATTTAAATAATAGATCATTGTGTTTGGAGCTTTTTTTCACTTAACGTTTCTGTCCAGCTTCCTGCCAAGATTGGGTTAGAGGGGCTTAATGGTAACGTGTGACATGTGCTTTGTGGAGTGTGCTCCCTGGAGCTCAAAGTAGCAGCCTCAAGTGACTGTAACACAGCCTGAAAAATTGGCTGTTGTGCATTAGGAGTTGCACTTTACCTTGCGATTTCGTAACAAGAATACTTTGCACTTGCAGATGTCAATTTGTGGATCCGTATTTTTAAAATGTTCGCTGCATCTCCCTGTACCCCGGGGACCGAGGAATGGCTCTGGAGATAAGCAGGCAAGTTTCACATTGACGCATCACTGCTCAGGCTGTGCCACTACCAAGGAGGGCTTCCGTTTACTTCAAAGGGAACTTCAGAGCATGATGGGAAAATTGGACTTAATAAGAATATTTCTTTTTGAAAAACTCCTTTTCTAAGGTGCTTCACTGAAAAGTGCTTTGCCTATCACATATTCCCTTAAGCCAAAATGCATGTAAATGCAGGAGCTTACAAGCAGGGGTTGTAGATCAAAATGACTTCGTGGGGTACCGTTGTCAGGTGATGGTACAAATAATGCCACTATCAAGATGACCTTGAAAGCCCAAAATGCTGCCAGGGATTTGACAATGATGCTGAGAATCATGCAGTGAGGTTGACTGAGTAATACCCTCTTTTGACTTGCAAGAGAACCTAAAGGGTCAGCCAGCCAGAGGCTATCAGGTATATACCAAGAGAGAGTAAGTGTGACATTTCTGGACACTTAACAGAGAAAGATAGGCTTGAGCCTGACTTACTGATGCAAATATTTCTTTTCTAGAGTGAGTTGCTTTGAGGGGAGTTTCTAAAACAGAGATGTTATTGAGGCTCTTAGCATTTGGGTGTTGTTTTTTGGTTTTTCTTTTTCCTTTTCTGAGACAGCGTCTTGCTCTGTTACTCAGGCTGGAGTACAGTGGTGAGATCATAGCTTACTGCGGCCTGGAATTCCTGGGTTCAAGCCATCCTCCTGCCTCAGCCTTCCAAGTAGCTGGGACTACTGGTGTGTGCCACCACACTAGGCTAATTTTCATATTTTTTGTAGAGAATCAGTTTTCCCATGTTGCCCAGGCTAGTCTTGCAATCCTAGGCTCAAGTGACCCTCTCGCCTCAACTTCCCAAAGTACTGGGATTACACGTGGGAGCCTCTGCAACTGGCTCTGGCTAATTAAAAAACTTTTTGCAGAGATAGGCTCTCACCATGTTGCCCAGGCTGGTCTCAAACTCCTGTCCTCAAGTGCTCCTCACATTTGGGTTTGTTTATGAGCAGTTGTTGCTTTCTTGTGACAGACACGGATCCATAGTGTTGGTCAGCCAAAAATAACCATCTAGACCCCACTTCCTGGTGCCTTATACTCTCTAGTGTGCCATTTTCCAATCACTCACCCCTCATCAATTCCTCGACTCACTGAGCCTCTACTTTGACCAGGCCATTCCGTCACTTGCCTCGCTGTGTAATCTGATTGTGGATTGACAACTTATTGGTTCAAAAAAATTCATCTTCCTAGTGGGACCTGTTTCAGGAGTGAGTAAACAGGCAATTTGTTTTTGGTTTTCATGTCTCCTTTCGGTTTGTGGAGCCTCCTTCTTTTCTTGATACTTTCTCTAGGTTTCCAGGTTTCCTTAACTCCAGAGTTGATTTCTCTTCCTGGCTGGGATAACATACCACAGCCTGCTCCTGGGCTCCTCCCTTTCCGGTGTGTCTTCCTGGCATGACATTTCCTCCTCTAACAGCCACACTCTCTTTCAGTGGTAATGAGTGGGAAAGGATAATGAGATAAACCTGTTCCTGCCAATGTTTTGCTCAGTGAATGCAGTTCCTTCTTTGTAATGCAAATGTCTTAACAGAATAGCTGACACATGGAAATGAAACGTAGGAAAGTGATTTTAGTTATTTTTAAAATAAAGTTTATTTATTTAGAAAGTAATAAATATAACTTTGAATTTTGTCTTAAAATTCTCTTATTTTTCCACTCCCAGGGCATGAGGAGTTTGAGGCGGATGGGGAGGCGTACATCAGTGGAGCTCACTCCTGTTCTTAGGTGCTGCCATGGGGACATACGGAAACCAGAGACCTTCCTTCCATTTTCATTCTGAGTGAATTTCAGTCCCGTTGTTCTTTGCCTCCCAAATCATTCTTCTCTCCTCACTCGCTGTGAGATACTTAACATTAATTTTTCAACGGAGTTATGTTTTTACAAAGTTGACTTCAGCTACTTGTCATCTAGCAAAAATGCCGGAGGCAAGGAATTCCAAAGCTGACTGCCTGCTTAAAATAAGGGGAAAAGGAGAAATATGTAATAAAGCAGGCACACAGTACTCCTCAGTAAATTGCCTTGGCACTTCTGTTTTTTTTTTTTTTAATCAGTCTGATACCAGGTTCTTTCTTATGTTACTGTAAGTTTTTCAAAGTACAGAAAAAGGTAAAAATCAACATTCATCAATATTCCTACTATTAAAGCAGTAATGTAAAGGTATAATTTAAATTGATAAATGGATGAGTGCATGGATAGTTATTTATTTATTTATTTATTGAGATGGAGTCTCACTCTGTCGCCCAGGTTGGAGTTCAATGGCACAACCTCGTCTCACTGCAACCTCCACCTCCCGGGTTCAAACCATTCTCCTGCCTCAGTCTCCTGAGTAGCTGGGAATACAGGTGCCTGCCATCACACCCAGCTAATTTTTTGTATTTTTAGTAGAGATAGGGTTCCACTATGTTGGCCAGGCTGGTCTTGAACTCCTGACCTCGTGATCTGCCCACCTCGGCTTCCCAAAGTGCTGGGATTACAGGCCTGAGCCACCGCCCCTGGCTGGATACATTTATATAAATGGGATTTTATTATAGATACCTGTTTTATTTATTTATTTTTATTTTTTGAGACAGGGTGTCACTCTGATGCCTATGCTGCAATGCAGTGATGGGATCACAGCTCCCTGCAACCTGGAACTCCTGGGCTTAGGTGATTCTCCCACCTCAGCCTCCTGGGTAGTCAGGACTACAGGCACATGCCACCATGCCTGGCTCTTTTCTTTTTTGTATGTTTTATAGAGTTGGGGGTTTTGCCATGTTGCCCAGGCTGGTCTCGAACTCCTGGGCTCAAGTGACCTGCCTGCCTCACCTCCCAAAGTGCAGGGATTACAGGTGAGTACCACCGCGCCCGGCCTATAGATGAGATTTTAATGAAAATTATCCAATTTAATTTTACTGAAAGTTCATAGCAAAACACTAAATTGAAATGAAAGAAATGTTGAACTGCAAAAATGATTCTTTACTCTTAGTATTATTACTTGCTGAAAGACCACTTCATGCTCAACAAAGGAGTTAGGATACATTTTCAGATCTTAGAGTTATTGGAAAAACAAACAGTTGTTTCACTTTAAGATAATATAAGCTGAATTCTTGCTCTTAAAGAAGAGGGCATTGGAAAGAGAATGCCAGAAATCTCACCTCCTTTGGCTTCATTCTTCTCGCATCCTGACGGATACATGTTTATTTGAAATACACTAGTATTTTTACATTATTCAGATTTATAGCATTCACATTCTGTAGTGTAAATTTGATTCTCACATGGCTTAATAGTCATCCTTTTACCCCTTTCTGCATCCTCAGCCTTCCTTGTTTTTAATTTATATCTGGATCGTCTGAATTTGACAATAGCTCTTTCAATAGCATCTAAAGAATTCTGTACTCCTTGACATTTTAAAAAAAGAATGTCTGCCTATTACCTTTCTTGTTGAATAACATCCTAGGTTAGCAGAGTTTTCTTGGTATCATACTTTCTTTTCTTTGGAATTTTGTAGATTTTGCTCCACTGTTTTGGATGGACTCTTGTATGTTACTCTAGGCAAGACTGAGGATGGACTGATTTTTTTCCCCTTCTTTCTTAGTAATTTGTTTTAATTGCTTGGATGTCTGAAACATTTTTTGGTTCAATGTTCTTAGAGCTCAACAGCCTAACTGGCATATAGCTCAGTGCTGAATACTCTATGTCACATTTTCCTGAAACACAATATTCTTTTCAATCAGCAGATTAAGTATCACCTTTATTTCATGACAATATTTTTGTATCACATCTCTCAGTATATTGTCTTTCCTTAGGTAGGTTCTTTAACTTAGGGACACAAAGTATCTTTATGTTAGATTGCCTTTTTTTCTTCCCTTTGTAATAATATAATTGCTCCAATATATTTTTTGTCTTCAGTTATAATTATCTCGAAATCCCTCCTCTTATGTCAGTAATTCTATTTTAAGCAGTATTTTGCCTGTTAATTATTAAATCTATAATAATGCTATTTTTTTTTGAGACAGAGTTTCACTCTTGTTGCCCAGGCTGGAGTGCAATGGCATGATCCTCAGTTCACTGCAACCTCCGTCTCCCGGGTTCAAGTGATTCTCTTGCCTCAGTCTCCCAAGTAGCTGGGATTACAAGTGCACAGCACCATGCCCACCTAATTTTTTTTTTTTTTTGTATTTTTAGTAAAGATGGGGTTTCACCATGTTGACCAGACTAGTCTCGAACTCCTGACTTCAGGTGATCCACCCACTTCAGCTTCCCAAAGTGCTGGGATTATAGGCATAAGCCACTGTGCCCGAGCTAATAATGCTATTTTGTTCCTCATATTTGTTTTGTTTGTGAGCCCTATTTTTGTCATATCCTGTTATTTTATTATCTGATTCTAAGTTTTTGTTTATTATATTCATGTTCTATATGTGGCATCAAGCAATTATCAGTAAATTCCTGTTTCTTGATTTATGTTTTCTACTAGATTATGTTATTTGATTTTTTAAAGATGTTTTTGTGTTTGCCGTTGTTTGCCTGGTGCCAAGATGCTTTTTTAACAGTCTTATGTACTCTCAAATAACTCTGCCTGGACTTTCTCTTTGCTCTGATTAGGAGTGGGTCATTCTTGACTCTCATCCCACCATATCTGACTTACTGTGTGAGAAAACAAGAAAGGAAGGAGATGCGATCATCGTGGTTGGTGCTCAGTCTTTGTTAGACTATCTGGGCTCAGTTTTCTAAGGTTTTATTAAGTGTCCTAAATTTGATATCTAATCAGGTCTTAGATGTGATACTGGTTTAGCTACAAAGGACAAAACAATGATTTAATGACAGAGAAGTTTATATTTCTCCTCTGTAACTGAACATAAAACAGCCCAGGTTGGCAGCACAGAAGGGGTACCAGGCAGTTCTGTGATGTCAGGAATCTCAAATTCCTCTATTTGGTTGTCTGTTAAACTTTCTATACATTACAATGATGCTCAGCTCCTACTGACACATCCACAGTTATTCAGTGTAGAAGGAAAAAGGGGGAGGAAAAAGGCATGATATCACTTTTTAGAGACAGGAACGGGAGTTCAAGCATCATTTCTCCCACATGATTGGTTAAAACATAATCACATGGCCACATAGCGCCTAGGGGATTGGGAAACGTAGTCTTTGTTCTAGGCAGCCATTTGTGCAGGTGAAAGTTTCGGATGTGTGTGTGTATATATATATGTGTGTGTGTGTGTGTATATATATGTATGTGTGTGTGTGTGTGTGTGTATATATATAGATGTAATTTGTTTGTTTGTAGAGACAAGGTCTCACTCTGTCGCCCAGGCTGGCATGCAGTGGTGTGATCATAGCTCCTTGCAGCCTTGACCTCCTGGCCCAACCCTGAGCTCTCACCTTGGCTTCCCAAAGTGCTGGAATTTACAGGCATGAGCCACTGTGCCGGGCCACGGGATGCAATTATTAAAGGAAGAAATCAGAGAACCAGACAGCTCTGCATCACCAGGTTACCCTTCACCTAATGGTGGGGTGTAGCTCATTCTCAGGGTGAGGAAACCCCTGGACTTCAGAGGGCTTCCCCAGTTCAGAGAGAGCTTTATGGTGCCTGCCTCCCCCCAGGTCCCACCAGTTTTTCCCAGTAGTCTTCCATCTCTCCTAAGTCAGGAAAGGAAAAGGATAAGGATAAGGGCATGCTTTCAGTCAGAGTAACTCAAGATTTGGTGCTGACTGTCAAGAGGGACTCGGGATTTCTTTCTTTTTTTTTTTTTTTTGAGACGGAGTCTCCCTCTGTCGCCCAGGCTGGAGTGCAGTGGCCGGATCTCAGCTCACTGCAAGCTCTGCCTCCCGGGTTCTCGCCATTCTCCTGCCTCAGCCTCCCGAGTAGCTGGGACTACAGGCGCCCGCCACCTCGCCCGGCTAGTTTTTTGTATTTTTTAGTAGAGACGGGGTTTCACCGTGTTAGCCAGGATGGTCTCGATCTCCTGACCTCGTGATCTGCCCGTCTCGGCCTCCCAAAGTGCTGGGATTACAGGCTTGAGCCACCGCGCCCGGCCGGATTCGGGATTTCTTTGACCCAGCTCTATGTGTCCCTCAGAGGGACAGAATCAGGTGAGAAGCCAGGCCGTGTGGCACTTCCCTGCCTGCTCAAGAGTTTTCTGTTTCTTGGATTTTAGGCTTGAAAGTGCATTGAAATTGATTTTAGCCATTACCTGTTTCAATTGCTTTAGGTGATTATTTTTGCTGGGTTTTGCTATTGTAGTCTCATTTTCATAGTTAGTAGAGGAAAATTTTGTGTTGCAGGGTTTTTTTCGCCCCAATTTCTGTTTTTCAATATTTTTCTCTTTTATCATTTGTAACCTGTCTTTAAGCATTCTCTATCTCCCTGTCGCTTACTTTTCTTTATTGTTATTATTATTATTGAGATGGAGTCTTGCTCTGTCTCAGCTCACTGCAAACTCTACCTCCCAGGTTCAAGTGATTCTTCTGCTTCGGCCTCCTGGGAAGCTGGGAATGGAGGTGCACTCCACCACACCTGGCTTTTTTTTTTCTTTTTGAGAGGGAGTCTTGCTCTGTTGCCCAGGCTGGAGTGCAGTGGCATGTGGTCTCTGCTCACTGCAAGCTCTGCCTCCCGGGTTGCTGCTATTCTCCTGCCTCAGCCTCCCGAGTAACTGGGACTACAGGTGCCTGCCACCATGCCTGGCTAATTTTTTTTTGTATTTTTAGTAGAGACGGGTTTTCACCGTGTTAGCCAGGATGGTCTCGATCTCCTGACATCGTGATCCACCCACCTTGGCCTCCCAAAGTGCTGGGATTACAGGCGTGAGCCACCGTGCCCAGCCTTTTTTTGTATTTTTAATAAAGACAGGGTCTCACCATGTTGCCTAGGCTGGTCTCTAACTCCTAGACTCAAGCAATCCGCCCACCTGGGCCTCCCAAAGTGCTGGGATTACAGGCTTAAGCTACTGCACCCAGACCTGTCTGCTTAATTTTCTTTCTTGTCTGTAGAGGATGTAGTTTCAGTTTACTGTTTGAGCTATTAACTCAAAAGTTTCGTAGTCTTATCTTACTCGTTCGTTTTCTGCCTGTATTTTTTTGTTTCCATTCTGCTATTGTACTTATTTATTTTTTAAGCTTCATTACACATTTATTATGTTTAAAGTATTGTTTTTATATATAAAATAAAATCATGGGGGTAGAGAAAGTAGTAGTTTATGCTTAATCTGTCTTTTTGAATGAGAAGCAGGCTCAGAGCTAGGTGTTTGGAGACCTTTCAGTAATCCCCAAATAATGCCACTCACAAAGCTGTCTGCCTCCCTAACTGATCCTGCAGGTGGCCTGGTTGTGTTTCTAAAATCTATCCTTAATGCTGGCATCCCACAGAGCTAACCTTTTATGCCATGTTCAACACAATATCCACAAGGTTGGTCTTCCCCCAGTTGCCGGGAGAGGAGCTGCGATGAAGCCATGAGTGATTTTGCACTCAATAAGTTTTGTGTGGTGAGGATGGGTAGAGATAAGAAAAGAAGAAATTTAGGCAGGAGGACTGCTTGTCTCTGTGGAAGAGATAAGTAGTGGAGGAGGTGTCATTCTGGTATAGAGTAATTCCAGAACAAGCAGGGTGTGAAAGAAATTTCTTTTAAGAAAAAAAATGAAAACTTGGAGACTGTAATCCTCCAAGTTTTTGCTGAAAAAGGAGAATCTCCTGCATCCAACTTCAAAAGTCTCCTGATGTCTGATTTCTTTCTTTCTTTCTTTCTCTTCTCTCTCTCTCTCTTCCTCTTCTTTCCTTCTTTCTTTCTTTCTTTCTTTCTTTCTTTCTTTCTTTCTTTCTTTCTTTCTTTCTTTCTTTCTTTCTTTCTTTCTTTCTTTCTTTCTTTCTTTCTTTCTTTCTTTCTTTCTTTCTTTCTTTTTTCCCTTAAGATAGCGTTTTGCTCTGTCACCAGGTTGGAGTGCTGTAGTGTAATCATGACTCACACAGCCTTGAACTCCTGGGCTTAAGTGATCCTCCCACCTCAGTCTTCCAATTAGCTGAGACTACAGGTACACACTACCACACCTGGCTAACTTAAAAAATTTTTTTGTAGAATGCTATATTACCTATAGTCTTGCTATAGTCTTGCTATAAGTCTACCTATAGTCTTGCTATATTACCTAGGCTGGTTTCAAACCATGGTTCCATTATTTGACAAATATTGATTTAACATCTCCCATGTACCAGGTACTGTTTATTCCATGTGTTGTAGACATTGCACTAAACTAAATGGATGACAATCAGTGTCCTCATGGAATCTGTATTTAACAGTGTAGATAGATAATAAAATAAGTCAGTAGAGTATATATTGTACTAACAGGTGATAAATTCTAGGGAAAGAAATAAAATAGGGAGTGGAGACAGGAAGTCCTGCGGATGGGAATATTCACAAATATTGTGGATATTGGGCCCCAGATATTGTTTGACTTCCTTCCTTGGGTTTTGGCCCAAATATAAATACAAACCCTTCCCCTCTCCTTTGGAAAGCTGAGATGCATGGTGACTTTAAATCATTGCATATTACTGAAGTTACTGAATACTAAATGACTAAATATGAAGGGAAACTCAAGTGGAAATACATGAGCACACATGAGAAGTGTAAATGTTGGCTCCCGGGACTCAGAACCTGTCTCATTTCACATGGTGCCTCCTAAGAGCCTTTTTCTTTGAACCCAAAGGGCTTAAATAATTCTAAAGACTCTTACTGCAGATTCCTCACTTCCTGTCTCCTGACCTGCTTCCATATGGAGGATGCCCCTCACAGTCCCACACTCAGGAGGCTCATCTTTGACATGAGCCATCTCATCTCATTTGACATCTTGTTTGACTGCTCCACCTAAATTATGGTTGGTTTCCAGTTGGAGAAGAACCTCACTTCCCTACATGACAAGCATAGTGAATGATCTCATCTACCCTTCTACGGCAGAAGTGTGGCTTTGCCCTTGAAAGTTGTGGCAGAGGCTGGGCACAGTGGGTCATACCTGCAATCCCAGCACTTTGGGAGGCCAAGGAGCGGGGATTGCTTAAGCCCAGGAGTTTGAGACCAGACTGGGCAACATAGCAAGACCCATTCTCATTAAAAGAAAAAAAAAAGAAAGCTGTGACAGAGATGCCAACAGCTCACTGAATATACAAGTGCTCCCCCTCTTTTCTCAGAGCCCTTGAAATGTGGTAGGGTCTGTGTCAACTCTAGGCTGAAGCATCTGAGACAGTAAGCATCTTTCTAGTTCTCTCTTGCACAGAGACTACAAGCCACATGTTCTGGTCAGTATGGCAGTAAGAGGTAACCAGCCTGGATTCTTGAATCACTGCGTGGAAGAGGGCTGCCCTGCAGAGCCACCAGACTCATGGTACAATTTGTGTGAGCAACAGATACATTTTTATTGGTTAATCCACTAATATTTGGGAGTTTATTTCTTACCTTATAGCCTAACACAAGCTGACTAATACCAGGCCTAATACTAAAGTGAGATTGTAGCTAACACACTGCAAAGCATTTCTGTATCAACTGACATGCAGTGACAAAACTATGTCTTTACACTGAGGAAGCAGCATAGGGTAGCTATTAGGATTGTAAGCTTTGTGTTAGACAGACCTAGGTTTGAATCTTGCAAATGCACCTTACCAACTAGCTGTGTGACATTAGTTACTTTTCTTAGCCTCTCTGAACCTATTTTTATATCCCCAAATCACAAGGTAGCTTGAAGGATTAATTGAGGTATCTAGCAAAGTCTGGTACACAGCAAACCTTTAGGAAATTGTAGTGGATGATATTAAGGAGTTAAGATATTTATGCAGAGTGGATTTGACAATGTGCTTCCTGAGTAGTTGGAACATAAATATCTACTGTAGTTAACTCTGTGTGTTAGGGTACATGGGAGAGATCACCCTGTTGCCATGGCTTGGACCTCTCCAGCCAGCCGAACTTTCTAATATGTACGTAAAATTAAATAGAAGGGAGAGGCCGGGCGCGGTGGCTCAAGCCTGTAATCCCAGCACTTTGGGAGGCCGAGACGGGCGGATCACGAGGTCAGGAGATCGAGACCATCCTGGCTAACACGGTGAAACCCCGTCTCTACTAAAAAATACAAAAAAGTAGCCAGGCGAGGTGGCGGGCGCCTGTAGTCCCAGCTACTTGGGAGGCTGAGGCAGGAGAATGGCGTGAACCCGGGAGGCGGAGCTTGCAGTGAGCTGAGATCCGGCCACTGCACTCCAGCCCCAGCGACAGAGTGAGACTCCGTCTCAAAAAAAAAATAATAATAATAAAAAAATAAATAGAAGGGAGAATTTGTTATTTGCATGACAGAAAGAGTATTTCTTCTTACAAGTAACGAGAATTTGGGTGACTTAAATATAAATAAAATTAAAAGTTGACTCAAGAGAAATCATGTTTAAGACTCTAAAAATAAGTTTCTTATAGTTGGAGGGCTTGAATTCCAGCAGAATTGCAAAAGACCAGAGCATAACAATTGAGTCTGCTTTGAATATATCAGATATACAAAGTCAAGGAGCAATTTAATCAGCATTGAAAAATTTCAGAAGTTGGACAAAATTAGAGCAATGATAATCCTGATAGGTGATGGAATGATTTCCTGGCAGGATAACATCAAGATCATGAGCACTGCCAGCATCATCTATCTGAAAAAATGATAACGAGGCCTTAAGGAAAGGGTGTGGAATTGGCTGTCAGAAATGACGGGGCAGAGATGCCCAGATCACTGAAAGGAGCATTATGAGGAACAGAGACCTGCTTTCCATCCGAGTGAGTCATTGTCTTGTCCAAGCTGCACAAAGGCAAGACTCAGAAGCCCCTTCCAGGACAGCGAGTCCATTTCCAGCCCAACATTCTGCCAGAGCAAGCGACTTTCCAAGTCCATTTACAGGGCAGTGATAAAATTAGATTATTGGCTATGAATATTATACACTTGTGAACGCCTGCATCATTACAGGACAATTCCATTTAGATGTGGAGATGAGACAATCTTTCCGCATAGAAAAACCCTCTCTCGGGAGCCACTATTGACAACAAAGCTCTATTATCTGATATTTTCTTTAATAATAAAGATTAAATAGAGTTCCATCTAGTTTTACTATTCAGGAATTTAATATCTTTGGAAGGTATTAAGCCGTGTGTGCTATGTAAGGCAACGTCTTTTGAGTAGAAGGAATTGGGTATTCACATATTGGTGTGCATTCCCCTTTCTCCACTGACTGCACTGTGATAAGGAAAAGAGCATTTGCTATGCTTCTGCCACACTTTTAAAGTTTTTAATCCAGCAAATTACCACATCAGCAGCCTCTCTTCTCTATCAGAAAAGCCCACTTTTAGGCCCCTCACAAGTAATCAGGCAGAATGACCACAAAGCACTTCTGGGTTAAGTGAGATTTTAAATTTACCAGTGTTATTACAGGCTGCATTGTGTTTAGATGCTTCTGAAAAGTGCTTTGTGTTCAGACACCACCATCTGAAGCAATGCAAACTTTTGCACACCTAGCTCAGGTGGCGACAGGCCACGTTGGGACTTCTTAAACCTGAATGTGATGACAGGTGGTCTGGGGATCTTGTTAAAATGACTCAGCAGATCTGGGGCACAGCCCGAGACTCTGCATTTCTAACAGGCTTCCAGTGATGCTGCTGCTATTGCTGCCTCTTGGGACACATTTTGGGCAGCCAGGTCCCGTGTGAACCTCTCCCAAGTTAATGCAGAACTGTGGAACGGTGGGAGGAATGGAGGAGAGAGGAGACCAGATACATCCTGAACTCATCACTCAACCTCTCTGAACTTTGGATTCCCCATTTATAAAGTGGAATGAATAATCACAAAACTTTCCTTACTTACCTTTCACAAAGCAGCTGTGAAAACAGCTAGAGTTTCAACAAATAGCAGTGTGATGCCATCACCATAGACAATCCCCATACTCTTTCCTAAAATGATAGGATCAGCTCCTTTCATTTTAGGACCTTTCTGGCATGCATGTGATAATGTGATGTTTTCCTCTGAATCATCTTTCAATGCTTCTTTGGAACATTGTGGAGAAAAAGTCAGTTCTCATCGTTGTCTTCCATGCTTCTTGGTGCTAAGTTCTACTCAGTGTGACAGTCCCTTCATCTAGGTTTCTCAATCCCCAAGTTGAAATTCTGCTTAAGATCCCTTAGTGGATATAGTTTAGGGAAATAGAGCTAATTCTTGGCAAAGCTATTTTTTAATGCAACACAGTTATAATTACCATTGGGAAGCAGAAGAATTATGGAATGCTGATTTGATTTGCATAAAAATACAGCGCAATTCAGCCCAAGTGGCAATTAATAAGTTATGAGGGAAGAAAGGAGACAGAACTGTAAATCATTTTTATGCTTTAAGTTAAATGTTTCAGTCCTGAATCTGGGAAGTATTATACAGCGATTTAGCTTGTTAAACCTAGTATGAAAAGCCTAGCTTAGCCTCTAACTAGGGATAAGAGTGAAAAGTATTCATGTTGAAGTTCTTCTCAAACAATGAAACAGAGATAATATTAGTGCATGGCCCTTAGCATTTTTCAGAAAGTATGTGTGGATTAATTCTAATAGACTCCTTGAAAGTCATTATATTTTTCTGGAAACATCCATGAATTTAGGTAGAATGTAACTTTAGTAAAGTGATTCTCTCTCTTTTCTGTGAGTAGAGAGACCTAAAAACCCATGCATTAGGGAAAATTTTCTATTCTCGGTTAATCTTGGAAAATGCAAAAAGGCATAAGCATCCAGAGAAAAGCAGGCAGTGAAGGAAATATTGATTGATGGAGCCTGGCTGTCCAAAGCAGCCCACTCCTCAGGGAGTTCCTGTGCTTCCAGGAATTAGCTTTCCTACAGTCAGAGGATGGTAGTGGAGAAAGACTTACTGGTCTGTGAGTAGTAGAAATTAAGCTAGGCCAGTTTTGTTGTAAAAAGGGCCCCTTTAACTGGACCCTTCTGTTGTCTTTGTTGTTGTTATTATTTTTCCTATTATTCTGGTTTCAGATGGAATAAAAACTTTCCTAAGAATTACCAAACAGCCAGTTGTAATGTCCTACCCAACTTTTCCCATTACCTAAATGTAGCATGGGTGCATGAATAAATACTGCCAGGCTCATTACTATTTTCTACAAGAACAAAACTTACCAAGTTATGAGTGAATATGATAAAAGAAACTTTACCAAATGAAATATAGAACATTTGACACACAATTTAGGATTTAAACATTTCCATTCCTAACATCAAATTCTGTATTCCTTATCATGACAGGGTCCAATTTGAGTTGAGATTCTACTTTCAGAAAACGTCTTCTTAATCTTCTCTCCTTATCAGAATATTTTAAAAAAGAGAACTTTAAAAAATCTTGAAAGTTATTGGATGGTGGCATGTCACCAACTTCTTTAACTAGAACAGTGCTAATATAATAAAAGCCATCAGGTGTGGGATATTTTATGAAAATGTTTAATTCAACTGTTTCTTTGGAATGTAGTAGTCATAGTTTGGAATTTAAGTTACAGTTCAGTTCTATGTGGTTTTTATGCTACTCAGTGTCTGAGAATACAAATGTCATTGAAAGTTAAGGCTTCGCTGTTCATTTTGAAACAACAATTTACAAGTGTCATATTGTCATAGAAAATAATAATTTCTGTAAAAAAAATCTGCACAAAATCTTTTGATGGTACAAAACATGAAGCAATAATATACCAGTAAAATGAAAACATTTTACTACAGAAAGTTTTATAGATTTCCATAAAGAAAAAATATGTTATTTTACACCTTTAAAAATTACAAAACAATCTAAAACAATATAAACTGAACATTTTGTAACACTGCCTTTACAAATTAATAACTTTATAAACATATAATTTTTAAATATATTTATCAGTGCAAGATACTTTAAATTTTAAAGTTGCAGTATCATTTTTCCTTGGTTGAGGACAACTTTAAGTCTGTTGCCTTTAAAAGCAAAAAACAAATCTTTCTTAGTGCTTTCCTTCTGGCAGGATTATATCAACTAAATGAATGCCTCTGGGGACAAAAAACTATTCTTCTTTCATGGTGATCAATACTTTCCTGGAAACAAAAGGCATTCTCAATCCAATTTAACTAAGATGAATGGACTGTCTCATCTATGATGCAAATGTGACTCCCAACAAATGTCTTTGAGTGAGACGTCTAGCAATGAGGGAAGGGAGGAAGATCTAAAAAATCTCATGTCCAACATGGCATGATAAAAATGTACCAAAAACCACCAAAGCTTCTTTGGGTTAATTCATAGGCTGCCTGGTAAGATATTTGCTTCCCTGTGCTGTTAGAGGCTTAGGTGTTGCCAGCCCTAAGGCAGGCTTATTTTTTGCGAGCCGCTGGAAATTTCTAGAAGCATTCATTTAAGTCTATTTTTTCAAGGCTGCTGTTATGAATTTTGCAAACCATTTGTTTTGACTTTATGTTTTCCCCCCTCTTATCTTAAAATACTTGACTCCCAGGCATCAGGATTTATAGTTTAATTCTTAAATTAACTGTTATTCCTTCCAATTCCCTTGTCTGACTCAGTAGCAAAACAGGAAGGTTCTCTTGGGTCATTTTTGCATATTTGGATAGAAAATTCTCATGCTTTTGGATATTTGGAAGATTTTATCCAGTTCTTCGTCTGAGTCTCACTTGAAAGCCAATTTGTATTATTTCTTTCCTCAACTTACCACTATTTCTACTAAATGCCAACATTTCTATCAGAGGTCATTTTGAACAGAATAGATAAGGAAAAAAGATACTGTCACTTTAACCAGTTAACAAGAAAACCAAAGTTAGACTTTGGAGGGCAAAGTTAGGAATTTCCCTTATTTATTTATTTTTAAACATAAAGTCTAGTAAAATCGTTTGCCATTCCCAGCAGGTTAAAGCTGCAAGTTTCTTTTCTGGACAACGGCAAATCCTCCAATTTTAAGAGAGGAAAAAAAGACAGAGATAGGAGAGAGAAAGAGAAAAGAGTTTACATTTGAAAATACATTCCATATGAAAGAACAACAAGAGAGAATATTGCAGCTTTATACAAAAGGGTCAAGAGACATGAAATTGAACTACAGAAAAAGCAGAACAATTAAGCCACGTTGCCAAATCTTCAGAGCCCTTGCCTGCCCGGAGGGGCTGACGTCTCACACGAAAATAAACTTTCTTCTTAGTCAGTGGGCCACCAGGGTTTGATTAAAGAGTAGGGCTTTCACCAGCAAGAAAGAGAGTGGGTCGTTAATGTAACACAATGAACCAGTACAAACAAAAAGGCACTTGAGAGGACATAGACTAGCCAGTGCCAAGGATTTGTGTTTTTGTTGTTGCAGTTGTCAGCAGTACACCCAGTGGCCAGCCGTGTTCAGGGATGGCACCGTTTTCTGTATGGAGTTCACAAGCACGAGGTTTAGTACAACACTGGAAAAACAGCAAGAAAATCGGACAGTATTGCTTCGTAAACAGAGCTGATGCACTATACTGGTACTGAGGCTACAGTACTTTAAAAAGAAAACAGCCTAATCCTTCTTTGCCTATGCACGACGCGGGCAATTATACACAAGTACAACTTCAGGAGTCCACTGATATGCGGTGATTCTAGTATATTCTGGGCACTGGGTTTCAGGTAGCATGTCCATCCAAAGGGCCACATGGAATACGCTTGGTGCCAGCATCTTGGATTTTGCACAGTTTCCAAAAAGAATCCATAAGTTGGGGGTGGGGGGTGGGCAGGAGGGGTCGAAATGAATGATTATGTCAACCATACTTGGTCTCAACACCAGCATCTGATTATTCAAATGAAACCAACAGGAAAAAAGCTGACTGTACATGAGTCCGATGGTGAACACAGCTCCTTGTCCATGTCTGTCAGCCATACTCATTGAAGCTCCTGAGAAAAGCCTGGCTCAGTGGTCATCAACACACTTCCCAGCCTGTATAGTGAAAGATCAACAGCTCCCCAGCTCACTCCTGTCCTTCCACTTCCATCCTCTGACTGTCTTTTCATCTCTGTCCGCCTTCATGCTTCCGAATAAGTACTCTGTGTATTCAGTTTGTCTTTTTTCAACTTCACACCATCCACAAGTTCAAAGTTATAGTTCTCCAGGGCAGACAAGTTTCTTTCTGACATCCCATTATGCCAACAGGCACAGTACAGCACGACCCCACACACAGCCCCCAGGAGGACCCCCAGGGCACTCATGGCTATGATGGTGATGAGGATGGGGTCTAAGGTCTTCAACACATTGCCTGGCTTCCTGGAGATGTTCTTGTCACCTTCTTCTTCACCTTCGTATCCTGGTGTGCTCCCTATGGAAAATAACAATATTGTCTCCGTGAGCACTGCCAACGGACCAGATGAAAGCAGACAGAAAAATAGAAAGAAATGAAACAGGAGCAAATTGCACACCCCAGTTTTGCCTGTCATGTCTGACTCATTGTTGGGAATAGAAGTGTGGGAGGTGGTAGTGGGGAGTGGGAGGTGGTAGTGGGGAATGGGCGCTGGGGCTTCTGCCAGACTGCTTAGCACGTGGAAACAACCTGTTCTGGATAAACTGGGAGGTTCCGTGCTCATCTAATTCAGATTTCATGCTGCCCCATCTGTCCTAGATTGTAATCTGTGTTTACAGTCCTTGGCTAGATATGTGGTCATTAAGTTTTGCAAAATGCTTAGTCACACATTAGTCTAGCAAGGGGATTTTACCATTCCCAGTGCATGTACCTAATCCCAAAACAGGCACGAGAAAAACCTTCATGGCTGCCCTTCTACGTGGTGCTGCTTCCAGGATCTGGCATGGTTTATGCATGTGTTTGTTCTCCCCTATGGGAAATCTTCAAGTCAAACAAATTTTGCCCAAAGTCTACAGTAGTTTCAGTAAAGAAGGAGTGATTTTTTTAGAACAAGAGAATGCTTGCTACTGACATGTAAACAGATTGTGGCTCAAATCGAGAAAACCGTGTCTGTCATGCCAAATAGAAGACATTTACTAATAATCAGCATCTTTGCAGCCCTGGTAGTTTAACTGGAGACAGTTGCACTGCTCTGCAGCTCAGTCACTGGGGACTTGTTTTCTTTAGAGTGGAATGGGAGAAATTGTTAACATGGCAGCTTTGAGCCTAATTAGCTGGTACTAGAAAAGGGAAGAAAATGTTAACGCACAATGTGCCTGGGGTTTACTTAATGGTGTTCTGATCAACAAAGATTCCAATCAAAGAAAACTAAAAATATGAGATGCAAGTCCCTAATCAAGAGAAAACAAGCCTTGGGACATATTAATATTCTCTCCCTTGATGAAATATTGTTTTGAAACAACCTCTAATAAAGTTTATATCTCTGTGTGGACTTGGTAATGTGTTCATATTACTAACAGCATGGTGCCATATTTATTTGTCTCTATGAAGTCCATGACTGGCCATAGAGTAGGATCCCATTTCTAACGGCAACAGATGCTGACGTGCATTGATGATCAGGGTGCAGCACTACCCACAGCAGCTGTCAGTGATGCTGGAGCAAGTGTCCAACAGCCCACAATGCTGGCTGGGAGATGTGGAAACTTCTGGGAATAGAGTTATACCAGGCAAGGCCTAACTCTGATCAAAGGTCTTGCATTTGATCACCAAGCAGCGTTCAACAAAAACACACATTTATAGTTCATCAGGCTAAAGTGTGAGCCTGCACCCAATTAGCTGTGCTACTTAAGTTTCAGTCTCACTATCTGTAGAATGGGGATAAATACAACCCCTAGAGCTGCTGTGAGGATTAAATAAGGTAAGGTATGTAGGATGGGTACAGTGGCTCATGCCTGTAATCTCAGCACTTTGGGAGGCTGAGGTCAGGGAATCGCTTAAGCTAAGGAATTCGAGACCAGCCTGGGCAACATGGTCAAACTCCATCTTACAAAAGACACAAAAATAAGTTGGGCGTGGTGGTGTGGGCCTGTAGTGTGCTTGGAAGGTTGAGGTAGGAAAATTGCTTGAACCTGGCAGGTGGAGGCTGCAGTGAGCTAAGATCACACCACTGCACTCCAAGCCTGGGTGACAGAGACAGACTCTGTCTCAAGAAAAAAAGAAAAGAAAAGAAAAAGATCAGGTATATAAAGTGCTCAGAACATACTAGCTCTTCAATAAATCCTTCTTATCATCATCATCGTCATCACAAAACCAAGGTTCCAGTAGAGGAAGATGGGAAAAGATGAATCAAACACAATGGATTATCTCAGAAATTGGGCTCTGGTCTCTTAAAGATCCTAGCTGGATATCAACTAGAGACAATAATTTTGGTTGGTTTCAAATAACTGTATGGAAATAGTCTTCACTAGTTTTCTGTCTTTGTAGTGATAAACTCAGTGTGTTTGAGCTGATTATCCTTTATGTTCCACCTCTAGACTGGGCAGGGAAGGGCCAGGGTGAGCACACTTCCCAGGCTCAACCAAGTGTGTACAAGCAGGAACCGTCACCGAGGCTCCCCAAGTCTTACGGGCAGCTCGGAAGTGGGTACTCTGTGGGCACAATCCGATCCACAGCACCAACCCAGGGCCATGGGCATAGATGTTTTTCATTTGAACTTTTTGACATTCTGGTGTATTAGAGTTCCACAAAGTTGCTTCATAAACACAATGAAAGCCATAGTAAAAAAATTTTTTTTAAATTGGTCAGCAAGACAAATTTACCTGTTTCATCAATTTTAATTTCTGGGTTCTTTTTATCCAGGTCTGCTGGTTCTGACAAGTCAAACAAAATTGAAAGAGATATTGGAACTGCCAACAAAATATAATGCACCAAACTACACAAACCTTTAGGTACATACACACAGACACACAGACACACACACACATACACGTCTCTACTGGGCTCCTTTTGGATTTTTTAGTTCAACCAGAACCCACCAAATAGATCAATAAATGACCAGGAAATTGGTGGTGTGACGTCACAACACTGCCTTTAAGGTGCCATATCTAAATCCAGGCAGCACTGCTGCTAGCAGAGTCTGTTGTTTTAGGAGACAAGGGTGGGCTGGGTGTGCTGGCTCATGCCTATAATCCCAGCGCTTAGGGAGGCCAAGGCAGGAGAACTTTAGGCTAGGAGTTTAGGACCAGCCTGGACAACATAATGAGACCTAAAATAAAAAAATTAGCTTCCCAGCTACTTAGGAGGCTGAGGCGGAAGGGGAGCTTGCGCCCAGGAGATGGAGTTTACAGTGAGCCATGATGGTGCCACTGCACTCCACCCTGTGTGATGGAAGCGAGACCCTGTCTCAAAAAAGCGAAAACAATAACAACAACAAATTTAAAAATAAAAAGAAGAGAAGGGGGAAGAGACATGGTTTTGGCATCTGAAATGTGGAAGAAAAATCTGGTGAACATAGGTTCTACTGAAGTAGATTTGTACATATGGCGACCATCCTATAGTTTGCAGAAAACTGCTTCCTAAATTTGGTGTGTGTTACTTTCGCTTCTCGAATAGGATGTCAATTCTTTGAGGGAAGAGACTGTGTCCTGTGTATTACAAAAATAGATAAATACATAAAATAGCTATCGAAGAAGTAAAGTTCCGGTATCCCTGTGGTACTAAGTACACAGCAGGAATTTTTGAGTGCTTTGTCCACTGCTATATTCCGGCATTTACAACAGTGTCTAGCACATCATAGGTGCTTTAATAGATATTTGTTGTATGTATGAATGAAAGATTAATAGTTGATAATCTCATAGCATCCACACCCAGATGTTCAAGGATGCATATTTGATGAATCATTGTACAATTTTCTTACACATATTTTTATTGGTAGCAATATAAACAAATAAAGTGGTTTAATGGAGCTCTAGTTGTGACTTTCCCACTACAATGCCTGGCAGCAACTACAGCTAAATGGACAAATTACAAGAAAAGAAAAAGTCCCATAGATATCTCAGCTGTGTCCTGTCCTTCCTCCCTCCCTTCCTTCCTTCCTTCCTTCCTTCCTTCCTTCCTTCCTTCCTTCCTTCCTTCCTTCCTTCCTTCCTTCCTTTTCTTTCTTGCTTTCTCTCTCTCTCTCTTTCTTTCCTTTCTTTCTTTTCCTCCTTCCTTCCTTCCTTCCTTCCTTCCTTCCTTCCTTCCTTCCTTCCTTCCTTTTCTCTCCCTTTCTTTTTTTGAAATGGGGTCTTGCTCTGTCACCTAGGCTGGAGTGCACTGGCATGATCTTGGCTCACTGCAACTTCTGCCTCCTGGGTTCAAGCAGTTCTCCTGCCTCAGCCTCCCAAGTAGCTGGGATTACTACAGGTGCATGCCACCATGCCCAGCTAATTTTTGTATTTTTTTTTAGTAGAGATGGGGTTTTGCTATGTTGGCCAGGCTGGTCCTAAACTACTGGCCTCAAATGATCCTCCCACCTCGGCCTCCCAAAGTGTTGGGATGACAGGCGTGAGCCACTGCGCCTGGCTCAGCCATGTACTTTCACTGGAGCATCCGCATGCTGCTTTGCATATGATATGTGGTCAGAACTTGTTGAACTGAATTGAATTTCGTTTCTTCGTTTTAGTCTGTGGAGTTTGCTCTTACATCCCAAAACATCACCATCATCATTCTCACTTTGGAATGGAGAAGTGAAGATATCACAGACACTGTGTTACTACATGAAATACACATTTTAACAGCAGTGTAGATATGGATGTGGGTAATTTGTAAAGGAGTTGCAGCTAAACTATTAAGCCTTATCATTCTTGTGAAGATTTGCTAAGTAGGGTGGCGCTAAGCAGATTCCCTTTAATAGTATGAAGAAGCAAGCCTTTATTCATTGCTCCTTTTTTTTTGCCCAATTTCTTCAATGGATCCTATCAAATTATTGCCACTTTACGGATTATATATATTCAATATATTATATAATAAAAGCTTTGTAAGTTGCTGAAATGACCAAAACTCCCATTACAGCCAACAGGCCTCCTTTGTCTTAAATTTGCCCAATAGGCTTATCCCATTTTGTTATAATTAACATCGTATTATATAATGATGTATAACAAAAGTTTCAATGTAGCAAATGGAGCTTAAGATTAATTACCATGCTATTACACTGCCATTAGTAATGCTATTTGTAATTATATATCAAGAACTAGGGAATATGAATTGGTTTTCTATGTCTTACATCCACCTAGTACAAGAACCATAAAGACCAACTCTGAAATACTAGGCCAAGTTTCTGAATTTCATTCAAGTCTTTTAAGCCATTTCAGCTATTTTAAAAGTCAGAAACATCTACTTATTTGTAATAAAGCAAAGAATTATGGCTTCTATGGTTCATTAACAATGTATTCTTAATTAAACTTGTCCTGATCAAAGTTTTTAGAGGCTTGCTGTTTTGTTTATACACTCAGATATTTGGAATTATCCAATGTCTGACTTTCCGTTGTTGGTCAAAATGTTTCGGTATGGCATATACAGCTTGTAAGCTGGGTCTTCTTAGCTATAATTTTTGGATTCTGCATTATTTGTGGAGTTTTGTAGGTATCAAGCAGACATTATGAAGGACCTAGGGTAGGTGACGGGACAGCCACAGGTAAATTGGGCTGATTTTATGCCCTGTTGCACCAGAATATGCATTTCCTATGATGTGCCGAGAGGTCACACGGAAATTCTAAGTAGAAATGGGCAAAACAAAGACCACCACTTTGGCAAGAGTCTTGCCCTGGGCAAGTACTCCATTGGTTTCTACAGCAGCTCATACTTACTTGCACAATCTTCTTGTGAAATGTGGTTATTAATACTAATGTCATCCACAGCAATCCCACCAAGGTTTCCTTTTCCGATTTCGCCCTCGAAAATCACCTAACAAAATAAGATCATTTTCACAGTATTGAAATGCTCATCTCACGTGGCAGAGTTTACAAATGCTTGTTCAGCTCCCACTATGACACATAAATTAAATTCATCAGATTCAGTGTAAGCACACACTTCACTCATCAATCCACATTAGCTGCCTGGTGATGGCATGCACCTTCTCCTCACACTCTCTTTTTATAATACAAACTTTAAAATGGGAGAAAGCACCAAACAAAAGGAATGATACATTGTGAAAGCCCAGAAATAGATGACATGGAAGTCCTTTGGGTTCTTTCTCAGCAAATTGGTTCTATTCCTTCAATATAGGAGACTGTGAAATCTGCTATGAAGGTGGTTATCATTGCAGCACTATCTCAGGGTTGGGAAACACTGGAAATAATTTCAGAATAATTCTCGCATCTCATTTGCACAACCTCCAACATATCATCTCAGTATTCCTGCAGCCACTGCCCTCCCCAGCCTTGGGAAGAGGTCATACCTGATAAAGTTTCAGAGACTTGTGGAGCAAAACACGCCCTTCCTTCCAGTGGTCACCTTGGTGTCCAGTGACTGTCCAGACCACCTGATCGTACTCCTCTGGCTTCTGGTAGCGCAGTTTGACCCTGAGTATGCCAACGTGGGACCCAGACATGTGATACCAGAAGGTCATGCAGTGGGCAGAGTTCTGGGAATAAACCACAGGGCTCACCAGGCGAGCCACTTTGCCCTTCTGATTTTCATCAGCTTGGGAATAGATGAAGTTGCCATCTCCTGCTGTGACAAAGAACTGTGTTAGGGAGAGTGGCCAGGATTACCACACTTTTATCTCTCTTATTTCAAGTCTCACTAATCAAAAGCTTCCTGCGTTGAGTGCCAAGAACTCAAATATGTAGTGGAAAGGGAGAAGTGTGCATACTTGGGGACCTCATGGGCACCTGAGGCCCTGCTCTCAGCTCCTGCAAAATGGACATTTGATTAGCGGAAGGCTGAGTGGCACTAATTAGGATACTACTTAAAATGGAATACATTTTCATATGGACACAGGCTATGGCTCAAGCTGGCATTTGTACCATCACAAGCAAACTGAAAGCAAAGTCTGTGCATAGCCTGGACTGAAAACGCCTGGCTCTCTAGGAAGAAACCTTATTTATTTATTTATCTGTTATGTTTAGACACTCCTGTTGCCCAGGTTGGGATGCAGTGGTGTGATCGTAGCTCATTGCAGCCTCAAACTCCTTGGTTCAAGTGATCATCCTGTCTCAACATTCCGAGTAGCTATGATTATGGGCCCATGCCACCATGCTCAGCTAGTTCTTAAAAAGATTAATGTTTTTTTTTTAAGTAGAGATAGAGTCTTTCTGTGTTTCCCAGGCTAGTCTCAAACTCCTGGCCTCAAGCAATCCTCCCACACTGGCCTCCCAAAATGCTGGGATTACAGGCATGATTCACCACGCTGGGCCTAAGAAACCCTGTTTTCATGCAACTTTAAGATCGCACAGCAGCATCCGTGTGAACACATGCATTAAATGAAATCATTGAGATGTATTTTTATTTATCATTTGAGCAGCAGGAATTCTGATTAATGAAACTTCTGTCACTATGACTCCTTGATAATCATAAATCTGTAGTTTTTCCTAATAATGCAGTAATCTTTTAAAAAAACTTTTTCAAGTTCAGATTATTTTTCCCGTAGTTTGTTTTCATGGTTTTTGAATTCCTTAAACACACCTGAGAACTTGCATCTCTCCTGTGAGCCTGCTCCTATTTGATGTGGGCTTCTGGCTCAAGGAGAGGAAGGTTGCCTTGTTGAGGTTCATTAGAAAGTGCCATTTTGGCAACACAGACACTTGCTGAACTGCGAGGACTTTCTCTTGGCTTCGCTTTTAATGACACCCACTGGGAACATTTCCTCCTGCCACCACCTGGTCTAAACACACAACTCATGTTTCACTGCTGGCTTTGCAAATAGAAATCATCTTCTCTAATGCCTCACCTGATTAAGTGTGAATCTGCTGCTCGGGCCTCAGTGGGCAGCAGGAGGTTGTGTTTGTTGCCCAAGAGGCTTGTGTGTTTGCAAGGTGCTTTCTCACTGTGCACACGTGGGCACATACTCCTCTCTGCTCGCCTGTGTCATCAGTGTCCAGGTGGATGTGGATGTGTTCACGGGCAGTTTCCTTTCCTTACCTGGCTGCTTATGTGAGAGCCCACCCTTCTTCAAACCAGTGGGTGGAATCGTAAGGGAAGGGTGTTCACAAGTGGCAACTCTAGCCACTCTAGTAGGTTTGATACTGCAGGTTGAATGTCCCTCTTGCTCTCCGACCTTGCAGGGTGTCCTCTGTGACTGAGCTGATCCATTCACGCTTAGGATTTGTTTTGCCCACTAATTTATCAAGATATTATCACCTGTGTGTGGGATGGTGCCATTTCACTGTGACAAATCCACCAAGATGGGAAAAAAATACACCCATTGTGCCTCCGTCCCCCTAATCTTATGGAAAAAAGACTGAAATTGGCAATGCTGCTGCCATGTCTTAATCCCACTTATTGAGCTCACTGCTCGAAGTTTATTGAGGCCAGTCAGAGGATGGGTGTTAGAAAGAAGGAGGCAAGTGGACGTAGGTAGAGGGATGCTCTCCCATTGGACATCCTCACTCAACTGCACCATGATCACTTCCTACCCACAACCAGACAGCGAGTTCCTTAAGCACAGGGACCCCCTCCTTCATACCTGTATTTCCAGTGCCCAACACAGCATCTGCCAGGTAACAGGGTTTCTCAAATGATGCCTGTTCAGTGCACTGGGAGAGAAGCCAGATTTCAAGAATCCTCTGCCTAAGGAAGTTCTTATGGTCCCTGCCCTCTCACACTGTGGTCTTTAAATATGCTTGTGTGGCCGGGTGCGGCGGCCCACGCCTATAATCCCAGTACTTTGGGAGGCCGAGGTGGCTGGATCACCTGAGGTTAGGAGTTCAAGACCAGCCTGGCCAACATGATGAAACTATGTCTTTACCAAAAATGCAAAAATTAACCACGCATGCTGGTGGGCATCTGTAGTAGCTCCTACATAGCTGTAGTCCTAAGTAGCTGGGAGTACGGCTACTTGGGAGGCTGAGACAGGAGAATCGCTAGAACCTGGAAGGTGGAGGTTGCAGTGAGCCAAGATCACATCACTGCACTCCAGCCTAGGCAACAGAGGCCCTGTCTTAAATAAATAAATAAATAATAAATAAATAAATAAATAAATAAAATGTGCTCGTGTTGCTCCTCTGCTTAGAATTCTTCAGGGGCTGCTCACTTCCTGCAGCCTATCCACACTTCTTCACAAAGAGGGAGCTGGCAGCCCCTCCAATGGACCTTTTATCCGCCCCATCCTGTTTTCCTCCTGGTCACTGCATCACCAACTTAAGGTGTGGTATAAAGAACCAGCAGTGTCCTGCCCAAAACACACACATACACACACTCACAATAAACACCCAATCCACAAACTTCTGCTCTACTCAGTGAAAACGGAAGGAATCCAATTTCATCAATTTCCTTGTCAATCTCATTAGGCAAGGAGGTAGCTCCCAAAATCATGCATACTCTACTTCTACCTACTTCCCATACAAAAACCTGTGCAAAGCATACCAAACATAAGCCAGTAAAATAAGCCTAGCTCAGCTGGTGTCTGGACAGGGCTGTTTTCCCTGACCCCTCTTCCATCATCTTTTACACGGTCCGTTGTCACTGGCCTCTGCCATTGGAAGTCTTCACTGAACTGTACTGTGGTCACTTCCCAACCATGATCAGACTGTGAGTTCCTCAAGTGTAGGGACGTCTTCCTTTACACGTGTATTTCCAGTGCCCAAGACAGCATCTGCCCTGTAACAGAGCTTCTCAAATACCACTTGTTCAGTGAACCAGGGAGAGATGCCAGACTTCAGGAATCCTCTGAAAGGAGGTACCTAGTTCCATTCTTAGAGGTCAAATGCAGAAAACCAAGCAAATGGGATGCCTTTCAATATATTCAAAATTAAGCAGCAGGATATTTTACCTAGCTAGTGTTCATTTTCTTTTCAAGCAACCCAATCTCTGGTTTGCAAAGTTTCACCAAATAATATTGTAAAAAAGCACCATCTACTCTCTAATGTCAGTCTACGTGCGGGAGCTTCGTGGAGGGCTCTTTTCATCTAGATCTTTTCCCTGTTAACAAGTAGTTCCTGCCTTTCAGATGTTGGGCTCACCCATCTCTCTGCACAAATGATTGTGTTTCTAGAGCTGCAGGGGCTCTTTCTAGTCGGAGCTGACCTGGCACAACTGCCAAGTAAATCTGGGTGGCTGAGAGAACAAAAGAGTCCAATCTTTCTGAAGGAATCACACTTCTCAGCTGTTAATCTAAGACAAGCCCTCCTTCTCTGATACTCTAACACATAAAGCACTGATATTTTCCCTTTCAAGGGTTTTATCACAGTTCTGGGTCAGGAACTCTGTCTTCATTTTCTCAATTAGCACTTTACTTCTGCAAGCCTTTTAGCTTTTGTCTCTGGCTAACATAGCTTTTAACCTCCTTTGAATGTCAGATCCTACTGAGCCATTTTGCTTCACTTTGCATCAATTTTTCCACCATTACTGCCTTCATTTTGGCTAATTGCATTTAGTTAATTTGATGCCATTTATATGTACAGTGCCATTTACAGTCAAAGTATTTTAAGTTTTCTAAAACTGCCTGTCTTAAGATTCAATTGAAAGTGTCTCAGATTTGAAGGAGTCCAATTTTATCCAATTTCCTTGTCATTCTCATTAGGCAAGGAGGTAACTGTGGTAGAAGGAGGCCTATTCAACCTATTTAATGGTTATATTCACTGGGAGAAAAGTGAACCACAAAATGGGAAAGGCATGAAGTACCCTTGGCCCAGCCATCAGTCCACTGACTCACTCACCCAAAGAGCCAAGATGGGGAGAATGTAATGAGATTTCCTAGCATCAGTAAATGCCCCCGGGATTACCTTTTGGGAAGCCACTACCTGAGCAAGCAGTGCTCTGTAAGTATTTCCGAGTGGGTGCAGAAGTTCGTGGATTGGTTGTTTGCTGTGAGTGTGTGTTTGTGTGTGTGTGTGTGTGTGTTGGGCCAGACATGGCTGGTTATTTATTTCTTTATTTTTAATTTTTATTTTTTTCTGTTTAGAGACAGGTTCCAGTTCTGTCACCCAGGCTGGAGTGCAATGGTGCGATCATAGGTCACTGCAGCCTTGAACTCCTAGGCTCAAAGTCCTACAACAGACTCTGAGTAGTTGGGACTATAAGCGTGCACACTTATGCTTGGTTGATTTTTAAAAAGTTTTTATTTTGTAATGTCAGTGTCTTGCTGTGTTGCCCAGGCTGGTCTCTAACTCTCTAACTCAACTGATTCTCCTGCTCTGGCCCCGCAAAGTGCTGGGATTACAGGTGTGAGCCACCATGTCCTGCCTGCTGGTCCTTTATACTGTACCTCAAGTTGGGCAGTGAAATAACTAGGTGGGTAGCAGAATGGGGGCAGATAAGAGAGTTCACTGGAGAAGCTGCCAGCTCTTTCTGCCTCCCAACCCATTCCTCCCCCACCAATTAATCTTAGGAAGAAAGTAAGGCAGGAGGTGGTGGGAGGGTTGTGAGCTAGGGCATGGTGAGGTTTCTACCTGCTCAAAGGAAATACACTAATCTTTCCCCAGTGATTAAGAATCCCACGCCACTTTGCCCCACCTCCCCTTCAAGGGTGTGGAGAGAGCAAGCATTGTGAATTGTTTCTTTAGTTGTAAAATAAATGAGATGACATAAATATATGCCTGGACTGTTTGAAATCAAGATGACAGACATAAATTAAGTTTCCTATGATCTGATAATTGTTGAAGCAGGGTCATGCATATAGAGAATTCATTCTACTATTTCTTTTCCATTTGTGAATATGGTTGAAATTGCCCAAAATAAGAAGTTCAGAAAAAGTATAACATAAAGCCAGTTGCAGTGGTTCCCACCTATAATTCCAGCACTTTGGGAAGCTGAGGCGGGTGGATCATGAGGTCAGGAGTTCGAGACCAGCCTGGCCAACATGGTGAAACCGCGTCTCTACTAAAAATACAAAAAATTAGCCGGCTGTGGTGGTGTGTGCCTGTAATCCCAGGTACTCGGGAGGCTGAGGCAGGAGAATTGTGTGAACCCGGGAGGCGGAGGTTGCAGGGAGCGGAGATAGTGCCATTGCATTCCAGCCCAGACAACAGTGAGACTCCGTTTCAAAAAAAAAAAAGAGTATAAGATGAATGCTAATGCATACATCCTTGCCCAATGGGCTGTTTTCAAGGAGGCCAATCAGTGGCCAACTTCAAGGGGCATTACTATGATTTGCCCTATGCTTCTTTCTACTAGGGAAAGAAACATTGTTAATTCCAGAAAATAAGGGCACGTGTGAATGCCTGTAGTATTTCCTACCCCCCTAAATTCACAGACATTAGAAGCCCTCCCAGTAACACAGCCTCAGAATCAAAGAGAATCTGCAAAGCCATGCAGCCGAAGTGAACTCTGTGCTACCTGTGTGATCCTGAATGGGTCCCGTCTTGCTGGTCAACACACTCCACTTGAGCTGCACGTGATTGTCATGTTCCCAGTGGCAGAAGGTCTTGTGAGAGCCCCAGCCAAATTCACAGTTAAAAGCATGTGTTGGAAACTCTTCAGTGGATGGGAAGCAAAAATAAGAGACAAGCAGAGAAAGACACATTTGATCATTCAGGGTCACAAAGGCCCTTCATTCATTCATGAAAAGCACGATTTATACAACTTTATGTCTGTTTGAAAATTCTGGGAAAGCCAGGATTACCAAGAAACCAAAAGATGCATGGAGATGTCAAAATGTTTGCAAAATCACATTGAGAAATTTCTTTAAAAATCCAGCTTTAAAAGGATTATGGACTGCCTGTCAAATTGGGTTTACATAAAATTTCCAGGAAGGCTATTTTCTAAAGCACGTATATTACATTTGCAACACTCTCCCCATTTCCACGGTATTTAATATGAAAGCCATTCTGTTCTTGAGGATAAATCATATAAGTTGATACCCACCAATGAAAAGAATCTTAATTAGAGATTGACCCATGAAGCCTCAGAAGTGGAAAGTAACTTGGCGAAATGCCTCACCCGGGAGGTTTTCTCTATTTCCACCTCACCAGTTCATGCTTCAGGTCTTTAATGTCAGGGTTAGAATCTCTTAAGCGTTTTAAGATTATTTTTTTTTCTTCCATGTTTTCCATAAAGTCGATTAATTTAAGTATAAATTTCTGCTTTTTTAATTTCTAAATTTACATATAAATGGTTCACCTGGCTTAAAACCTCAATGCAAGGTCATCTGAATCCAAAGCCCATTTCAGTAGCTACCCGTTTTTTACTTTACTTTTTTTTTTTTTTAATGTTCAAAAGGCTTCCTTAGGAATCTGAAAAGCCAGCGTGAATGAATTCACGGGAACGACTTGCCTTGTGTGTGCCCTACAAGGTGCTGTTGGACTATGGTGTTTTTAAAACCCACAGCTTGACTTTTTACGCAGCCTCTTTTTGAAAGGAGCTGAACTTTTAAGTATGGGAAAAATGAAATCATCGCTACTTATCCCAAGTATGACTGTTGTTTTCGTAAACATAAGCTAACAATAAAAAAATTCTAAAGATGAAATTCTCAGGTTTCTGCCCCCTCCTTTCATCTTCCCTGTAAAGAACGAAGCCCACAGACACAGCTGCTTTCCCTGGTGACGAAGGGCCTCTAGGCTTGTTACTGAGTTTAGGCAGTCCACGAGATGGCAGCATTGAAACAAACAGGGAGGCGCCTGGGGCGTCTGGCCCGTTGAACTTAAAAATAAGCCTCAAAAGAATCCCTATGAACGATAAGGGAAGTCTGGTATTAGATGCTGTATTAGGGTCAGGCCAAGACCTTATCTCCTTTTGAGCTTCTCTTTAACTTGCTCGTGTTTAATACAAAGTATCTCGCTTTCTGCTCTGAGCCTGGTCTCCACAGCCCCTCCCCCAATGGCAGGAGGAATTTTAATGGGAAGATTTATGGAATAGATAAGAATGGTTTGCTTTGCATTTTTAGCTTGTAAAGAACCCTTTTCTAGGGCTAATGTCAAATTTTGGAAGGAATTCGTCATAAGAACTATCAAAAAGGAGCAGTCTGGATTCTCCCAGTGATGCTGTGACCTCCCAAAGGGTAGACAGAGCCAGTTCAGGAAAGTAAACTAGTAAGCTATGTGATGTGTCTAACATGAGTACTTACATTTAGTGCAAAAAGGCTATATTTTTCACAGGTATAGTGTCATCGGAGAGATATATTTCAGGTTTAGTCTGTCATAACCATGAAACAGGACTTCTTAAGGCATGGGAAACCCGCTCCAAAATTTACCACACCTTTCTGCAGGCAAGATTGAATTATGTAGATGAAGTACAGTCAACTGAACGGTGACTGAATGATTGAGCCACCTTGGATGCCAACACCCACGACCCTGAAATGTATTGTTGCATAATCTCATGTTCGAAAATGTTAATATCGGAACACGTTAATGTGTGTGTGGTATTGATTTTTCTGCTTAAATACACTTGATAAAACATGCACATTCAGGATAATGAAAGCCACTCCAGCACACACAGTTCTGCCTATATTTACCTTGTTAATGCATTACGTTGATTATCTATAGAACAGAAAACGACATCATCCTTTATTGTGGCTATTAATATTCTGATGATATCATAAAATGTAGGAACTTGGATATTTTTGAAATGACCAGGACATGGAACCACTTTGCCTGAAAAAATGTTTCAGGCACTTCTTGCTTCAGAGAATGACAGTCTGCCTTTACCTTCCAGTGTCCTTCCTCATCCTGTACATTTAACAAGGTGAATTGCTCTAACTTTTTGTATTTTACTGCCCTTTTATCCTCTTGTCTTGATCAAGTAACTTGTGGCAATTTGGTTATTTAAAGGATATGTTTTTAAATCAATGCCTTTTGTTGGGGAGGGTTATGGAGTAACCTTTCAGCTTGGCTAGAAAGACAAACACACAAGCTACCCATAAACATTTATAGAAAGGAAAAAGAAAGAGAGAAGGACAGAGGAAAGGAGAAAGGGAGAGAGAAAATAAAAGAAAAAAAGCAAATGAATGAATGAAACAAACATATAGGACTACTGACGTTTACGTTTTCAAAATATTACCCAAGCCCTGGAGGGGCACACAACTCTCATTAAATTCAATGGGGGTAATTCAGCTAAATCCCTTCTTGACTCTTAAAACTAGCAGGAAACAATATTCTGAACTTAAAACAAATTTATAGCCTCTGAGAGCAAGTACCAGCTGTGCTTGCCAAACCTATCTTGCCTGAAGTTGGATCATTAGCACCACATGTATGCATAAGGATTTAATTTTTAAATCTGGTATTCCAAACTTCTATAGAGCAGGTTAACTCACTTATTCATAGACTAGTCTTTCAGTCTAAACAAGCAGAGGTGCTCAGGCCCATACAATCATAGGTGATGAATATACTCCGAGCTGCTGCAGGAATGCTGGAGGAGCCTCAGAGGGTTAGAGCTCTCGCCAGAGAGAACTGGATTAAAAATATAAGGATCCCATCACTTGCTGGTGGAGCGTTAACCAGCTTTTCTGCATCTGATTACATAAAAGTATATAAATATTACATGCCCATGGAGTTTATTATGTTGATGAGAATCAGCAAGATGAAATCGTAAGACTCTGAGTTGAGTCTATAATGGCAAAATGGAATTATGATGAAGGTTTTGAGGTCTCATTGACTGCTGCTTGTGATGACACTTGAAGAATCTGAATCCTGCAGAACAGTGTGGATCAAAGTATCAGGAGACTCGGGCCACTAGGTCAGCTCTTCAGAGTCAGACCTGACCCCTGGCTGAAGCATGCTCAAGTCCCCTTGCAATATTCTGGGCATTGACTTAGCGAGGAGGTTACAATCAACAGAACTCCTTCCAGGAAGGTCAGACAGTCCATTAGCCACAGAGACTTGGAGTCCAGATTCATGACTTAGACAATGGAGAAACAGGAAAGCAAGTCAATTTGCAAAGGACTCTGCACTGACTGTGAAATTCAAACCGGGCCAGACCACCCCGATCAGTAGACCCGTGTGGTTTGAACTGAACTTGTTCAGATGGTGATAGCAATAGGTCCTACTATTGTAATTTGCACACCTGCCCTCTGACCACAGTAGACTCTGTGACAGGAATGACTGGCCCCTCTGAGAAGCCATCCCTCAAGTGACCTTGAGATTGTGCACAAATCAAATATGTTAACAAAACCACTCCTGCTCTGACAATATTGACCTTCAACATTCAGGGAAGATTACCTAGATTTGGAATCTGATATAAATTTCCATTTTCTACACAGCTCTTGTTCACTTCTATTTTTTTTAACGATCCCTACACCCTTTCATAGTCAAGGAGAAGAGAGATGAAATGAAATAAATTAGCTGGCAACTTCATAGTGGCTTTAATTACCTCTCTGGCAAGAGAAGAAACTGCAACAACAGCTAAAATGTTTGTTATGTGATCAGAACTTCATTTATTCACCTCACCCCTCTTCCCTATCCCAGAAAGGACATAGGGAACCAACTGGTGGTCATTACCCTTTATCCACAGAAAATCTTCCCAAGGGCTAAGCACTTACAGGAAAGGTACAAAGAAAAGGAGAGGCAGGGCTATTCTCATGAGTACCTTCAGTTATGGGAGGTGCCTGCACAGTCTTTGAAAGCCACATTTTACAACTTAAGATGTGTGTAGGACTACACCATTTTCTGAATTTACGCAGTGACTCTTCTGTTTCACGTCTTGGTTTTGTAGGGGGTGTCTGGGCTGTGTGGTAGCAGGAATTTTGTCAACCTGAACATGCTATAGGGCAGCTGGGGGTTAAGTTTGACCCAAGAGAAGTTTGTTTTGCAGTTTAATCAGGTCAACAGTGACAGTGTCCTTTAAGAAAGCATACTAATTAGGGTGGCCCTTTCTACTTTCTGCCTAGCTGGTTAGTGTCATACCATTGAGGGAACATTGATATACACCACACGCCCCATTAATAAATGACTGCAGAGGCCAAGGCTGAGCGAGCTTCAATAGAGGAAATGGGAGAAAGCTGGAAAACTGACCTGCTCACCTTACTCTAATGATTAACTTTAAAGTATTTAAAACCTCTGATTGCTTATACTGACTGTTTCCCTTCGTGTATGTCTGCCGGGAAGAATTTTACAGGATACTAACTAAACACAAAGGCCAGCGAGAGGAAGGCCACCGTTTAACCGTGACTGGCCCCCGATCGACAGCAAACCAAGGGCTTTAAAAGTCGTTACGCTTTTCTATTAATAAAAGGATGAGGAGGTGCTGTTCCCAAGGGTGTGCTTCTCTCTGTGCACAATTATAAACTGTGGTTTCCTGAACCCCGTTTCATGGCACGCCCACTGGAAACGCTGTTGTAAAACTGCCAACTCCATGGCAGGCAAAACTGACAAACTTTGCCTGTCTGGGTTTTGCAGGATTGCGATGAAAATAAATAGTTGGGCTGTGCTGCCTGTGAGATTTCCTCCTCCTGTAGTTTGCAAACACAATCCATGTCCTAGATGTGCTGCGTTTAAACAAAGTATGTTACTCCGTTCCTTCAGTGGAGAGCTGGGATTGTCACCATTTGGCAATTACTGATGGAGAAGGAAATCTCACTCCCTGCTGCATATACATGTGGATGAAAGGAAAGCAATATTTATGGCTCATGCTTGGAGACCAGATGCTGTGTGGCATCTCTCCTTCTAGGACTTTCAGGGAAACTGAAAGCGAGGAGCGCAGCCGCAGAGAGGAGAGAGGTACATGGAATCTGCCACGTTTCATATTTTATTTGATACCTGATTGTATGGTGCTGTCTATGACTGTGGGCTTTTCTGTGGCCAGCACAGTGGTGCCACCTGAAAAACAAAAACAGCAACATGCAAAAATAAGAAAACGGTAGCGAATATGTAGGGGAAAAATGTACACTTACAAATGTCTATCAGAGGCAAATATTTTCCATAGAAAAATCCTTTTAATTTCAGTGGTAGCAATTGTTTCCCTTCAATTTTGCTCATCACAATATCAAATTCAAATAAACCATTTTTTTTACCTAACATATTTCTTTTAAAAATTTACAAATAAAATAATTGTCTAAATTAACAAATAGAAGTTGTGTATATTTATGGCATACAATGTGATGTTTTGGTACACTTAGTGGAATGGCTAAATCAAGTTAGTTCACATATGCATTACTTCATAAACCTATTTTGGGCTTTCTTTACGGTGAGAACACTTTAATCTCTTAGCGATTTCCTTCCTTCCATCCTTCCATCCTTCCTTCCTTCCTTCCTTCCTTCCTTCCTTCCTTCCTTCCTTCCTTCCTTCCTTCCTTCCCTCCCTCCCTCCCTCCCTCCCTCCCTCCCTCCCTCCCTCCCTCCCTCCCTCTCTCTTCTCTCTTTCTCTCTTTCTCTCTTTCTTTCTTTCTTTCTTTCTTTTCTTTTCTTTCTTTTTTTCTTAGATGGAATCTTACTCTGTTGCCCAGGCTGGAGTGCAGTGGCACAGTCTCGGCTCGCTACAACCTCTGCCTCCCAGGTTCAAGTGATTCTCCTGCCTCAGCCTCCTGAGTAGCTGGGATTACAGGCATGTGCCACCATGCCCAGGTAATTTTTGTATTTTTAGTAGAGACAGGGTTTTACCATATTGGCCAGACTGGTCTCGAACTCCTGACCCCAAGTGATCTGTCCACCTCAGCCTGCCAAAGTGCTAGGGTTACGCGTGTGAGCCACCGTGCCCAGCCTGCAATTTTCAAGTAGACAATGTAGCCTAACACCTTTCTTTACAAAGCATCCAGAAGGCACCCAGAAACTGGGACTTCACTCCATGGGCACTCACTGATTCCCAGACAAAGCACAGCACACAATTGCAACAGTGAAAAGCAAAGGCCTCTGCAAAAGCAAAGGTATTAAACTTGACCTCAACCTCTTTTCTTTAAATCGTTTTCCAAGGTTTCAGGTGTGTGCCTTCAGGGAAGTTGCAAGGCTAGTCCCCACAATCTATTTTAAAAACTGGAAAACTGAGGGTTTAAAGTAAGGTGCTATGGGTTCCTCCTCTGTTTGGCTACTGGAGCTATTTACTTTCCTCAAGGACAAATACCCTGCCCTGTATGTGGTTTGGAGAAGCTGCAGGAAGCAGCAGGAAGAGGAGAAGAGGAGAAACATTTCACAGTCCCAGTTCTTGTGAACAAGAACAGGAGAAACTTGTTCACAGACTGAACAAGTAACACCCTAAGTGCTGTGAGTTTCCAATGAGTGCAGGCCTACTGCATCTCACTGGTCAGGGGACAGGCTGTAACCTTGTCTATTGAGACTTAGGTTCACCTTCTCTTCCACCTCTTTACTCACCCATTTCCCACTGTTCATCATTATACTTCTGTTGCAAAGTAGTGTTCTTAAACTTGCCCAACCATAAGAATCACCAGAACGCTTGTTGAAATTGCAGTCTCCCATCCACCTGTCCTCTCCAGACCTAAATGAGAATTGGAATCTCTAGGCATAAGGCTTTGAAATCTGTATTTTTTTGAGACAGAGTCTTGCTGTCACCCAGGCTGGAGTGCAGTGGCGCCATCATGCACCATAGCCTCAAACTCTTGGGCTCAAGGGATCCTCCTGCCTCAGCCTCCTGTGTAGCCAGGACTAGGTGTGTGCCACCAAGCCTGGCTGATATATATATATATATATATATATATATATTTTTTTTTTTTTGGAGACAGTGATCTCGCTATCTGGCCCAAGCTAGTCTCAAACTTCTGACTTCGAGTGATCCTCTCGCTTTGGCCTTCCAAAGTGCTGGTGTTACAGGTGTGAGCCACCATGCCCGGCCAAAATCTGTATTTTTGAAAGCTTTTCAGATGAGTCTTATAACCCACTGAGTTTGGGAAACAGTGGTTTGCTGTTTATTACATAGGTGCTTGAGAAAGTTATTTCTCCTTATGTCTATCCATGATGCAGATTATGGTTGGAATTAACCTGTTATATCCAGATACAGTATTGAACCAATTCAGGGTAAGTGAATGGGGTGGGCCCATGGCTACCATGGAAAGTTCTGGAGGTGGTTACAGGGTGCCATAATTGTGCACTTCCCAATAATATCATTCAATAAAGATTTGTGATGATCTTTATTCGGGCCAGGCCTATCTGGCAGTTCCCACAGATCAGAAATCATGTTACATTTCCATAGCATGAATCAGAGAACCATAAAATTGTGCTCTTGGAATGGTCTTAAGATTTCTAGGCTAATCAACTGCAGCACCAAGTCACGGTACCTCAGTTCTCCCAGCAAATATGCTGGATGAGTGGTCACATGTGTGCAAGGTCTCAACAAGGCAGAAACTAAGAAGAAGGAATTATATGTATTATGGGTTAAGAAGGTGAATCTATAATGGCAGAATTGGAGGGAGGCCAGAATACATTAGCATTCTGTTCCCTGTGGTCTTATAGGAGAAAGATTCAAGGTGAAAATTTGCTTTTTAAAACTGATATGCATAATCGGTTTTGCTATAGGTTAGCAGGCAAATTCCACTGTTGGGTATACACAGCTCCAACGTAAAATTTAGCTGCCTGGTGCCTTTGAGGCCAAGTGTATTATCTAATGACTTCCAAGGCATTTGCAAATGAGTAACTTCAGGGAAGCATCTTCACCTTGGCTACCAGGTCTGGGAGAGCACATTCTACTCCTTTCCATGCATTTGGTAGAGTACACCTGGAATTCGGCGTGGTTTGTAAGTAACAAGCATTTCACTACAATATTTCTCCCCTCTAGATACAGGTAGGTCACCCCAGGAGAATAAATTAAATCAACACCTGTGCTAAGGAACAGACAACCCCTAAAGACACCATTGATCCCAATTTCCATGTTCCACCTATCAGGGTTAAAGCAATAATGCTCCTGGTTTGGTTTCATCACACTAAACATCCAACGTTTGTAGTCCTGACAGTAAAGCCTGTGCCAGAATTAGCAAAAAGGATGCAAAATTGCTCGTGAGCATAGGAGATGTGTAGTTTCTACATAAAAAGTTTTCTGGGTTAGGTGAGGTTTTTGCCCCTTGCAAACAATGGCATGTGAGCACATCCATTTTCAGAAAAGAATAGCAAATAGTTTTGTAAAGTACAAAATGTTTTAAAAAGAAAAGGATTGCCTTCTTGCAATAAATGGATATGAAGCATGAGAATGTCTTCTAAAATGACTTCGTCTTGATGGAGGTGTGGGACAGGCCTTATCAACATCCTCAGCGGTTCTTAATATATGAGAGTATTTATAGAATTATTGAGACAAACGTGCTGATCTGGGAATAACTCTTTTTCGCCATGGTAATAAGTAAAAAGAAAAACAAATCAGAATGAACTTTCTTCTATCTACCAAAGAAATAATTTAAATGCTGTAGGTAAAGCAAAACCTTACAGTTTTGAAAGGCTGTCAGTGTTTTCACTATAAATGACCCATTTTCTGTGGTTTGTAACTCGCTGCCATACACAATTTGCTCCAGGCTAACATACTCGCCCTATTTCATTCAAAGGCTTCAGTTTCAATTGATTCAGTCATGAACTAATGCAAAAATGAGAAGGCTGGTTGTTCTGATATGAGGAGTAAATCTGAGGCTTTGTTTCTAATCAATATTAACTGACCACTTTAGGGTTTATGAAGAAAAGAACCCCTTCCACAAGAGGGCAATTGAAAGGGTACACTGGGATCCTGCAATCATTCCTTTTTTATGAGAAATTTCACTATGGATGTGTGACAGGGTCTGTAAAAAGCCTGAGGTTTGTGGCAGAATGTTTACAGGCAACCCTGGGAAGCTTCCAGAGGACCTGGTTCATGGAATAGTACTCTGTTTTTTATATCAGCGGTTGAGTTTTCAACTTGAACTTGACATCTTACACAGAAAATGCCTCTGCATTAATTAAACTAAGTTTTGTGGCTTGTGGCTGCTTGTATACAAGCATTCAAAAGTTCATAGCAATGTCACATTTATTGGCCATATGAATGTAAATGATTATTCTGGAAATTTGGAGAGAGACAGCTTTAGGAGGTGGGATTTAAATGTAAACCCAGTTCATAGTACTAAATTTCTGGGATAGATTTTCAATTTTTTTTCTTTCTTTTACTCTTTATTCCATCTCAGAGTGCGGAGCTCTCCCGCTCCTTCAGAGGAGAGCTTTTGAAATAATTGGAAATGTACTGTAGGACATTTCCTTCCAGATTTTGCATGAATGCATTAACCAATAACATGGCCTTATTATGAAGTTACATGGTAACGCCTTCAGTTTTGCCCATGGAAATTAATTATGTGGGCTCTCCGAGTCCCTTCTGGGTAAAAATGCAGACCTGCATTCAAAAGCACACTTTTAATCTAAAATGAGAGTCAGATGCTATTGAAACTGCATTTTGACCCAGGGAGCAGTAAAAGTCCCACAATACCTTTTGCAACCACAGGGTGAAAACCCTAGTGCCTCGGCCAATTTCCAAATGGTGTAATCCCATTTCTCCACTTGCCTAATATTTCCTCTGCCGTTCCAAGTGGAAGAGAAGGTCACTTCCTAGCTTTTAGGGTTTTAGTAGATTAGAGAGTAATACTCTAGATTAATTAGTGAGACATTTGGCACACAACATCGCTGATGTATTTGCTGGCCAGTGGTGATGTGAAATAGCAACTAATTCTGCTTTTGTAAATGTTAATGTATAATGATTTAGCAAATCTCAACTTAAAAGCCGCACTTCAAATATAAGCCTAATTTTATCCATTCGTTGGATAAAGGATCCACTCAAAAAAACGTGTCCTTGTTAGAAAATGAAAATAAACATTCTGAAGTGTGTGGTTATGTAGGGGCGGTGCACGTGTTATGGGGAGAGGGGGGGTCTGAAAATAAGGATCAGTTTAGCACATTTAGCCATGGAGAAATTCTTATTCAGTTAAGATAATCCTAGCCTTCGGCTCTGAAAATGGCTCAAATTGTTGTTTCAAATGGTTGTGGCTACTAAGAACAACTCGTCTATCCAGATGACATGAAGAAATGAAGATGCACGTGTTCTGGCAAGGCAGCTTCTATTCCTGGGCAGCTCTTTGCCATGTGGAGTTATAAGCACACACACAGGTGTTAGCCGGTCCCAACTACGACATGAACTGAAATGGTACAGCAATGGGATGAAGATGGTTTCTGCACCTGTGAGCTGGAAGTCATCACCTGTTCCACTGTGGCAGTTGGCCTGGTCGTCATCACATTCATCCACTGGGTTCCCGTTGGGAGTGGTTGGTCCAGCTGTAGGGGCTGAAACAAGATCCAGGGATTATTATCTCACACCTTGGAAATGTATTCTCAAGCCTCTGGCTGTTAGATCTGCTAACGCTTATGCAGAAAACTTTAATCTGCGGTAAGAAGGCCAGGGGCATGCATGGTTTGCCTCTCTTTCAGGAGCTAGATATACTTGGATTCTGCAGAATGTATAATAGCAGAGCCTGCTTTGTTTTGGTATTTGATTCATATCTGCTGAGTAGAGTTGGCTGCCTTAGCATTTTATACATTGTTATCTACATAAACATCCTTCTTCTGAAAAGCTCTTGAGTTCTCACTAGTTATTTATTCAGGACCCTGGAGTTGAGAACTTTGAAGATACAGATTTTGCTTGAAATGTTTTCCCTTTCATTTTCGAGGTGTTAGAGCACTCACTTGTCATAAATTCTTTTATATTCTTAGTACTGACTAAGTTTGCTAAGTTTATATTATGATTCTTCCCCGAAGGGAGTCAACATTCACATTTAATGCAAAAGTGCTTTTTAAAACCAAACCAAACAAAACAAACAAAAAACAGTGATTCCATTTCTCTTTAAGTAGCTTCTCAAACTGTGAGCTCTCTCTCCAGGGCAGGTGTGTGACAGACGTTGTCTCAGATATCCCGGGGTCATTTTACATGAACTCTCATAGGACTGCATTCCACTATTCACAGGTATTCCTATATCTCTGAATTTGCAGTTGAAAGGTATTCAACATTAATCAAAGACTGCTTTTGAAGTCCTTTAAATTTCGTTCAGCTATTTTTTTTCAGCCTGTTACTCATTTTTGCAATCTGTTTAATATTTTACAGTTTTTGGCATTACATTTCACTTTATAAGACTTGAGATAATGGATAGTTCTCGTGATGTCTGAGAACCATACAAGATGTTGGTGGTGGGGGCTGTTCTCTTCTGGCCAGTAGGAATGTGTCAGTAACTGCCACTTTCTCAGTAAAAATTTGACATTCTTTGAATGGTGCTGAAACACCAAGCAGAGTTATGGCACATGGAGAAACAGAGCTAAGTTTCAGCTTCTTCAATGGCCCAAAGACACGCACCAGTAATAACTAAGAAGTTACCATGTGCAAATAACATACATGCCATTCAGGCCTGCAATCCAGACTTTTTTGTAAAACACATACACCCGTGTTCTGGCCTCTATTTATTGCTCTCATTGAATCAGTAGTATCTCCTCTGGCAAGCCAGACAATTGTCTTTCTTCCCTAAGCTCTCCTTGCTCTTGATAATGTGCTACCTTTAAGTATTTAAAACTCTATTCATTTTGCTGATTTTTCTGCATTCATCAAGCTGTTTCTAAAGGAGGAGTTCCACATTATAAATGGCCTGAGGTAGTGGCTAGCTAGATTCACCAGATACAATGGAAAAAAAAAGAGGAAGTGAATGATATGTATGGTCCAGTTTTACTATTTGAAAATATATTATCTTCTGGAGTTCTTTATTTCTTTTTTCTTTTTTTGATTTGGAGTTTCGCTCTTGTCACCCAGGCTGGAGTGCAATGGCGTGATCTCAGCTCACTGCAACCTCCGCTTCCCTGATTCAAGAGATTCTCCTGTCTCAGCCTCACGAGTAGCTGGGATTACAGACGTGAGCCACTGCACCCGGCCTGTGGTTCTTTATTTCTTAAATATAAGTGCTAGCACCTAGGACAGACACTCCTGGGAGGCTGGAGTGGACTGCATCTTTCTCCTGCATTCCCTTAGGTGTCTCCCCTAGAACAAGGCACAGAGTAGATGTTTAATAAGGGCCTGTTACTTATTGGTGAAAAGAAAAGCATTTCTTTTCACCAATCATATCAAAAAGCTTTGACATTACTTTCCCCAGATGTTTGTTTCACATATGGCCCAGGGCAATGTCCTCACTTTTGTGAGTGCTTGGAAACATCTGTAAGCAAATCCCTTCACTGATCATTTCTACCTCACTACAGAAGTGACACTAGAGAGTGGAAGCTCTAACTTCCCAATGAGTCCTCCTTGCCTGCTGCCTAGACAGGGCTGACTTGTCAAGACAGGGGAATTGCAATAGAGAAGGCGTTTAATTCATGCAGAGACAACTGTATGGGAGATAGGGGTTCTATTATTACTTGGGGTTGAGGTTTTGAAGGATAATTTGGTGAGTAGGGGTTGAAAAGTGGCAGGTGCTCATTGGTCAGGTCTGAGATGAAATCACAGGGAGTTGAAGGTGTCCTATTGTGCTGAGTCAATTTCTGGTGGGGACACAAGGCAGGACGAGCCAGTTGATCGATTTGGGTAGTGCCAGCTGATCCGTCAACTACAGGGTCTGCAAGATATCTGAAGCCCTGATCTTAGATTTTACAACAGTGACATTATCCCCAGGAGCAATTTGGGGAGGTTCAGAATCTTGCAGCCTCCAGCTACATGACCCCTAAACTATAATTTCATTTTTTCCCCCTAAACCATAATTTCTAATTTTGTGGCTAATTCGTTAGCCTTGCAAAGGCAATCTAGTACCCAGGCAGGAAGGGGGTTTGTTTTGGGAAAGAGCTGTTATTGTCTTTGTTTCAAAGTTAAACCATAAGTTCCTCCTAGAGTTAGTTTGGCCTACGCCCAGGAATGAACAAGGACAGCTTGGAGGTTAGAAGCAAGATGGAGTCAGTTAGGTCAGATCCCTTTCACTGTCATCACGTTCTCATTACAATTTTTGCAAGGGTGCTTTCAAAACTTCCAGCAGGCCATCTCTTCAACCCTCCATTCACTCCACCTCCTAAATCAGCATCGCCTTCCAGAATGGAGGCTACAGATTTCACATCCTGAGAGCAGACTCCCTTTCCAGATGACCACGTTTCTCTGTGAATTGAATGAACGCATCTGCAGTGAATGGAGTTCACCCGTCCCTTCTTTTTCTTGGCATCCTTTGCCAAAGTGCTGGCACATGGACATTCTTGGTCTGTGTTGCTAGTGCCTGGATAATTTAGGTGTCTGGGGCGTGACTACAGATATGGAAACAACTACACAGTAAAGAATGGGAGAAAATGGCCTGCTTTTAAATAAACACATTGAAAAAGTAGCTATGAATGGTTCAGGAGTATGGTGATTGATAGCTGAGGATTCTGTCATGCATAAGTAAAGTTTTATGGTATTTAATGTGCTCAGGAATATAATTATATTTGGTAGCTCAAGACACAAATAATTTTAAAATTGCAAGAAGGTGACATTAAAAAGCATTCTTCAAAACAACTGTGAGCATATATGCTCGGCTGATTAACATCTGGATGCCAACAATAGTCATTCTTGAAGCTAGGCTGGAGCAAGACCTCTATGGGGATAGAAAAACTGGTGTAGGTTACTCATTTATGTCCAAATCTAAGGCAGATGGGGATTCTAGTGCATAAATATATTAAACGGTACAATAACCAACTCAAAACATTCATTTCATTCATTATATGTTCAAAGAGAGTGCAGCCATGGGGTCAGCGTGTGGACTGAATTTGTACTTGGTATGACCTTCATATAATAATCTAAGTGTAGGCAGTAACGTCACTCTACTTTCAGACACGTTGTCTCATGTAAAGTTCTGTTTCTCTGCAGCAGCCTAAGATATTCATCCAGGATAATGTCTTGATGTCTTAGTCTGTCAAAGGCTGCTTTCTGTTTCTATGTGCTGGTAATCAACACTGCAGACAGAAACTGGATCAGATATCGACCTTTAAATAATATTTAAAAGGCAAAAGTGGTTGCCAGGGGTTGAGGGAAGTTGCCTGCTTACTGGGTAAGGGGTTTTCCTCTGGAGTGATGGAAATATTTTGGAACTAGAAAGAGGGGAGTTGGTACAACTGAACTGTAAATGTGCTAAACGCCACCGAGTTGTGGTGAATTTTATGTTATGTGAATTTCAACTCTATAAATTATCTCTTTTTTTTAAGTAAAGACAGACAATCTCATATAATCCAAGGAGAGTCATGCAAACAACCCAAGACAAAAGCAGGACTGTGAAGGTGCTGCCTCGTGACATGTGTTAGAGCTTTGAGCCTCACTGATGGGCAGGCACCGAGATATGGGGCCTCCCAAGGGAAAAGGGTAGGCAATTTGCAAAGGCACCATCGGGGCATAAACGCATGGAAGAGGAAATTTAAAAAGGAATGAGAAGTAACTCTGGAGATCATAATTACCTTCCACTTCACAGCCCAGCAGCTCCATTCTGAGCCCCAGTCCGCCATGAGTGGCTCTCTCGGGGTAGATCCTGATGAATCGCGTGGAGAGAGCTGGAAAAGTCCGCAGCTCAGGTGTGTCATAGTTGTTGTTGCCCTCAAAAGACTGTGAAGCATGAAAAACACAGGGCATTAAGAAAAAAAATAGTGCTCCCTTTTAGCAACTGTTTCTTCCCTCCATCAGGACTCTGAATAGGGCAGAGAAATAGGCTTCATTCTACCACTTTGTAAATGGTGGGCATCTCTTTCATAAATGAGAAAGGAAACAACAATGAAAGTTTCTCTAAGAAGTGATGGCATTTACTTATTTATTCATTATTATTATTTTTTGAGATGGGGTCTCACTCTGTCGCCCAGGGAGGAGTGCAATGGTGCAATTGCACCTCTCTTCAGTCTCACCCTCCCTGGGCTCAGTGATCCTCCCACCTCAGGCTCCTGAGTAGCTGGGACTACAGGCACCCACCACCATGCCTAGCTAACTTTTGTATTTTTTGCAGAGATGGGGTTTCACCATGATGCCCAGGCTGGTCTTGAACTTAGGGGCTTAAGTGATTCGCTTGCCTCAGCCTCCCAAAGTGCTGGGATTACAGGCGTGCGCCACCATGCCCAGCTAATTTTTTGTGGAGACAGGGTCTCACCATGTTGCCCGGGCTGGTCTCAAACTCCCGGCTGCAAGAGATTCTCCTGGCTTGGCCTCTCCAAGTGCTGGGATTACAGGTGTGAGCCACTGCTCCTGGCATGAGTTGGCACCTCTTTTGAAGTGTGTTCCTAGCTTGAAGTCCCTGTGACAGTTTTCAGGATCGTGGCCACCCACTGCCAGTGCTGCTACTGGCTTAGTTTCCTTTTCACATGCCCAGATAGATCAAAATCCTTTCTGGAATTCTGAGAAGATGGAGCAACGACTAGCCCTGTGTTCCGTTTCAAGAAATGGATGAGCCTCCTTGTGTCCTCTTGTCCAGCATAATTCTTAATCCCATTCCAAATGGGAGAAGGCAGAGGGGGAGGAGGAAAAGAAAATTGTCTCATCATAAGGAATGTCCTTTAGATATCAAACATTGCATGACGTTTGATAGAGTAAGGCATTGTTCTAACTGCTTAAAATCTATTAATTCATTTAATCCTCAGAACTACTCATTTTGTCATCTTCCTATAATATTGAAAAACCATAAAAGTTTCTCAGTTGTTTCTATAGAACCTAATCTACGATTCCTAACACACCTTTCCACTGAAAAAAATCTCTAAGGTGAAAAAGAAAACCGATAAAATGGTCCATTTTAGAGCAGCACTTTTTTTTTTTTTTTTTCTTGAGACAGAGTCTCGCCCTGTCACCCAGGCTGGAGTGCAGTGGCGTGATCTTGACTGTCTGCAACCTGCACCTCTCGTGCTCAAGTAATTCTCCTGTCTCAGCCTCCCAAGTAGATGGGATTGCAGGTGCACACCAATATGTCCAACTAATTTTTGTATTTTTAGTAGAGATGGGGTTTCACCATGTTGGCCAAGCTGGTCTTGAACTCCTGACCTCAAGTGATCTGCCTGCCTTGGCATCCCAAAGTGCTGGGATTATAGGCATGAACCACCATGCCTGCCCACGTATTTTTTAACTATTCAGAGATTTTAAAAACATGTTACATTTAATTTTCCAAATGAAGGTAAATTCTCCATGAGGTAAATTCTATATTATGGTCCTTTTACAGACAAGGAAACTGAGGCACAGAGTTGTCAAGTCATTTGCCCATGGCCATACACACAGCAAGTGGCAGAGCCAGGACTCAAATCTAGGTGGTCTTAACTGGCGCCCTTAACCACACCACGATGATGCCTCTGCCCTTACAAGCCATCTAGTCCAGTCTCCTCATTTATTTATTTATTTTTTTAGAGACGGAGTCTCGCTCTGTCACCAAGGTTGGAGTGCAGTGGTGCGATCTCAGCTCACTGCAATCTCTGCCTCCAGCTCACTGCCTCTGCCTCACTGCAACCTTGAAGATAACCTTCAAGCGATTATCTTGCCTCAGCCTCCAGAGTAGCTGGGATGACAGGCACCCGCCACCATGCCTGGCTAATTTTTGTATTTTCAGTAGAGACAGGGTTTCACCGTGTTGGCCAGGCTGGTCTCGAACTCCTGACCTCAGGTGATATGCCCACCTCAGCCTCCCAAAGTGCTGGGATTACAGACGTGAGCCACCGAGCCGGCCCAGTCTCCTGATTTTAATAGATGAAAACACCATGGTCCAAGAAACATCTATGCCCAAGGCCACATATTTAGTTTCATTAATTTGTCTTTAATCTGATGCAAATTGGACTAGTAGACCTGGTAGATCAGATGGAGTGGCTGGCCGGCCCCAGGCCATGCCAGTCAGGAGTGGAGCCATGCCCAGTAGCTGTGTCAAGACATCAAAAAACAGCCTAATATGTGCTTGTTCAGTGGTGGAAATGTCATAACAAAACAGTGGAACCATGTCAGTGAAGACAGATTGGGTAGGTTGCAACAGAATCAGCAGGTTTCTGAGTTCTAGAAGTAAATTAATTGGCCTTTTCCAACTCAGAAAAGCCTCTAGGAGTTTAAAAATGCATTGCTAATATAGGCCCGCCTCTTCCAATTAAAATTGCTTTCTTTTTTTTTTATCAAAAGTAAATTCACTATCGGGGTTCTGCACTCTTTATAGAACTGAAATTGCTGCCAGTAATTGAGACTCTGACACATATTATTGTTAGGCCCAATTAAGTTGTTGTCAGTAAGATACTAATTATAATGAAAATACCATTACTACATACGCAAGTTCTGTCTATGTTAACATACCTCCAAAGATCACAGGAGAAAAGCATTTATATCTATGGAATCCCAGGCTCATCTCTTCATTTTAACTTGAGCAAAGAATTAACACAATGTAAATACATTATAAAAGCTGTCAGTGCTGAGCTGGGAAGAATATTAGCAATGGAAACCCATATGGAACTAGGCTAACTGATATAATAAACTTACTTATGAATTCTTTGTGTTCTGTTGCTAATTATGTTTTAGAAGATGAGGACTTAGGGTGTTTGGACCTTCTCTCTGTTGCTAAAAAGTCTAGCTAATGCAAAGATTCTGATATAGCTTGCCCACTACACACTATTTTTGGGGTAGAGAGTGAGGAAAGGGCATTGAAAATTTAAATCCATCCAAGTGTTGTGGATTTCACAAAACAGAGTGCTCATTTTACTTTTACATAAAAGGTACTTGGCATCTTAAGAGGTAGCCTTCACTTGTAAAATTAAATATAGCATGTTTTAAAAATCTTCATATAATTAAAAACCATGTGCCGCTCTAAAATGGAAGATTTTCACCCATTTCTTTTTTTATCTTAGAGATTTTATTTCACTGGAAGGGTGTGTTAAGGAATCATAGATTAGGCTGTATATAAACAACGAAGAAGCTTTTATGGTTTTCAATATCATAGGAGGATGATAATGATGGATAGAATCATATTTTAGAAATAAACCCCAACACGTTCAACCAATCTTGAATTGAGTGTTTTGTGAAAGTTGAAAGATGTGTGCTGGCTTCTCATGGAATTCAGTGCTGGATTTACTACAGAAGAGTGATAGCTTTAGATCTGGTTGCAGACGCATGATTATATAGAGACAGGGAAGCACGTGATGCATCCTATCAAAAGCATATGGTGACTTGTTTTCTTTCTCTCTCAGAGCCCTAGTGTTGAAGAACATGTCACACCAGCACACGCCGCTGTCGCCAGCAGCAGGAAGTTGTTGATTTGCAGCATATTCACACTTTCTGATGCAGTCAGAGTTCACTGCTTCTCAGAAAAGATCCACTCAGAAGGGAACTCCAGTTTCTGATTTTTTTTTTACTTTTTCTTCCCCCCAAACAAGGCACAAAAGGGGAAAATGAACTGGAGACAACAAAAAAGGTAGCTGCACAGAGAGATAAATATAACTACTGAAAATATTTTAGAAACCCCCAGTTCAGGAAGGGAGTGATGGGAGAGAGATTCACATATTTCTGATGGCACCCAGCCCTGTCAGTGGCCTGCTGCGCTAGTGGTAGCCGGCGGTTTCCTTGGAGGTTTCACATCTGGAGGGAGTGGGAGCTGGTGGCACAGCCTGGCTTCTTTGCTGCCTACAATGCCTCTGGCCTGAGTCACTATATTAAGCCAAATTCCCACACTTGTTTAGAGAGGGAGTGAGGGTAATATTCCCTTCAATAAGCTAAAATCTGTTTTTCACAAGAGGAGTAGGTCCTGGCCAAAGAAGGGATGGAAAGGCTAAGACCAAAAGGTCAATTGTGTTGGTACGAGAAATATCATTGCTGAATATAATTTCCACACTGCACACAGAACTTAAACTGCTGGTTGTCTGTAGGTTGGTCCATATTTGAATCCTAAACCAGCTTCTGGGCCATCTAGCACACTCCAGGGTATCCTTTCCAAGTTGCTGTTGTATGCTCGCAAATAAATTTAGCCATCACTCTAAGTAAAATATAATGACTGAAGCAGATCTGTTTGGTTGAAAAAATTATACCGTGCATTTTGGTGAATGTTGGAATATTTTTGTGTTGAGATTTCCTTTTCTTTTCACTGGATTATCAAAAGCCTACTGCATCTTAAAAGGGTTCAATGTGTAAAGAAATATACTTAAAGCCAGGCATGGTGGCTCACGTCTGTAATCTCAGCACTTTGGGAGGCCGAGGTGGGCGGATCATGAGGTCAGGAGATTGAGACCATCCTGACTAACATGGTGAAACCCTCTCTCTACTAAAAATACAAATATTAGCTGGCTGGTGGCAGGCACCTGTAATCCCAGCTACTCGGAAGGCTGAGGTAGAATGACTTGAACCCAGGAGGCGGAGCTTGCAGTGAGCCGAGATTGTGCCACTGCACTCCAGCCTGGAACACGGCGAGACTCCATTTCAAAAAAAAAAAGAAATATACTTAAGCATTATTCACAATAGCTAAAGGTGGCAGCAACTCAACTGTCCATCAGTGGGTGAATGGATAAACAAAGTGTGGTATAAACAGACAATGAATATTATCCAGCCTTGTGAAGGATGGAAATTCTGACACAATGCTGACAACACCGATGGCCCGTGAAGGCATTATCCTAAGTGACATAAAGCAATCACAAAAAGACAAATACAGTATGAGGTCCCTAAAATGGTTTGAATTCACAGAGACAGAAAGTGGAGGTGGTCACCAGAGACTCGGTGCAGGGGTCTGGGAGTTGTTGCTTAATTGGTATAGAATTTCAGTTTTGCAAGATGAGAAAGTTCTAGAGATTGGTTGCACAATATACACACACTTACCACTGTTGAACTGCACACTAAAAAGGTTAAGATGGGAAATTGTATATTATGTGTATTTTATCACAATTAAATTTTTTTTTTTTTTTTTTTTTTGAGACAGAGTCTCACTCTGTTGCCCAGGCTAGAGTGTAGTGGTGCGATCTTGGCTCACTGCAACCTCCGCCTCCCGGGTTTAAGCAATTCTCCTGCTTCAGCCTCCAGAATAGCTAGGACTACAGGCACATGCTGCCACACCCTGCTAATTTCTTGTATTTTAGTAGAGACGGGGCTTCACTTTGCTGTCCAGGCTGGTCTCCAACTCCTGAGCTCAGACAATGAGCCTGACTCAGCCTCCCAAAGTGCTGGGATTACAGGCCTGAGCCACCGTGCCCGCGCCTGGCCCACAATTAAAATGTATATAAAAAAACAAAGCACTTAAACTACAGGTAGGTGAGAGACGGGGGAAGGGCAGACCCAAATGACTAAGTGGTGTCTGCAAGGGATTCTGAGCACTGGCTGGATAGCTGCTGTCAGCCCCTGGCTTCCCTGTCTCCTGTCTGCCTGTTGAGCTGTCCCTCCTTCCCTCCAGGCAGAGAATGGGACCAGGAATGCAATTCTTTTGCATGTGATCTCAGACATCGCTTTTCATGCCATATTCCAGTCTTCCTAGAATCAAGGATCTTACTGACCCCGTGACACACCTCCTCTGATGTCCTGGCTGGAAGGGAATAAGAAGAAGCCCTTCACTTTGGAAGGCCGAGATGTGCAGATCACCTGGTCGGGAGTTTGAGACCAACCTGACCAACATGGGGAAACCCCGTCTATACTAAAAATACAAAAAATTAGCCTGGTATGGTGGCACATGCCTGTAATCCTAGCTACTCGGGAGGCTGAGGCAGGAGAATCACTTGAACCTGGGAGGCGGAGGTTGCAGTGAGCAGAGATGGCGCCATTGCACTCCAGCCTGGGCAACAAGAGTGAAAACTCTGTCTCAAAAAAAAAGGAAAAAAAAAAGAAGCCCTTCCTCAGGAGAATGCCAGAGGCCCTTGATTGAAATTAAGGACGCGAGGGACGACTTCCTGCCAGTCCCCAGCCCTCACCTTTGCCTTGCGTTTGCTGTCGTCCATGATCATCTTCCAGTCGGAGCCATTGTTGCTGTATCCGATCTTGAACTTCCTCATGAACACCTTGTTCTCTCGGTGCTTCCCACCCTGAATGATGATGCCCCTCACGATCTTCTCCTCCCCCAGGTCTATTTGGAGCCACTCATTGACGTAGGAATGAGGTGCGGGTGGCAGTGCCCAGCCGGAGCGACTGGTTACCAGGCGGATGTTTTCAGGCATCCAGTTTCTGTCCCCTTGGTTGGATGATGTGATCTGGGAGTCAGAAATAAGTCCAGACACCATACCCAACATTCCGGAGCAAGGATAATCTGGGAGGTGAAATGAAATAGATAATGCAAAATGATTTTCTGGGCGACTCCATGCTAAGAAAGAAAATACAACATATGGAATAAAGACATGACTTTGTACCCAATCAATTTTCAGTCTCTGGATTATTTTACAGTAACTCTTCCCTCCCTCAAACTTTCCTCCTGCGCTGTCAGAATTCCCGTCTCTACACTCACATCCCAGTAAGGCGAATCTTCAATAAAAGATACATTCCCCCCGCTATGAGGTCTTCTAAGTTTAGTATTCATATTTCAATCTCTTTGGTATCCAGAATTTATCCCTGGATCAAGTACTGGCCCTGCTTCAGAGAAGTTCATAGTTTGTGATGGATTGGAGATACGCATAGAAGTTATTCCAACAGCAGGAAAGTTGCTAAAACGAAGGTAAAGAGACAGTGATGCAGAGGTAAAGAGAAGAAATGCATGACTTAGCCTGCAGGGGTAAGAGAGGACCTCCCAGGGCAGGTGACGATTGAATTGAGTGTGGAAGAACAGTGACCACGATCCCCTGCAACCCTTCTCCCCACCCGTATTTCTAATTGCATTGGGGACTTTCCACAAGAATGTCTCATTGTCATCTCAAATGTACCATCAGCAGACTAAGACAGTCCTTTCCCTGGATACTGCATCCTTTCACTGAACCCTGTCTTTTAATTGGTGGCATCACCAATCATCCAGTTCCTGCCTAGTCATTTTGTCATTTCCATTTGGCTGCCAAATCCTGTTGTGTTTTTGTTAAGTAAAGGAAAGCAACAAAACCCTTGTCGCCTCCTTCCTTTCTTCTGGATTTATCCCGAGCCGAGCGCTCTGGCCAGGGTGCTACATGAGCTCTTGGTTGGCCTCCCAGACCCCACTCTGAATCTCCACTATACCAACTGCTATCTAACTTTTCAGAAAATGTTGTTTTAACCATGTCATTCTCATCCTCAAAAATCTTCACTGCTAAGAGAAAGAAGCCCGACACAAAAAGGACAAATATGGTCTGATTCCACGGATATGAGTAGCCTATCACAGATCAGTCAGATTCATAGAGACAGAAAGCAAAATGGTGGTTGCCAGGGCTTGGGGGAAACGGAGATTGGGAGAGTTAATGTTTCATGGGTGCAGAGTTTCAGTCTGAGACGATTATAAAATTCTGGAAATAAAGTGCACAGCAATGTGACTGTATTTAATGCCACAGAACTGTACACTTAAAAATGTACAATGATAAAATGAAAATGGTTAAAAGTGGTTGAAAACTGTTAAAGCGGTAAATTTTATGTTATGTATGTTTTACCCCATAATATAAAAGAGAAATCTTTTGAAAATGTACCATGGTTTTCCATTACTGATGGGAAGATATCAAAACTTGATCTGGCGTTCAAGACCCTCATTTTGATTTCATCCCATTTGCCTCAGTTGATTTTCTATTACTGACAACACATCTCAGTTAACCAATTCTCTTCTCATACAGTATAGACGTCATCCTCATCATTGCCTTTGCTCAAAACCCAGCTTAAGACTCAAAAAAACTTTTCAAGCTACTCCAGCATTTATTCTGAGCTCTCCCATCTCAGAAATATGATGTAAGTAGCACAGAGCTCAGCATTCCACTGCTCTCTAAGGCTTCAAGATTGCTAGTGATATACCCACAGCAAGATTGTAAGATCTTTGAAGGCAATGAACAGCACCATAGACCTTTTTATGTCTTCTAAAGCAGCCCAAGTAGCTTCTGAGCACAAGGAGAGCATCAGTCATTGATGAATTCAATGGTGGCTTAATGACAAAATGTCCAACACTCAATTATTTTCCTTTATAAACTGTATGTCCCAATCAAGAACATGTGCAGGAATGATAACCTATTTTTCTTTGAAGCAACTCAATTCTGCATAATGTAATAAAAAGTTAGCCTAAAAATATAACTACCCCTAAGTGAGAGGCAAACATCTAATGCAATTAAACTAAGTCCATGTTATCAGCTGAACCTTAAGAATTAACTACTCAGATACTTTCCACAAGAGTTCTATGGTCCAAATCACGTCATTTATTTACTCAGACATTCACTGCCTTCTTGTCTAGAAATTATGCAATGTCATTTTCAATCAGGCATGCAGGCCTTCCATATCATGTTCTTGCAAGGCCTCTCTCCCCATTCACTCCTTTAACCAGTGCCAATTGACATGAAGAACTTCCTTACTTCTGGGAGTCTGGAGGCTTTCTTTCTATTCCCTCAGCAAGGAATTCCCCATCATCTTACCCTTTCCATTATCTGAACTGCTTAAAATCCTGATCTGTTTTCGAATGCCACATCACTTACTTGGTTTTTCTATTTCTCTGTAACTAGACACAGTTTTCCATTTCTGGGCCTCTTCACACCACTTTATTTGCATGTCCCTTTTTTCTTTTTTCTTTTCTTTTTTTTTTTTTTTTTGAGACAGAGTCTCACTCTGTCGCTCAGGCTGGAGTGTGTGGGGTGATTTCAGCTCACTGCAAGCTCCGCCTCCTGGGTTCACGCCATTCTCCTGCCTCAGCCTCCCGAGTAGCTGGGACTACAGGCACCTGCCACCATGAAAGGCTAAAGTTTTGTATTTTTAGTACAGAAGGGGTTTCAGCATGTTAGCTAGGATGGTCTCGATCTCCTGACCTTGTAAAGCCTGCCTTGGCCTCCCAAAGTGCTGGGATTACAGGTGTGAGCCACCGCGCCTGGCCCCCAGGCTTTTTTTTATTTTATTTTTATTTTTTTAAGAGATAGGGTCTCTCTGTCACCCAGGCTGGAGTGGAGTGGTGTGATCATGGCTCACTGCAGCCTTGAACTCTTGGCCTCAAGCAATCCTCCTGCCTCAGCCTTCTGAGTAGCTAGGACTACATGTGGATGCTACCATGATTGGCTAATTTTTAATTTTTTTTGGTCTTGCTATTTTTCCAAGGCTGCTCTCAAACTACTGGGCTCAAAAGATCTTACCACCTTGGCCTCCCAAAATACTGTGGTTCCAGGTTTGAGCCACCACACCCGGCCCTCAAATGCTGATGAGCACATTTAGTTCTTTGGAATGCTGTTCTCTGCCTTCCCAGATTCTAACTTCTTTGAGGACATGAACTAAGTCATATTTTTCTGTTTTCTATGACTCTTCATGCCCTGTTTTATGCATAGTATTTGCTCAACAAATATTTGTTGAATGAATCAACTTAATACAATAAAAGGCAGCTGTCATTTTCCCAAGTGCCCTTTCCTGTAATTCAACCACAGTATTTGCTCCAGGCTGGGATCTGGAAACCAAGAATATAATCAGTCGGGATTAAAAAAAGATTTACAGAAACAATTTTACTAAGGGACTATGAAACTATAGTGCTAAAAATAGAGTGCCATTTTTTTGGCCACGGTGTTCATACCTGCCTGATTCCAAACAAGCTTTTAGAAAGGCAATGTTTAGCTGGTAATGGAGACCAGATGTTACCATTTGGAGGAAAACATAATTAACTTGAATACTGTAAGGAGAGCAGAACCGTCACCAGATTAATGCCCTTTTTCTAATGCAGACTCAGCTGGGGCATAGTTTCTGTGTTCACTGACATAGTGATGTCCTGCCCCTATTTAGCCAACATATCCATGGTGCAAAGTGAGACTTATTCCTTCCATATGGCTGCCTCATTAAAACAAAACAAAACAAAAAAAAAAACGAAGAGGCAACTTGATTTACCTTTGACTGAAAACTATGTGACTCACTTTTAACAATAATTTGGAGAAAAATTACATTAACAATTAATTCAAGGTTTGAATGAGATGCTAGTGTTTAACTGTCCCTTCATAGCAGGCTGGTACAGGTCAGCCTGGTACAGGTCAAACCCTTTGGAAATAGTGTTGCAAGATTTAGCAAACAAACAACAAAGCAAGAAACAAGATGCCCAGTGAAATTAGAATTCAGAGAAATAATGAATGATTTTTTAGTATACGTATGTCTCAAATATTGCATGGGACATACTTACTGTGAAAAATTATGTCGTGTTTGTCTGCATCAAATTTAACTGGACATTTTGTATTTTACTTGGCAACCTTGTTGGGAAAGCTTAAGACCACTTTACGATGGAAGGGAGAAATTAGTTTTGTAATGGAGGATTGAGGTGGTTATTTTCAGTGATATTATTTTACAGTAAATCTCTGTACTCAGCTTTAATGGAAAAACTGAGGTATACTGGTAAATCAAATATCCAGTTAACCAATTTCCAAATAATGAGAAAGTAATAACTGTATTTGATGGGAGACCCTGAATGAGCATAATTTAATCTTTCCTTGATGACTCAGAAAGTACCTCTGGATATTATGGTGTCTGAGATCATCATTGTGAATTCTGATTGACTTAGGAGCACATGAATATGTGTTGAAGTGCCGGGTAACAGACTTCCGGTTAACAACAGAAGACAGCAGAGTTCACAGTGTGTTAAGCAGGCATCGTCCTACGTGATTTTCATCAATTTCCACCTCTGCCAAAATGATGAAGCCTACTTTGTCAAAATAATGAAAATGCCTTTCATCAATCACCTATAAAGCAGGATGGTTTGTTCTAATCTTATTTTCTTTATATCTCTATACGGTGACAAACTGAAGTTTCCAGGATTACTATATTTCCTTTTCCTTTTTCTTTTCCTTTTTTTTTTTTTTTTGAGATGGAGTCTTACTCTGTTGCCCAGGCTGGAGTGCAGTGGCCAGTGGCACGATCTCAGCTCACTGCAAGCTCCGCTTCCTGGGTTCACGCCATTCTCCTGCTTCATCTTCCTGAGTAGCTGGGACTACAGGTGCCCGCCACCGTGCCTGGCTAATTTTTTATATTTTTAGTAGAGATGGGATTTCACTGTGTTAGCCAGGATGGTCTCGATCTCTTGACCTCGTGATCTGCCCACCTCGGGCTCCCAAAGTGCTGGCATGAGCCACAGCGCCCAGCCCAGGATTACTATATTTCTAAAAAATAATTTCTGAATCAAAAAATTAGGGTAAAACTTGGGGCTCTAGTGGCTTTGGAAGCCAAGTGATGTGTTCAAGCAGTAACTTTTAATTAGGTAGGCTTAAACAAAATCCAGACTGAATTATGACTACTCGACAGGGTGAAAATTTGAGGTCCAGCCATTTGTTTCTCAGAAGGTTTGGATAGAACTGCACTTCATTCATTCAAAAGTAACCACCAAACATTTGTTATGTTCCAGGCATACAGGAAGGACACAACAGAAAATGAGGCAAACAGGTCCCCTGCTCTCCTGGACCATCTAGTCCAGCAGGGATATTGTAGTCCTCCTTTCATTAATCTCCACTCAAGGGGACTGTAGCCTCAAGAAAATGAAGATTATCTGCTTCTGATAATCAAGAAGAAAAAGTTGAAATTACTGTCTTATTAGAAGCTCTGCTCTTTGGGGCATATGCTAGGTTCAATGTATTGAGTGCCATGTACTATTTTAATCTAACGGGTACCATTTAATGAGCACTTACTTTAAGACAGGGGTGTTCCAAATTTTCTTTCATTTACTCCTCATTATAGTTGCATTAAGGTGAACCTCACAGACCAGAAAATGGAGATCAGAGTGAGTTTCAATGTCTTACCCATGGTCGGTCATGCATACACTAAGTGGACAGTCCACAGTCAAGCCTGGACATGTCTGCCTACCTTCTGTCCATGTGACTATCATTGTAATGTGTTAGCCTCTCCAAAAACCTGCCTGTGGCAATTATTTGGAGACTAGAGCCATTTTACTAGAGAGAAAATATTTAAAAGTATAGTGGAGACCATGATTAAGAGACTAGCACTAGGAACTGAAAGGAAGCAACTTATTTGAAAAACGGCTACTTAATTATGTATAAAAATATTAGTATATGCTATTTTAGACATCTAAATTTACATAACTAGATCATTTAACTTTTTTAAAAAATTGAACAAATTATTTACCTTCTTCGCTCACATTCCTAGAATTACCTCTCAGGGAAATCTTTGTGAAAATTAAAAAGGACAGTTTAGGTATAAAAAGAATTCTATTCAACTAAAAGGATATGACATAAATCTCTAAGAGCCTGGAAATTCAAAGTTTTGACTAACATGTTTGGAGTCTTTATGAAGTTTACCTCATTTTTTAAAATACAATGACATGAGATAAGGTTGAAGAAATGGGCCAGAAATTTCCACCCAAACCTCAAATGGCCTTATTTCTACAAATTTATGAATAACAGCACAAATTTGTCATGCTCTGAAAATGACCTAGAACTTTCTGTCATCTAACTGCTGATCGAAAATAAAGCCAAGGTTATATCTAACTTTTCAATGTCCTTTCTTCTTTCAAACCCCTCTCCACTCAATTCCTGCCTCTAAAGCCTTGAACTTTCTAAGTCTTAGGTCCTAAAATAATAAACAAGTCTGTCTACAGGGTGGAAATAAATAAATTTTTTATTAAAAAATCCGATGATGGTTTTTACTTTCCAAGCTGAACTCTACTATAAACAAGTGTAGTTTTTCCTGTTCATTAGCTCTTCTCAAAATTGCTTGTAATTTCATGGAACATTGCCAAAGTGATTTTTTTTCCTTCCAAAGTCAGTATTCTTCTCCTCTAAAAATAATTAAACTAAAAAGGATAAACATAAAAATGGAATAAAAAATTAAATACCCTAAATACATATATAACATAATATTAAAAGGTAGTTCAAAGAGTTTTAGATATTGTTTGTTTTTAATTACTTTTTAGTGAGTGGGTCAACTGATTCTGCCTTTGAACTTTCAAGCTTACCATGAAGATCACATTGTACTGGTTTTTTGGTGCTGGTGGTTGTTTCAATGAAACTTTGGCAATGTATTTACTAAAATGGAAAGGAATTCCAATATGACTGCTATATACTGCAGAATATAACATAGTCACGCAAGAAAATAAATGGACAGGCAGAGCGCGGTGGCTCATGCCTGTAATCCCAGCACTTTGGGGGGCTGAGGCAGGTGGATCACCTGAGGGCAGGAGTTCAAGACCAGCCTGGCCAACATGATGAAGCCCCATCTCTACTAAAAATACAAAAAATAGCCAGGTGTGGTGGTGTGAACCTGTAGTAGTACCAGGAGGCCGAAGCAGGAGAATTGCTGGAACCTGGGAGGTGGAGGGTGCCGTGAGCCAAGATCACATCACTGCACTCCAGCTTGGGTGACAGAGTGAGACTCGGTCTCAAAAAACTAAATAAAATAAATAAATAAATAAATAAATAAATAAATAAATAAATAGACAAAGCTGGCCAGGAGCAGTAGCTCACACCTGTAATCCCAGCACTTTGGGAGGCCGAGGTGGGAGGATAGCTTGAGCCCAGGAATTTGAGACAAGCCCAAGAAACATAGGGGTTACAATTAGTTGTCTGTACTGGTGCCCTCATGTTCTCCCACATGTATTTAAGAGGCTGAGGTAGGAGCATCACTTGAACCTGGAAGGTTGAGGGTGCAGTGAGCTATCATCATGCCACTGCACTGCAACCTGAATGACAGAGTAAGACTCCGTCTCAAAACAAAGAAACGGAAATAAATAAAACGGCTGGAGAATGTTTCATGCAACAGTTAGTTACTGTAAATCTACTAAGTAGTAGTCAGTATCCAGGAAGCGGAGATGAAAGGCATGATACTTGCCTTCACGCAGCTTACAGTCTAGTGGAAAAGGTACCAGTAAACAAATACCTACCACATTCCAGGCTGTGCTATGTGCTTTATATCCATCATCTAATAATAATGCATCATCACAACTAGGCTGTATGATGTAAGTAATTATGACTATTTCCCAGGTGAGATAACTAAGGCTTTGAAAGGTAAGTATATTGACCAAAACAATCTGCTAGTGAGTAGTAAGGCAGGAATTGAACTTGGATTTGTCTAAATCCAAAGTAGATGCTTTTATTATCAAATAAAAATTATTGCATTTACAAATTTATTCACCCCGTATTTAAAGGTTTGCATAAATCAAAACAAGACAATATTCGACTTGGAAGATTCAGTCTTCAATCTTCCACAGCTTACCTGTTATCTTGCAACCATATACTTCAAATCTCATAGATATGCCAGTTTCCCAAGTTGCAGGCTTGATTCGGACAAATCGAGTTATCAGTGGCTTGGGGAATACTGCAACCACAACATCTGTGGGGTTGGTGTTTCCCTGAAAGAGCTGTATGGGGGAAAATAGTGCCTTTCTTTAGCAGAGGTTTTGAATTTAAATCCAAAAGTGTGTTTTCACAAGTGGTTGTAAAAAGTATTTACAATTTCAGCATTGTCGATCAAGGATGAGACAGCGTTAATAACCTGCCATGTTAATTTTTTCAATTAGCAATCAGAATGATGTCTAATATAGAATACTGTCCTAATCATCGATTCAATTTTCTGAGAGGCTAGAGCCTTTAAAAGCACTAATTACATGGATAATATTGATTAAAGAATGCATACTATTATCTAAAAAGCGTGAAACTATTAACTTTACCAGAGGACCAAAATAATACTGCAGACATGTCATGGAAACTCACTGTTTGACTTTCCCAAGAACCCCCAGAAGGGATGCTTTTTGGTTTCAGCTTAGGGTCTGGCTTTTTGAAATTCTAGGTTGTGTTTGCAGCTACAGTACTAGGTCAAACAGTGTTCTCCCCTTTGACTTCATTCCTTGACAGAAGATCTTGTCTCCCACACTAATGCGTGACTTTAATCCTTTTTTGATTATTGGTAAAATTATGTTTTAGTGGTCAAAGTCAAAACTGAGTTATAAATTATTTTTAACTAAAAATCAGCTTTTCCAGGGCTTGTGCTTCAAGATTGATTGATTGATTCATTCATTCATTGATTTGAGACGGAGTCTTGCTTTGTCAGCCAGGCTGGAGTGCAGTGGTGCAATCTCGACTCACTGCAGCCTCCGCCTCCCGGGTTCAAGCAATTCTCCTGCCTCAGCCTCCTGAGTAGCTGGGATTACAGGCATCTGCCACCACGCCTGGCTAATTTTTGTATCTTTTAGTACAGATGGGGTTTCACCATGTTGGTTGGCCAGGCTGGTCTTGAATTTCTTACCTCAAGTCATCCACCTGCCTCCATCTCCCAAAGTGCTGGGATTCTGCTTCTAGTTTTAAATCAAGTCATTTTATTCTAAGAAAGATGAGGCATGTGACTGCAAATGTAATGCATGCCAGGCACCAATGGGTGTTTCCCACAAGAACTAGTGGGGGCCACTCTGCCTGGGTGGGGGAGCTGCAGTAGCATTCTCCAGTAAGATCTCTGAGGACTGGAGACTTTGCCATCACAGAATACGCTGCCTACCCTTTCCCGGGTTTTACTTCAGCCGTGGAGTGGTGACGTTTCTCAGTTTCGGGCCTCGTGCATTCAGCACCATGCTTCTCTGCACAGCTGGGTCAGACCCCTCCTCTTAGGCTGCATAACTGGAGCATCATGGGGCTCACCCAAGGTGTGCAGCTTCCTCCTCACCTTTTCAGGTGAGGACATGAAGGAGGTCTATGGTTTCCCAAGTCCTGCTCTTCCTCCTGGGAGAAAGGGCTTGTGAAAGTCAGGCTGGTGGTCAAATGCTTTACAGAGTTGGTTGTGGCTGGGTGTGGTGGCTCATGCCTGTAATTCCAGAACTTTAGGAGGCCAAGGCAGGAGGACTGCTTGAGACTAGGAGTTTGAGACCAGCCTGGGCAACATAGTAAGACTCCAACTCTCCAAAAAAAAAAAAAAAATTAGCCAGGCATTGTGGTAGTGCATACCTGTGGTCCTAGCTAATTGGGAGATTTAGCTGGGAGGATGGCTTCAGCCCAGGAGTTTAAGGCTGCAGTGAGCTATGATTTCACCACTGCACTCCAGCATGGGTGACAGAGCAAGACCCTGTCTCTATTTTTGTTTAAAAAAGTCAGTTTTTAGCCTGATCTCTCTCGAGAGACTACCTGATATCCTAATTTATCCCAGTCTGTGATGGCCTTTTGATTTCTGCCCTACATCAGCATCTCTCCCTGGAAATCAATCTGTGTGGGAGCATTTTAGTGTGACAAAGAGTAGCGGGTAGCTGCCAGGGAAGGAGGGCCCCCAGCGATGGTGCTCCCCTTACAGGGGCACCGAGTCCATGTCTGAGAGAGACCAGAAGTCTGGCAGGAGAGCTGTGTGTTCTGGCGCAGGCAGAGGGGAGGTGCATTTTGCTCCCACTGAGGGAGTTTTAAGTTTGCTGAAAATCATGTATTACACACATTTTCTCCAACATGAAGAGGGTTGCTGCAGTTGTTATTGGTCGAAAGCTGCACTCCTGGAGCAAAGTGGGAATGAGGGTAGAGGGGAGTGGCTGAAAGTCCCTAAAGTACAGAGAAAGGTGGCGTGGGCAGCAATCATGAGACTCTAGGTGGATGTTCTAATTTCATTCAGATTCAGCTAAAGTGCTCAGAATAGATGCCAAGCCTTCCTCTCTGCCGACTCCTTCCTTACCCCTTCTGCCTCTCCCCCTGAAGCCCTTCTGTGTGCCAGGGAGTTCCCAGGGCAAGCTGCGTGCACTGTCAGACACCCCTGGAATCTGTGGGTGCTCTCTGACAGTCCCCCTCTTCTGGGCCATGCAAACAACCAGTGGACAACAGTTGAAGAAAACGTGTTGCTGAAATAGCCCGTATGGTTTTTTTTCCTTAACAAAAAATGGTCATGTTGCCATTTCCTTTCACTCCTCTCATCTGCATGCACTCCAGTATAAAGACAATGAAACATCAGTTAAGTGTTTCACTTAACATTATTTTAGACCTTTCACCTCATGGTTCTATTTTGTTCTTTTTTTTTTTCTCTTCAGCATTTAAGGTTCAGGGTACCTGTGCAGGATGTACAGGTTTGTTATACAGGTAAATGTGTGCCAAGGTGGTTTGCTGCACAGATCAGCCCATCACCTAGGTATTAAGCCCAGCATCCATTAACTATTTTTCCTGATGCTCTCACTCCTCCCACACACCCCGCTACCGACAGGTCTCAGTGTGTGTTGCTCCCCTCAATGCGTCCATGTGTTCTCATCATTCAGCTCCCACTTATAAGTAAGAACATGCGGTGTTTGGTTTTCTATTCCTGAAGTAGCGCTTATTTTAAAAAGAAATGGCCTGAAAGTCTAAGGTCAGCTCTCCCAGCTCTCTCTGGGTTCTTTGGCTGGTAGGTGCCCCATTAGAGTTAGTGATTTTTTATTTCCTTGAACCTAAACTATGTCTTCGGAAATTTATTCCCAAACAAGAATCAGTCACGAAACTTGGGGTCAAAATTTACTCGCTTCATCTCCATGAGTGTTGACTGGGAAGGTTCTTCTTCCCTAGACAAACTGGTTGCATGTCCTCCAGGGCTCGACAATGGCCTTGAACTGGCCTGCCCATAGCATTTTCCTCCTACAGAGCAGCTGTCTATCTGTTGCTGTTTCCAGCTTGCCTGCCCTGTCCGAGAGTGGGGGTTTCACTGCTCATCAAAGGGAATTAATAGGTTTTCTCACTTCACACCCAGGAAGCTTTTCTCAGTTCCAGATCCACAAGGAGAAAATCAAGTACACCAAAGCTCAAAAGAGAGACAAGGACAGGTTAATTGGCCTCTTCCCAAGCCCATCATTGCAAGCTACCTGGATCTTTGCTCCTATCCTCATCAATTTCCTGTGTTTTGCTCGGCCTCCAGGGCAAGCTTTTAATTTCTGGGAGACAGTGAGTATGAATTCTCCAAAATCTTTTGATTAGAAAATCAGAGCAAGTGTAACTTCAAATAAACAGGCAGGCTGAGAAAAACATCTCAGTTCCAAATGAGCTAGGGCAGAGTGCCCAGGCACACAGTGTGGTCTGTGCTGCCTTCTTGGTTGAAAGTAGTACAGAGGTAGTGTGTTATTTGTGTGATCTGAGGGAACACAATGAAATACCTTTGGTTCCATGTGTTCTTACAAGAAGCAGTCAAATGTACTTGTAAATTAGTTTGTGAGTCACAGTAGATAGGTGAAAAGATGTTTACTAAAACCAGCCCATTACAGAGAGAAATAATCTATGAAAGAGAATGAAGAAATAGAGGGGGAAAAACAACAAAATCCCAAATTCCTAAGATTCTAAGAGGACAGTGTTTATCCCACGCAGAATCTGTGTCCCTTTGGGAGGCTTACAGCAATTCTTGAGTCTGACACTTAATTTGGCCAGTATTGACTTTTCTTGGAAACATTCATATAATTTCCTCCTGGCTTCTGGATCTGGGAACATGAGACACCTTGGTCAGATTTAAACCTCGAATTGCACTTTTCATTTCTTTTTTTTTTTTTTTTTTTGAGACGGAGTCTCGCTCTATCTCCCAGGCTGGAGTGCAGTGGCCGGATCTCAGCTCACTGCAAGCTCCGCCTCCCGGGTTTACACCATTCTCCTGCCTCAGCCTCCGGAGTAGCTGGGACTACAGGCGCCCGCCACCTCGCCCGGCTAGTTTTTTGTATTTTTAGTAGAGACAGGGTTTCACCATGTTAGCCAGGATGGTCTCGATCTCCTGACCTCGTGATCCGCCCGTCTCGGCCTCCCAAAGTGCTGGGATTACAGGCTTGAGCCACCGCGCCCGGCCATACACTTTTCATTTCAAATCAATTCAAAAATAAACCAGGCCAGACAGAAAGCTGCTAAACAAACAAGTAAAAATTGATCATCCATTTAAAAGACTGCATTGGTTGCCGTGGTGGCAGCCTAACTTACAACAGGTTTGTTTCCTTCTTTTATGGTGATCCAGTCTTCCCCATTGGAGCTAACGTCGATTTTGTAAGTCTTGACATAATATTTCTTCTTGGTTTCTTTTGAAATGGCGCCCTGTGTCCCGACAGCCGTAACGAAGTGCAGAAGGCCCAAGTCCACCTGCAAGACAAGTACAAGCACGGTCAGTGCACCATCCCTGCAGCACTGCAACCCAAAGCATCTTTTCTGGTGGGCTCCATGTTGTGGCTTTCATCCACCTGGGATCAACAGGGCCTAATTCCATCAGGTGTCCATCGTCCCTGACTCCTCCCTTCCATTCCTTGTAAAGAAAGGCAAAGTCATGATCAATGTAAACCAAAAATAAAATTCTAAGCCCCCTGACCATCTGAATGGACACCTTGTCCCAGCAAGGGCATTCCAAAGCTAACCCGAAAAACTAGTTCAGGCCATGACAGGACAGTGTGGGGGTCAGACAAACCTCATTATTATACCCTCATCTCTGTTGGAATTAATGATAGAACAGACTCTTTAAGTCTGATAAGAAACATCTGCAACGTATTCTCTCTGAAGCCTGCTACCTGGAGTCTTTACCTGTACGTTATCTTAACCCAGACATTCCTAAGTCTTTAGATAGTAACTTAACTCTTCCAACCAATTGCCAATCAGAAAATCTTTGAATCCACCGACGACTTGGGAGCCCCTGTTTTCAGATGTCCCACCTTTCTGGACCAAACCAATGTACATCTTCTATGTATCTGATTGATGTCTCATGCCTCCCTAAAATATAGAAAACCAAGGTGTACCCAGACCACCTTGGGTTCATGTCCTCAGAACCTCCTGAGATTCTGTGTCACAAGCCACTGCTTACTCATATTTGTCTCAGAATAAATCTATTCAAGTATTTTACAGAGTTTGACTCTTTTTGTTGACAAAAAACAGCATGGCCCTAAGTTGGTTCCCATTGTTAGGAGGAAATCCAGGAAAAGACCCTTCTCACTGTTGTAAACAGGATTGCTTGAATCCCAGGGGAAAAGAGAAAACTGGATTCAATATCATGTCATTATATTTTCTAAGAGATTAAACATACTTTCCAAACTGCACATTCATATGTGTCATCTTGCAAAGAGAAAATCAAGACAAACAAGATAAACTCACACAATGGATAATGGAGAGGCCTGGACTTGAATTCCTGTCTAACATAATCCTGTTTCCCCTCTGTCTTTGGCATCCTACCTCCTTCCACATTAAATGCAGACTGAAACAATACTGACTTGAAAGCTCTAAGGGTGTTGTGGTTTGGGAGAGGGGCCATAGATTTATAACTTGGGATGGAATAAAGAGGAAGAGGGTAAAGATTTCTGTTTCAGCTTTAGATTTCTTCCCTCCGCACATCTTCCTGTGGCCTCTCTCCTTGCAGCTCAGTTTGAGAGGCAGGTGGATTCCAAGTCATCATGTGGGGGAGACTGATGTCACCAGGAAACAACTGCTTAGGCTTGCAACCTTCTCCTGGTAAGTTTCCAGTGGGAAAGCTCCTCAACATGACAGCCTCGCCTTCATCTCTCACTAGCCTATCTCATATCCTGAGGGGTGGGGCTCTTGGAGGGCATCCGAATAGTGATGACCAGAGGGTGACTGAAACCTCGAGGGTCTGTGATTTCATCCCGGGGCCCTGTGATGTGAGTGGTAAGGAACTGATTTAAGCAGCAAGCACTCCGTGTTCCAGGCTCTGCTATCATCTTTAGGCTTCTAGGCCCTCATTTGTGAAATGAAGGAGTGGGATTGGATAACTTGGAAGACTCTTTTCCACTCTGACTTCCTATAATTCCTTCTTTCATATGTGTTAGATGTTTCCAGTAGAGTAGGTTTTTTTTTTCCTTTAACTCTCCTTATTACCAGCATTAATAACTAAGAATCATCTTGAAAGAAAACTCATTACTATTTTCTATATAATAGTGATATTTTCAATCTATTTTAATACATCTGATTATTCCTATAAAATTATTTGCTCCATCAATTGTATGCCCAGCTTTATATAGAAGCTTAAAAAAAAGCCCACAAATATATGGCAAATATTTTTTTAAAGGACACAGAAAATAGTTACACGTTACAACTATTAGCATCGACAAGATATTGCAACAGCACCTTGATCATTAGGAGGCTGAGGCGGGCGGATCACTTGAAGTCAGGAGCTCAAGACCAGCTTGGCCAACATAGTGAAACTCCGTCTCTACTAAAAATACAAAAATGAGCCCGGCATAATGGCACATGCCTGTAATCCCAGCTATACGGGAGGCTGAGGCAGTAGAATCTCTTGAACCCGGGAGGCAGAGGTTGCAGTGAGCTGAGATCTCACCACTGCACTGCAGCCTGGGTGACAAAGAGAAACTCTCACTCAAAAAAACAAAATAAAAATAAAACAAAACAAATAAAAAAAGCCCAATCCCTCTCCCAACTTTTGAATCTTGCTTTTCAGTTGCCATATTACAACTCAGTTTTCAGAATACAGTATTTCAATTAATTCTCCAGTGCCCATAGGCCACGATCACTTAAAGAATTTCCATTTTATGCATAGGCTGCCTTATGGAGGCATTTTGTCTTTCATGAATTGCTTTGTTTCCTGAAGGCACTTGGAGTAATTAAATCATGTTGTCTACATCCAGGAAAAACAGCACATGGAAACCAATTTGAAGTTATAGAATTCAACAGTAGTAGATTTCATCTGGAAAGGATGGGGCTACCATTCAATGCAAAATTATCTTTATTTCATTTCCCTAGTTTTAAAGATATAAACTCTAGGCTTTGTGTGCTTTCACCGGATTTAAGAGAAAAAGGAACAAGAATTCAATAGAATTTAATATTTTAGAATAATAACAACAGATTTTATAATTTTAGTTTGACAAATAAATATTTTACCAGCATATTCTTATCAAGTGCCTATACTTGTTTACCAAAATTTGCATTTGTTTTTCAAAAGTGAACCATGGTACTTTGATGAATGCTTTAAACTTCCTATCTCCCTCATGCACATATTTCAAAAAGGGGAGGTGATTGATGGTTGTCAGATTTAGCAAATAAAAGTATAAAACACCAGTTAGATTTGAATGTCAGGCAAAACCAAATTTTTTTTTAGTGTAAGTATGTCCTGTGCAATATTTGGGCTATACTTACACTAACAACTAATTCATTGCTTACATAAAATTCAAATTTAAATGGATTTTCTGTATCGATGTTATCTGACAACCCTAAATCTCACTATGCTCCAGACAAACAGGTGATTTTAAGTTGCTGCAGAAACTCTCTGATTTCACAATGCTGCAATCTAAAAGTTAATGGGTACTCTAAAAATGGTTGCTCTGAACAATTTTCACTGTTTTCAAATGCTCTCAGAACACTTAGTGCTTTTCCGACTGTCCATTAAAGTCATGCCCAATGCCACAGCTACTTTCAAGCTGAAGGGTCCTTAAAATCTTGAAGTCCAAGGGAGCATGAAGCAGAGCTATTTAAATAAACTTTTCCTGTCAAACTTACAGATGGCTCTTTAGTTTGGAAATGGTTAAATTCCCAAGAGTGTGTATTTAGCTTGGGCTGATTTGAAATAACCCTAGAACTTCATTCCCTGGTTGTCTTTTTTCTACTTTTTAAATTTTGGTTTTTGGAGTTAGATTTAATTACTAAGTAGGAAAGAAGTTAACTGGTGATCAAACAGAAGATTCCTAGGTATTAGGAACAGCTGACATCAGAGGAAGGAGCAATTGACTGGAATTAACTAGTATCCAACACAGGAAAACGTCTAAGGCCGAAGATACAAAGGTCCCCAAAGCATATGCATGAATCACTCATTAAAAAAGAAAGATATTTTCTTTTCTCAACAGCAATGAAATGCATTGGCAACCTCCTCTTGTAATTGTATAGTTTCCTGCTGTGCTTTAAAACTCTGCAGATTCTCTTATTTACCACACGGGGATACTTGAAATTTCATTTTATTTTTCTCCCTAAGATTATTGCCCGTGGGTTTAGTAAGGATAGATGACAACCTCACAAACTGATTAGGATTGGGGCTTGAACCACTGCAATTAAAACCAGATAGTACCCAGAACTCTAACAACATACAGCCTCTCCAGCACCGTGCAACCCTCACTGCTAAGACCGGGGAAATTCTTTCCATGAATCCTTTCTCTTAATGCCTTAGTGGAATTCTCTAACGGGGATCTGCCCTTCACTCTCAAGTGCCTGAGAGAGTTTGAGGGGAGACAAATAAAGTCCTGCCTCATAAGCACCACTGCTCACACTGCTGGTGTCTGTGTCAGGAGACTGAGAAAGACTTCATGCCTTGGTATTCATATCTGAAGAGTTCTGGAAGACACCACCCCCAAAATTTGCCACTTTGGCATGAAGATTATTTTGAGTTGAAGGCAATCGAGAATCAACAGATGCAAGAATTCTATGCCCTCCCCTTCTCTGCCTAAAAGCAGGGTATACATTTCCCTTAGGGAAGGTGGTGTAAATTTTCCCCCTCTCCTCTACCAGGATGAAGAGAGCAACATTTATCAGTGGAGACAGAGATAAAATTTGCATAAACAAATCTTACTAAAATAACTCTTATTTTCCATTCGTTTCCTCTATATATATATATGTGTGTGTGTGCATGTGTGTGTATATATATGTATCTCCTAGTCACGTTCCTACAACTTATCCACCCTAGAAGCCCAAATCCTCTTTCTTTTCTCAAGTCACTTATCCAGGACTTATCACACATTGCTAAAATAGTGTATAAGCATCTGAATCTATTTCTTTGGGTTTTTCATTTCTTTTCTGTAAGGCTTCTGTGCATGTAAAATTTAAAGTATTAATGCCTTTTTTCCTGTTAATCTGTCTTTTGTCAGTTTAATTTGCAGGCCTAAGTTGCACCACCTAATAGAGGAAATGAAACGTTTTCTCCTTCCCTTACAAACCTTTCTCACTGGTGTAGCTGTCTCTGCTAGTCATGGCACTGGCTTCAATCTACCTTGTTGGCCTCTCCTGCTACCCCTCTCTCTCTCCAAAACTGTACCACCCAGCCATATTATAATATTTGTTGCTTGTAACAGAATATAAGCCTTTTCTATCTGCATGTCTTGACATAAAAAGTTCCTTTGCCCCAAAACAACCTCTGTCTGTTTTTTGACTGGAAATGACTTTTTCCTCTTTTTGGCCTAGTAGGCTAAATCCCTTCATAGTTCATATCTCCATCACTGAATTCATCATTCTGTTTTTTGCTGTACCTCCTTCTAGATTGCTGTGTGGATTTCCTTTGAAAAGCATCTATTTTTCCATACAGAAAAGTAATAAATGCCTACTGAAAATTCATAAAATGCAGTAAAGATGATAGAAGAAAATTAAATCTCCCTAAGACCATCATTAGGAAATAATTACCAATCATAACCTTTCAGAGTTTCTTTTCCCATGCAAAGTACATGTGAATATTTGTGTGCATGTTTTTACTTTGAAAAATAAGGTCATATTACCTCTATGCCCCATAACTGGCTTTATGACGGAGCTCTATAGATGTTCTAGTGCCACTACTATTTTTTCTACATCATAATTTTTAGTGGCTGCGAATATTTAGGTATTGGATCTGACTCAACTGGATTGACGTTATTCAGTGAGCACCTAATAGTGCTTTTCTGCTAAGTTCTATATTAAGTTGTTAGAATATAAAGAGCAGTAAGAGTGTGCAAAACACAAACCCATGATTACCATACAGACATGTACACACGCAGCATCAAGGAAAAGGTAAACAATTTAACAGAGAAATGGAGGTAGGGGGGATTGGAGATTTTCGTAGCCAACTTCTATGCTCAAGATGGCTATGGAGGGATACACAATAGGAGCTTGTGAGTGGACACAAAGGGAAAGACTGTTCCAGGGATGAGAAGGAGCAGAAATGGCAGAGATAAGCAGGAAGAAATAAGTGAATGAAATCATGGACACTAAACAACCTATTATGTTTCCCTCACCACTACTGACATTATTTGTCAAAAAATGTATTGCTCTCTAAAGAATATGAGCTCCGGTTGTTTTGAAGTTGAAATGATAAGTAGTCATAAAACCCACTCCAAATCAAATACTACGCATCATCTTGGTGGCTTAGCTTTTTGAATCATGCTAAGTTCTCATCAACGTCACAGGCTAATAGGCAAGATTGGAGACCCAGGACAAGCAGCTGGAAAGACAAAAACACAACCCAGAGTACTTCTGCACAATGCCGCCCCTCTATGTTTTGGAGAGTTCATCGTCTTAAACAATACTTCCTTTCTTTCCATAAAAATTCAGACATACAATAACCATAATTAAGTAACCTGCTTTCCCTCAACCCAATCAGCTCCGCTCTAATCACCATTTTCTTATTTTGAAAGAATATCATTATTTCACAGCTGCTTTATTTTTAATTAGAAGATGGATGTGATTTCACATCTGAGTTGGATATACTTCTGTTTGACATTAAGGGTGATGGTGAGGGGGTGTGATGATGGCAGTGGGCAGGGATGGAATGGAACATCAAATGCATTCACTGAAATTGTTGAACGTTTCCCTCTGTGTGTGTGACAAACATAAACATCTGGTACTTATCGATGGCATGTAGACTATTTTACAGAACTTTATCAAACTCCTTTTGAGTTCTAGTGGCCGCTGTCTTTTTCTTTTCGTTTCTTTTTTTTTTTTTTTTTTTTTTTTCCGAGACAGAGTCTCACTCTGTCGCCTGGCCGGAGTGCAATGGCAAGATCTCAGCTAACTGCAACCTCCACCTCCCGGGTTCAAGCGATTCTCCTGCCTCAGCCTCCAGAGTAGTTGGGATTGTAGGCCCCCACCATCGTGCCCATCTAATTTCTGTATTTTTTTTTTTAGGAGAGACAGGGTTTCACCACGCTGGCCAGGCTGGTCTTGAACTCCTGACCTCAAGTGATCCGCCTGCCTTGGCCTCCCAAAGTGCTGGGATTACAGGCATGAGCCACTGCACCCAGCTGGTGGCCACTTTCTAAGTTACAATACATAGCGCCGTCTGCAGAAGTGACCCAACACAATATGGGTATGAAATTCTAACACTGGTGGTGGAAAGTCTACCCACATCTTACTTTCACACTGTGCTCCACTCACAATGAGAAGACCTTGTTAGCAGATACAGAAGAGGAAATCCCAAGCCTTTCCTTTTGGGTGGTGAGAAATGCGTGACTAGAAGAAAACAGGTTTCCTCACCACTTCTAGGGGTGAAGGGGTGATGCTGTAGCAGTTCCTGGGTGGCGAACCCCCACCTCCCCACAGCATTGGGTTCTACCATGCTCCCAACTTACTCTTTGTTGTAAGATATCTACAGGAACCATCCACATGCACCATATGGCCATGGTATTGTCTTAATAATGACAGGAAACACATTCCCCAGACAAAGAGAAGCAAGGAGAAGCACACATTTTACCAGGAATCACTTGAGGACAAAGCAGCATGTGTAGTAAATCATGTAGCAAGTCTTTGCAAACTGCTGGTTAAACACCAGCACGCAGCCTTCCAGCCATGAAATGAATATCACTGCTTTCTATAATAATACATAACCAACCAATATTGGTAATGTCATAACGTGGAAAGCCTCATTTCTAAAATGAAAATCTGTCTTTCTCAATAAAATACTGCCCATTGAGCTAGCATTGGCAAGGGAGCGTTTACCAGCTTTTAACACTCCCAAGGCAGGTCAATACAAGGGCCTGAAAAAATAGAGGACAAAGAGCTGAGGTCTGATTAAAAACAGGAAAATATTTTTTGAGGGGGAGACTGTCGGATTTTCTTTGTGGCATCTCTGATGACTCAAAGAGCTGTTTAATTCATCACTTGACACTACAAGCTAAAGAAAATATTTTTAAGCAATTGTCTCATTTCCTTAGATAAAACACATGTTTTTTGACAGAGCCTGGGCCTGTGAACATCAGTGCTATTCTAGGCTCTGTGGGCTTAACTCACAGTACCTGACCATTGTGCTCATTAATTTAGGATCCTGGACTTCTTACTGTTACGAATCTGAATGCAGTCGCTTTAGAGTTAGTGACATAACTCCCTATCTCTTTCTGTGTTTTGTCCCTATGGTGGTATTACCTAGAAAAAATCCTGATGGCTAAGGCTAAAATTACCATTAATAACCAGAAATTCATGGTGCAACCTCTACATGTTAGGTATTTTATGAAGGGTTAAATTCATATACAGTGTCTCTTTCAATTCTTACAACAATCATACAAGGGACGTTTTATGGACAAAGAAACAGAGGAACAAAGTGATACGTACCTTTCTCAGAGTCACATAACTTACCAGTGTTTGACCCAGGACTTATACCCCAGATGAGACTGGTGGCCCATGTATGAGCCGCTACACCTATGCTATTCCCCAATTCATATTTTATAACCATAATGATTGGAAAGATAGTTTATAATTTCTCAGTAATAATAATTAAATCCAACAGCTTTTCTTTTTGGAGATTCATTATTTTATATAATTATAAGGAATATGAAATAATTTCCGATTGTGTTGACTATCAGTTGAACGTTAGCACTTGCTACTGAAAAGTAAAACTTTGCAAATAATTTATTCACGCTGTCGAAAAACAAAATGCTAACAATGAATCATTTTGAGCAAAGGATAACAATGAAACACTTTAAAATTCGGGGAAAGAATAAAAATACCCAAGTAGAAGAACAGTGCAAGCTAGGAAAAATCTCATGAATTTTCTTTTAGTCTTCATTGCCTGAATTAATCCCTTTTTCCATAGTTAAATTAAAGGAGAGCATTTTCCTGCATGGAAACAAACAAAACCTTTGCTCATAGTAAAACAGTCCCAAGTGAATGAACTGATGAATTTTCCTACCAGAAGACTTGATCCAGCCAGTTAGAATAACATGAGATAAGGCTGCAACAGCACAGAGGCAGTGGAAGGGCTGGCTTCCCTGACTGCCACTGCAGTCACAGCAAAAGAACAACAAGAAAATGAGTAAGAAAAATGAAGTCCCCACACAAGGGCTGACCTCCGTCTCTTTTGGCAGATGAAAGGATATGGTGCTTACATGGGCTCTGGCATGTCTGGATTTATAGCACACTCTCCCACTCTCATGTGAATTTTTCTTTTTGCATAAATCAGGAGCAACTAATTAAAAAAGAAATATTTAATTCTGACATGTTCTTTGAACTGGAGTCCCATCTGGTTCTGTTTGAATAGTAAAATCTGCTGTAGTTGTTAAAATTGGCAAGTAGCATTGTCCAAAAGAAACAAAAGGGACTCAATGCAGCAGGTTAATACTCCAGCATTTCAACTAGAGACGTTGCCAGAATCCAGCTACCCAAATCGCTCCAATCTGGAAACCATAAAGATCAAATGTGAAGGTGAAGAATGCCATTTTTGGGTGGAGTCACTACCACTGCTCTACATTTTCTTAGTGTGATGGAAACAGCATCAGGCTCTGAAAGACCTTTGTTTGAGAGTGATGCATGGAACTGTGGCAAGCCACCAGAGAACGCTCAGCTTATTTTATGAAACACATTTAAGACAAATACAAGAAGCCAGTCTTCATGCATTTGACGCAAAACCTGAGGGCTTTTTTCCTCTTCCACATTATCTGGAGCAGATATAACTGTATTCACCAAAACCAGACAAATATTCCATTTATATTCCTCTCTTACTTGATAAACCTGTACAAATCTGGACACCAGGACACACACAATACATTCTGATAACAAAGAGGGAGAAAATGAAATGGTGCTGGGGTTTCTATACACTCTGAAATACAAGTAATCAACATCTAATGCAATTTGAAACTCTTATGTAGAGTCAAAGAGAATGGCTGATTACATCTCTATGCTTTAGAAAGGATTGTTTTACATTTTTAAGACATACACCAACCTGTGAAATCTTTTCTTCTTTAAAATAAAGTATTTTCCTTCAATGGCATGTTAACTTGCAGATGAATACCTGGGAAACCTTTAACAGCTTGGTCAAAAAGATGACATTTTAATGTCCCCTCCTCCCCTTCCTACAAAGAGACTTAGGAGTTCTTGCCAGGCAGTAAAAGACTCAGGGACTTAATACTTTTAATTAACATTTTTTGAATGCTTATTTGTAAGTTACATTTAATTTAAACCTGAGCCTAATCCTTTGATTTGGAAAGAGGACATGCTGTCAGAATAGACCAAATGTAATCCCTAATAATTTGGCTAAGATTTTAACTTAAAAACTTTCTGATAGAAATTGCCTAACTGAAATTTCTTAACAGAGAAAAAACAAGCATGCTACAGTTTTAAAACAATGATAATCAGTCTCAAATATGTATACATGGGATGAGAATCTTCCAGTCAAGAACCTCATAGGAGAATCAGAGCATGTGCTTTTGCTAGATTGGTTTACTTAATAAAGAGTTAGCGAGCATGTACTACATAGAAGGCATGGGCGAGTATCGTGCTCTCCTGATACAACTCTTGATTCTATCTGATTGTTTATGTGTAATATCCATGAAAGCTAGGAAAGTATTCTTCTAGTAGAAGACTGAGAGGGTAGGAATTGCATGGGTTAGGTAGGCAAGAGAAACGTTTGGGTTCAGTGCTGCTGATCTCGTTGACTGCAAGGATATAGCTCTAGATATCCTGTAAGATTAAGTAGAGTGTGTATACAGGTCTCTCGCTCCTAATATTTGTCAGCCCTAAAACAAAGAGAGTAACAGTAATAGAAGAATGAGTTAATGGCTGGTTTGGATTACAGCCACTTTGAGACTTGGTAGCAGATCGGTGATCTCTGCACATAATTCAGTAGGACTGTATTATGTTGATAAAGTATTGCTGACGATTATTGTTTTTGTTACTATTAAAAACTTCTCTGGGGCAACCATGATGTGTCAGGTATTGTACTAAGTGCTAACTTCCTGTCCCTCATCTTACATTTTCTCAACTGTCCCTCAGACAGGTTTTATAGATAATGAAGCTGAGACATAGCGCAATTAAGACCTTTTTTTTTTCTTTTTTCACACTCCTGGTCTTTCTGAGCAATTATTACCTCTGCTCGGAGTCTAGCAACTGATAAACTATGGAGCGCAGAGTGTCTGCTCACACAGCTGCATCCCAAAGCCCAATCATGGAGCTTCACACATCGTAGCCACTCAAACTAAAAGTGTGAAATTACAGTAAACTGAAGGATGCCAAGTATCCTGATAAAAGCATTTAGTCCATTAAATCCAACACGCATTTACTGTATGCCAGGATCTGGAAGCACACAAGCCTATATGGCAGTAATGATGTTATGAGACTGAAAGTAAAAAGTGTCAGCCTAGTTATAAGTGGGGCATTATCAGATTCAGAAGAAGGGAAAATTACTTGTGGAAGGGGCTAGAAAGGGCTTGATGGAAAACAGGTCGTTTGAACCATTCAAAGTGGACCTCATAGGATTGGGGGTTGGACTTTTGTGGGGGGAAGCAGAGGCGGCCAGAGTTGATGAACTAATGGCAGAAGAAAAACAAAAATAAAAAGTAAAAAATAAAAAAATAGAAAAATCCCACCCAATTGCCTACATTTGAAAATATTTGCTATGAATATTTTCCTTCCTCTTTTTGGGATGGAGTCTGGCTCTGTCACCCAGGCTGGAGTGCAGTGTGGATCTCAGCTCACTGCAACCTCCACCTCCTAGGTTCAAATGATTACAGTTGCTGGGACTACAGGGGTGTGCTACCATGCCCAGCTAATTTTTGTATTTTTAATGGAGATGGGGTTGTGTCCTGTTGACTAGGTAGGTCTCCAGACCTCAAGTGATCTGCCCACTTTGGCCTCCCAAAGTGCTGGGACTACAGGCATGAGCCACCATGCCTGGCCCAATGAATATTTTCCTTCCATCTAGTATCTCATGGCAAAATTCCTTTGGAGAGCAAAGATAAGTGTCCTCCCCCACTGCACACACACACACACACACACAAATACGCACGTGCACGCACACGCGCACACACACATTTTGCACGGGCCTTTGTGTAGTCCAGGAGTCTAGGCTGTGAAGTGTTTGGCTAATGACAGAAGGGCAATGAAATCTTCTTTGTAGGTATGCTTGAAGTTCATGATCATGCACTACACTGTTGAGGTAATTCTGCTAAAATGTGCGGTTTCACTGCCTCTGGGAGTCCAAGCATTCCTGGGAATGAGACAAAACCTCAATCTGCATGAGTCAGCGAGACTTCTCTCTTGAGTCTAGCAGCACACACTGCAGCTCCTACCCGCTGTAGATGTCTACATTTAAAATAAAACCTGTCAATGAAATGGCAGAGAAACTGCGCATGCTTTCTTTAGAGATTCACGCTTCTGTTGAAATCACACTGTTCTCACCTTAAACATTTAAGGAGAAGTTCATGAGCTCAGAGCATGATCTTCTAATGATGGGCAGTTGTGTTTCTAATATCCAGCCCAATGTGGAGAGAACTTGATGTGTGGCGATTATTCATTCACAATACAAGTAAGTGCTAGGTGCTTGGATGAAAGGGAGTGAAGGTGGTAAGATTCCTGCCCTCTAGATAGTGAAGGAAAAAGTCAAGTAAACAGTAAATCACAATACACAATTAAAATGAATCAATGCATTCTGGCACAACAGAGAGAAAACTGGGGTGATGCAGGCAGCATATGGTGGAAAACAGCACAGATCCCAGAAATAGTTTTATAGCTTTGACCTGCAGGAGTGACCTGGATAATGTTAAGCAAGTTACTTAGTCCATTCAAGTCTTCGTTTCCTCTTCTCTCGAACAGAAATGCCAATGCTTACCTCATTTAGTCATTCTGCATGGCTAGTATGAAGATCACGATGATGCATATATACACATATTAACCATAAGAATGTGACCTAATTTTTTTTACCTAGTCTTTTGGGTAATTGGAGTGGGTGCCTACATGTGTTTGTGTGCGTGTGGGTGGGTGGGTGAGTGTGCATAGTTTTGCTGGTAGTACCTAGATTATAATTCCTTTGAAGGAGACAGAGAGTCTCTTTCACTTTAGGCCAGGCACGGTGGCTCATGCCTATAATCCCAGCACTTTGGGAGGCTGAGGCAGGTGGATCACTTGAGCTCAGGAGTTCAAGACCAGCCTGGGGCCGGGCGCAGTGGCTCAAGCCTGTAATCCCAGCACTTTGGGAGGCCGAGACGGGCGGATCACGAGGTCAGGAGATCGAAACCATCCTGGCTAACACAGTGAAACCCCGTCTCTACTAAAAAAATACAAAAAACTAGCCGGACGAGGTGGCGGGCGCCTGTAGTCCCAGCTACTCGGGAGGCTGAGGCAGGAGAATGGCGTGAACCCGGGAGGTGGAGTTTGCAGTGAGCCGAGATCCGGCCACTGCACTCCAGCCTGGGCGACAGAGCGAGACTCTGCCTCAAAAAAAAAAAAAAAAAAAAAAAAAAAAAAGACCAGCCTGGGCAACATGGCAAGACCCTGTCTCTACAGAATATAAGAAAATTAGCCAGGTGTGGTGGCATGCTCCTGTAGCCCAGCTACTTGGGAGGCTGAGGAGAGGATCACTTGAGCCCAGGAGGTCGATGCTGGAGTGAGCTGCAATTGTGCCACTGCACTCCAGCCTGGGCAACAGAGGAAGACCCTGTCTCAAAAAAAAAAAAAAAAAAAAAAAAAAAAAGAAAAGAAAAAAGGTGTCTTCTTCACTTCAAATTCACCTATTTTCACATATAGTGGCTGATTCTTAACAGATGCTCAATAAATGTTTGTTGAATTTAAATTCGATGTTATGTAAGTCTAGCATTGCCAGCAAGATCTGAAACTCCTTTCCTCCAAACTGCCTTGTCATTAAAGTCAATGTTAAGGTGTTTGAGCAACTGACTTGCACCCTTAAACTAGGAATGTGGCTACTCTTATCTTAGCATTTCTAACTGCAAATATTATAATGAATCATAAACTTGCTAGTTCTTTGAAGAGTCCACTTAAAACTAGAGTCTGCTGACTGATGAGTTTCACTGGCTAGGTCCACACCATGTGAAGTATTCCTTTTTATTTATTTCTCAAATGACCTCTCCCTAACTTAATAGTGGTTCTCTTCCAGGAGTTAACCCCAAAGGCATCAGGGATTAAACACAATTTTCACTATATCTATTATGCTCTCAAGTACCTCACTCAAACCTCTTCTCAACCTTCTTATTTTAGAGTTAAGGTTATTTGCAAGCATGACGTCTGCAGGATGTTTATGTATCAGATGTTTATCTACCTGGTATCTCAGACTTCTCCCATACCCTTCCTGTATTTTTGAAAATATAACAACATCAGAAATTGACTGCATCACTAGAGTGACCGCATCACCATGGTTTTACCGAATTAACATACGATCTTTTATAAGTTGTTGGAATTGTAGCTTTCTGTGGCTAGGAAATGAATATAGACTTCAGATCTTTTGCAATCTTTGTGTTTCTTTGTCTCATGGTCTTTGAGAAGCAGCCTCACAAGCAAAACAAAAAAAAGCCTCATGGAAGAAGTCTTGGAGGTGGCTGTGCAATGAGGCAAGGATGTCTGACACGTTTCCAAGGTGCAGTTATTCACACACACACACACACACACACACACACACACCTCTCCAGGCTTTCAGCAGTTTAAAGAAATTTTCAAACCTAAAATACCAGGAAAGTATTAAATAGCATGTACAGGTATGGTGTATTTTGATTTTTAAAGTGGTTATAATGTGCTACCCATAAAGTTTTATCTGCACTATTGGGGTGATTTCTAAGTGACTCAAGATAAACACACACTTTTACTCAAACAGCATCTGTCTATTCCAGCACAAACAAATGCCTTGTTGATTATTGGTTTTGCAGTTAATCACGCCTTTAATTTTTCTACCTTCCCCTTTAAACTTGGTTTCAAAAACAAACACAAGGATGAATTTCTGGAAACTAAAGACTTGCAGATGAGGGTGATGGTCTAAATCAGTCTTTTGGCCTATAAAGTTTGACAGCATCTTTTTACACCAATTTTCCATGTATTTCCCGGTGATCTAGGTGGGCCTCTCCTGGTAATGAGAGTTTCCTGTGCTGATGGAGAACTTGGAAGTGCAGGTGTCCAAAGAAACTCTCCTTGGCATTAAAAATCCTGCAAGGAGCTGATGGGATTACTGAGATTAAAGTCAGCCGCCAGCCTAAGGTTATAACGAATGCTACCCTGGAGACAAGAACGAAGAGAAAGAACAGGCTGCCTAGGTACAGCTGGTTGTCAGAAATTGTGGGTAAACAGTTAGTCTCTGAAGGAATGCCAGTCATTCCTGAGAACAGATGAAATGAACTTCTCAATTTAATATTTGGTCAACTGCATTTCCCTGTTGGAAGCTTACCTTTCAGCCAGGAACTGTATACGCTGATTTGTTTTTGAAGCTCACATTAAGGGGATGGGGAAAGCTTTGCAAAAATGAATTTTCAAAGAACGACCCTACAAGAAAATCATGTGTAATTAGAATTCACAGCAGATGTTTGGAACTGAGCAAAGGCCAGCCTAGGGCAGGAGAAAGGCAGTCAAAATACAAATGCCATGCATGGAGGTAGAAAATGAAAATGAGGAAGGAAAAAAAGTTACCCAGTTGTCTGTGGTTTCTGTGCTCCTCCTGGGAGAAAGGGGCAAAGCATAGAATTATTCTGTGCTCTGAAGACATGTACTCCCTTTGCCATCCAAATACTGTCAGTTGACAGAACTCAAATCCTTTTCATATTCCAGAAAAAAAAATCTATCAATACTAATTTCGTGCATTTCAGCCAGGGTCACACAACGGAAAAGATGCATCTGTACAACAACTTTCAAACCATAGGAGGACAAACACAGATGTCACACTAACTACATCATGTTAATCCTCTCCTAGCACTGCCTGAAGTCCTTAACGTAGTGGAAGCTGTGGCTCACATCATTCCACTGGAACCGTTCTTAACACACGGTTGGATACCTCTATTTCAACCACATACTTGGAGGTGACAAGAGGTGAAACACTTTTTTGGTGGACATGGCTGTACTGTTGTATGTGTGTGGTGGTGTGTGGGGGGTGCGTTAGGGAAATCTTTGACAGAAAAAAATAGGGCTAAGGCACATGTTTGGAAGGGTTAAAAAAAAAAAGACATTCCTTTCACACAATCTTCCAGGTTTTCAGAGCAATAGAAATCCTCTCACATTGCCATTATAGTTTTAGATGCAAAGTTAAGGATTAAAACATATCACTTTGAACGATTTTAATACATTGCCAGTATTGAAAAAGAAATGAACTGATTCTAGGCCGGGCGCGGTGGCTCAAGCCCGTAATCCCAGCACTTTGGGAGGCCGAGATGGGCGGATCACGAGGTCAGGAGATCGAGACCATCCTGGCTAACACGGTGAAACACCGTCTCTACTAAAAAAAATACAAAACACTGGTCCGGCGAGGTGGCGGGCGAGCCAGCTACTCGGGAGGCTGAGGCAGGAGAATGGCGTAAACCGGCAAGGCGGAGCTTGCAGTGAGCTGAGATCCGGCCACTGCCCTCCAGCCTGGGCGACAGAGTGAGACTCCGCCTCAAAAAAAAAAAAAAAAAAAAAAAAAAAAAGAAAAGAAAAAAAAGAAATGAACTGATTCTTAATCTGTTTGAATTATTTTTAATAAAATATTTTAATTTGGATGAATTTTATATGAGAAACATAAATATTCTAAATCTAGACACTTTAAGGAAAGATAAGTAGATAAATAGATGTTTGTATTAATCCCTTCTGGAAGAACAGCAACATTCTTCCACTAAGGAAACTGGAATACTGTATTATAGAAGTTGATAGTCGGAGCTGAATTTCAGCATAGAGAGGGTGAATCCCAAATCACCTTTTCCTGCCTCATTTTACTCCTCCCCAGAAGACACGGGACTGTCCAGATGAAGGTCATGTAAGATGCTCAGTAAATGAATTCATCTGTTTATAAGTGGTTGATTTTAGAGGAAATAGCATGTTAAATGAACAAAAGTAATGTCTGCTTTTTCTTTACGTGGTAAATGACTGTTAAATAAATGAATTCTTGCATCTTTATATTGGAGTTTTCCAAACACATAACAGCATCCTTATAAATATATACAATATTTAGAAACTACATTAAAACTAAAGAAGTAATATAATGTATGTGCTGTAAAATGTTGCTGATTGAGACTGGCAATGATTAGTTTTGATTTGTAAAGGTATGCTAAATAACTAGGCCAGTAAAATTCTGCATGTTACACCCTCATTTTTTAAGGTGGAAAACTTCAGAAAATTATTTTCTCTTCTCCCCCTAAACTCTGTGTACCTCCAGAAGTATCAAAAAATGTTTCTTCAGTATTTCACATTTCACATGATTTTCTAACTTCTTTTCATTATCATGAGTATTTCCCACTGGAAATGTGATATTTCATTTCCAGATCCTCAAACTTAAGGCTCTGTGAAATTTCTTGCACCTGTAGCCATTAGCCTTTGGGTCTACCTGGGTCTCGGTCTTTTATCCTGAGATGGGATCTACTGCATCAGCTTTAGCCCTAGATAAACACACCAAGGCTAGACGGATAAGACAACTATAATGAGTTTCTTCATACAGCTGGATCCCTGGCTCTGTCTTTTCTTTTCTTCTTTCTGGGTTAGTATTATGGCCTACAAACTACTCAGAATGGAACATGGTATTTGTCTTCTTAAGGAAGGAAAAAACAGCAGATTTTGGCAGAACTTTAAGGTGTGAACAGTCTGTAATGGTGGGTAAGCCCATGCCTTCCAGATATTTCCTTCAAAGACTGGAGGGACATGAAAGATGAACCGTCTGGGCTTCATCTTGTCTTCCCCAGTGGGCTGCACTTTCTTAAAAAGCACCAAGGAAAAAGGCCCCACAAGTGAGGTTTCTATGTGAAATCCCCAGAGGAGCTTCACGATGAAGCCAACCTGAACAATTATTTGATCTAAGAAAAAAAAATCTTGTGAATTAAAAAAATTTGCTATGTGCTGCCTCACATAATTATCAATAGTGTTTGAGACAAATTCCAGCTATACTCCATATACTTATATTTTCATCTTACACAAGCTCAGGGTACTAGCTGATTGAGTAAATTTATTTTTAATAGAATCACAGAATTTTAAATGCTTGAGACAACCCAAGCATCTGTCTGGTCCAATCACCCATCCCCTGGAGAATTTCATCTATAGCACTCTCAGGCTTGCTAAAAGAATAACGGAGCTTATTTGTTTATTTTTCTAGATCCAAAATATGTAGTCAGAAGTTTAAAGCATTGGAATTGTAGGAAGAATAAAACTTTGGTAGAATTGAGACATCTCATTCTCCTGAAGGAAGGCAATTAGAATAATGCCATAAATGCATTTTAACCCCTTGGGGTAAACAGAGCTGGGAAAAAAATGCCCAAGTCACATGCACAAGTGCATATGTGATCATGCTCAATCCTAACATGTGCAATTAGTCTCAAACACTCTGTTCAGTAGTTGGAAATACAAAAGCATAATGCATTTTATTACTATTGGGATTTATAAAACATTTTTAAATTTAATCTACTTTCTTCCCTTTATTTGAATCTTGAATTGAATGAGATTAGATGGCTAAGGGAGGGAGGGAAGGAGAAAGAGAATGGAGAAGGAGGGTGGAGGTGTGTGTGTGTGCATGCTTGTGTCTGTCTATGTTTCAGATCAGCATCCAAAATTGCTATTCTGACATGGATCAAAACTGCCATTTTGATGTGGTGCTTTCAAATGGTGCATTAAATGAGAACTACACAAGGTATAAAATCCTCATCCACACCAGGGATTTGGAATTTCCAGGGTTCAGCTCTCTCTCACCTTTGGAGAAGGTGGCTGTGGATGTGCTAGAAAAGTTTTAACGTATGGGTTCTGCTAATTCTGAAGAACACATATTTTTTTTTGCTCTGGTGCTTTCAAATTACGATATGAAAGTATTTAAAGCTTAGGAGTCGGTGTGTTACCTTACACACGACATAAATGTAGCCATTGCTCCTAAATGTGAACATTAATGCACTCTGTAAAAGGTGCAATTATTACCGCTGGGACAGAAATCAACAAACCCCACCAAAGGAATTTCTTAAAACTGCTATCATAAAATCTGTGCATGTTATGGATTTCATTAACATTTTACTCCCCGAGGATTCCCAATTGTATAATAACAGAAGTTCTTTAAATTTTAAATACCACAGACAGGAACAGCCTTTCACCCAAAACAGATGTGAAACCATCAACCTTACCTCCTTATTGGTCCACAGATATGAAACCAGTTGGTAATTGATAGCTTTTAATGTGTTGCTATTTAGGTTACAGAAGTGGAAACTTAATATTATCTTTCCCATGAAAAGATAAGTTATTAACCAATAGACAGCCTTTTCAACCACAATTCTTTCCTCTTGATTATATTTGAAGTTAAAAAAAAAAAAAACAAAACCCAAGAACTGTCTGATTTACATACCACATAAAAACAAAACTAGGTAGACAAAGGTTGGTGACATCCAGTGTTCATGTGTCAAAGAGCTAATTTCAGTCTTACTTTGCCTGAATCTTGTCAATGGTAATTTGCAATTTTATCCTGTGCTTCCTTTTCTTAATCCTGTCCTTATTAGTGCATTTTGAGACCCAATGGTACAGCCTTCTAAAATAACATCTGTATTTATTTAGCTAAAAACAGTTCACGTTTAAAAGCTAAAAATAGGGAAGCCTAAGATAAATAAGCAGGAAGGTTTATGAAGCTATTTTCCTGCATAAGGTAAACAAATACATCTGTATTTTTGGAAAACAAAAGAGCTACGGTTCTGTTCAAATAATGTCTACAAGCAGTCTAGAAGTGATAAAAGCCAGCCAAACAGCAATGAACTTTTTCTTTCAAAAGGATGATTATATGAAAAAAAATGACTTGATTAGAATTTTAGGATCTACTATGTCAGTGGTTTTCAAGTAGGGGTGATTGTTCCTTCAATAGGATATCTAGCAATGTCTGGAGACAGTTTTTGGGTTTTACGACTTACGTGTGTATGTATGCTATGTGCTTCTAGTGAGCAGAGGCCTGGGACACTGTTCAACATCCTATCTTGCACAGGTCAATCCCTCCAAAAGAAAAAGATTATGCAAATCAAAATGTCAGTATTGCTCAGACCAAGAAACCCTGTTCTAGATGTAGTCTAAACCATGTAAGTTAAAGCTTCTGCAGTGATTGTTCAATTTCATAAGCACTATTTGCCAGTCAGCAAATAAGTAGGGGTAGGCTCAGGTTTAAACACACTTACTTGGTCTTCAGGACACCAGTCTCAAAAGAGACTGAAATCCATTTTCATCTTGTTACAATGGAGTAGGAGCAGGCATGCTAAGATTCTAGTCCAGGTTCTGTCATTAACTTCCTCTGTGGTCTTTCAAATCACTTAACCTCTGAACTTATGCAAAATAAGGGATTTAGACAAAAGGATGCCTGTATCCCTTTTAGTCTTAAAGTTGAGATATCCCTGAAAGAAAAATAAATTCTTCTCTAGACTATAACTATGAGTGTTTGTTTCAAATAGACGCTGCATCAAACAATAAGAAACCAAAAACTGTAAGTACAATGGAAAGTTGATGCTACACAGGTAATTTATTTGTAAGAGTAATTCTACCTGAACAGTGGTGGTTCTTGAAGAATTGTCTTTTCGGTGATGCTTCATCATCAAAATCTAAGAGGCTTTTTCAAATATCATACATTTTCCTTAAGGTGTGTTGACATGAAATTAGTATAATCATTGGACTGATTTTTTAAGCTGAATTAATTAGTCAACTTGACCAAAATGGTTAAAATCATCTTGGTGATTTTTTTTTTTTTTTTTTGGTAATTTCTACAAAACAAAACAATTGGTTAAAAATATGCAAATAATCATCTCTCATGTGTGCACCTGTTTTCCCCAAATCATACCCTCCTTAAAAAGCAAACAAACAAACAAACAAACAAAACCACTTAGAATTTAATCCATCTCTACCTACATACTCCCTTCAAATGACTTCCTGTGATATAAAAAGCCATGGTCCCAGGACGACATTAGGAAAAGTTCCTCAGGACGCTGTAGATTTTGGAACAGACTTCCTGGGTGGAAACTCAGTCATAGGTAACAGACCTCTGCTTTGTTAATTGTTAGTGTGTAAAGGATTTATTTTATGGAGGAAGTAGAAGTCAATGCAGAATCAGGGTAAGCACCAAAAGCTCACATTGGTGAATTTTTTTTTTAAAGCTAATTGTCTTCCTTCCAGATGAATGTTTTCGTTGAAACAGCATGTTAGTATTAGTTGCAATAAACACACACACACACACACACACACACACACACACACACACACACACACAGCACACCTGGGGAATCCACATTCATTTGAACAGCTATATTTTCCCTAGTTTTGCCAACACTGTATTTTACATGCATCATTCCACATTTGGGTAACCCAGTGAGCTATTTTTGTCAGTTCACTACTCATAGATTTATAAAGTATCATTTTAATGTAATTTTGGCAATTTACTAATGATCTGAACGAGTTAATACACCCTCTAAAGTATCTGGTTTATAGGCACAGAGTGTTGACAATCAGGATAACCTGGCCCTATCTATGCTCTGGATCAGTCAATTTAGCAGGTGGAACCAATTTTGAATACAACACTATGGAAAAAACCTGTGAGAAACTAGCAATTTTGTGAAAAAATCAAGGCGATACCTGTTCCACACTCAACCCATTAATACCAGAGAATAAAAAATTTGTCCACAAAGTTTAGCAGAAAAGAAAATTGTATATGAAACGTGTTAAAACAAATGACATTCTAAAGCTTTAAGGTAAATTACTTCAGTTTCTACTTTCAATGTGTGGAGATTTTAACTTTAAAGATAAAACAAGGGTTTCAAGTAACAGATTCTTCAAATTGAGTATGTCAGCACTCACTCATCCCACCTGAAATGTGATAAAAATATATCATACTACCATTTTTCAGAGGAAATATTTCCAAGGGCTCATAAGTTACTTCATTCTGTTTGGTCTTAAAGGAAGTCCAGGCAGGCCCTTCTCAGCTCCTGAAATCACGTCTATGCCATTGTGTTATTTTTCATGCTCATTCTCACCAAGTTGTAACAGGCAATTCAAGTTTTGAATCATGACAGAGCCACTTTGGAAGTTGCCAGAATCAACAGCTCACTGCTCTGGATGGAATGTTGGTGAAGTGTATGGACGGGAAACCTCGGAGGACTGAAGAAAGGACCCCAGGGCTGAGGGTGGCAAACCTGACTGTGTCTGACAGTCTGGTCTGCGGCGCATCAGGCCTGATGACCCATCAGCCTCGTCTGTGGCCCATCAGGCCTGATGCCAGGATTAGTTATGTATCTCCGAATAGCTGGCATGAGAGTATCTCTAGCGTACCTCAATCGCAAGAGCACCCAGTGAAAAACATAATCAGAGTGGCCAAAGAGCTTTGCAAGCCTCCGCTGCACCCTGGCTGGGTGTCAGATCCAGAGGCAAGTGGCAATGCATGTGGCTGGCCACGGTCTGACTTCTCCTTCTGTGCCTGCTGTCTTGCTTCCTGAGTCTGAGGAAGGATATTCACGTGCATTGTGTAAGACCAAGATTTCTCACAAGTTATGTCTTTCTCTGGAGTCAGGACTTTGGTGAACTATTTTACCCCACTGGGCCTCAGTTTTCTCACATGAAGATGGGGATAAAAATCTCTGGTCAACTGACCTCACTTAGTAAGATTAAAATAGGACGTATATAAAAAGTGCTTTTGGCCAGGCGCGGTGGCTCATGTCTGTAATCCCAGCACTTTGGAAGGCCGAGGCAGGCAGATCACTCGAGGCCAGGAGTTCAAGATCAGCCTGGCCAACATGGGATGAAACCCCGTCTCTACTAAAAATACAAAAACCAGCACGGTGTGGTGGTGCGTGCCTGTATCCCAGCTACTCGGGAGGCTGAGGCAGGAGAATCGCTTGAACCGAGGAAGTGGAGGTTGCAGTGAGTCAAGATCGTGCCACTGCACTCCAGCCTGGGCAGCAGAGCGAGACTCTGTCTCAAAACAAAAGTGCTTTTGTAAGGGAAGAGTGCTATGGAAACATAAGATTTTGTTGTTAGAATATGTGTCAGAATTAATTTTAAAATCTTTAAAGCAACCTTAAAGGCCACTTAGATTGGACCAGTTTCTCATGTTGAACTTAGAGGAAGGGCATTTACTTTCTTTTGACACTATTGTCTCAAATGACTAAACATGACTGTGTGTGTTTCAATTCCATTCAGCCCATCTCCCTACCACACTAAGGGCTTTCATTAATGGTATCTGCTTCCAAAGTTCCTTCAGAGAGAAAATGGGGAAGACTTTAATATTATTTGAGAAATACATATAAGGCAAAAGGGAAACACAAAAATAAGCTTCTTCAGCAGGTTGGCTCCAGTCCTTCTTTTCTGGAAATTTCCTCCTTCTCATACCTCAGAATTAACATCTCACTAGAAAACGGAGTGGAGAAAGAAGAGGCTCTTGCCTCAAGGGTTTGCTGATGTGGTCTTACACCTACAGACTGTCTTCCTGGAGGTTTCCTTCGGTCTGATTAATCCATAAGAGGGCTGATTTACCAACCCAAAAAGGATGTGGTTTAGAAGTCAACCACTCTCTGCTCCTCCGGAATAAGTGAAGGCATACATACTCTAGTACCACAATTTTTTTCCACAAGAGAAAAAGCCCCTAAATTTGGAGAAGAGTAGTTTCAGCCCAGGTTGGTTTGTCAAGTAATTTAATTTCTAAAGTCACTAGAGGGTGCGGTGATCCTGGTGCTATTTTTGTTTCTTCGAACAACAAAGTTCATATCCCACCCAAGTATTACGTCTCTTGTTTTTTTTTGGTCTCCTGGCATTTTAATCAGAGAAAAGTCACAGTTGTTTTGAGGAAAGCACTCCCAAGAGCTTTAATTAAAGCTGGAAGGATAAATCTGTTTACAGTGTGGTGAACACTATCATTAATAAAACATTGAAATAATTAACGAATTAAATTCTGCTTTGCGTGTCAATGGCTACGTTCAGGATCTTTGAGAACGTCTCCCCAGAAGACGCAGTACACTGTGTACTTAGTTTGCAGAAATGAAAAGGAAAAACTGAAACTGCATTTCTCTGAGACTCACAGATCATAGACTGAGAGAGCCTGAATGGAGTGAAGGCTACATTATCTTTATTTTATGGGAAAAGAAACTCAGTTTCAATGAGCTTAATGGCCTGGGTTCTAATGATGTGCTTGAAAAGAAAGACTTTTGATCGCACCACTGATACACAGTCTGTATTTTGTATCCTGGAATGATTAACCAGAAACAAAGGAAGGAAAAAGGTGAAATTAATAATAAGATCAGCAGCTCTGGGACACAGAATACAGAATGGAATAATCTGGAAAAAAAGGCAGGGCAGGCAAATTTCATAGTGTGATTAACTCTGCCATTGACAATGAGGGAATTTTAGCAGCTCAGGATATGAAGTGGTTTTTTCAGCAGGATATGGCTGTGTGCAAACCTTCACACTGGGACTTCCTTCACGCTCCTTCTCACTAACAGACTCCTTGACTTGTTTTTAAGCTTTCTGGCAGACAACAGATCTCACAGGAAGCTCCAATGTGGACGTTCATATCGACAGTTAATGATGCATTGTTTTTTTTTTTCTTAATGCCACTCAGTAATTTCCTAGGGAAAACAATGGGAACCAAAGCTTGTTCCTGTCTTGATGGAAAGTCAGCTTCCAATATCGCCTTATTAATTTAACACATGAAAGTATTTGTATACTTGTTGTTGCTACAGCAACTTATTTTGTGGGGGCATATTTCATGCAAAATGTGAAAAATCTGAAAAAGAAAACAAACGTTATCTGCATATTTATGTGCATACAAATAGAAATGTATGTGTGCTAAGGTTCTTGTGATTAGAGGTATGTGCCTCTTGCCCTCAGTCTAAATTACGCTGTACTTGTTGGTTAAATTTACAAAACATCTATCTAATGAAAACAACAAGCCAACCACTTCCAAGGCGTTTCAGAAAAGCTGGAAACACATGAAATTATTCATAATTAGGTGATCGGTGGATGATAACAGCACCCACCCTGTACACAGCACAATGAGCATGTAAATGAGCCTGCTGAGCTCGGAAGGGGAAAAACGGTAATTTTACCTCAAGGTGAACCTGAAGCTAAGCTTTTGTGACTTTCACCTTTCAGAGGGATGGAGCAGCAAAGTCCCTGCATGCTAGGCTTAGAAACAGGAAGCACCCAGCCCATCTCAACGTGATTCGGCAGGGAGGTGATGGACATTTCATAAAATACACTTGAAAGTATATGAATGGGAATAAATGGTAAAAATCCTGCATACTGTAATATAAACAAGTGGGTGTTAGAGTATGATAGACCTTGTTTCCAAGCCCATCACTAGGTCACTAGGTCACTAACTGTGACCTTGAGTGTTTACCCATTTCTCTGAACTTCAGCACCCTCATTTTTACAATGGGGATGATTATACCTCCTTCCCAGGATTGCAGTGAGGATCAGATAAAAAATATGTCAAGTACTTAGCATAGATCTGGCCACATTCTGTGCACTCGATAAAGGATCAATGTCCTATGAGTAGGACAATTGTCATTTAAGCTCTCCTCCCTCTAGCCAGATGGGGCCATGGCTTCCTGTTGCCCCTCAGAAGTTAAGTGTGGCTCTGTGATGTGCTTTGGCAGTGAAGGTGGGTGCAAGTGATCCAGCAGGGAGACCTGAGAACCATCACGATGAGCTGTGATCTTTCTTCCTCTGTGATATGGTCAAGCTTTGTGTCCCCACCCAAATCTCATCTTGATTTGTAATCCCCGGCATTGAGGGAGGGGCCTGGTGGGAGGTGATTTGATCATGGGGGCGTTTTTCCCCATGCTCTTCTCATGATAGTGGGTGAGTTCTCACAAGATCTGATGGTTTTATAAGTGTTTGGAAGTTCCTCCTTCCCTTGCCTCTTTCACCTGCTGCCATGTAAAACATGCCTGCTTCCCCTTCTGCCATGATTCTAAGTTTCCTCCCCAGCCATGCAGAACTGAATTAATTAAACCTCTTTCCTTCATAAATTAACCCAGTCTTGGGTAGTTCTTTATAGTGGTGTGAGAACAGACTAATACACTCTGCCTTGGGGCAGGCAACATTTCAGAGGACGCTGTTCCCCAGGTCTGGGTCCCGGTGTGAGAAGATATGGAGCAGACCCCAGCTGGCCCAGCCACAGAACACGGCATGAGCAAGAAGAAAAAACCCTCTAGTTTTGGGAGTTTGAGGTACCTTGCTTCTGCTGATCATGTTTTCTCATTGGCAAAAAGAGATGGATGATTTGAGATTTTTTTTTCTTCTGGGGCAATCTCAGATTGTGTCTAACTCCAAAGAATGATGTAAATCTGTTCTGTTGACAAATGCTTTGTGAGAGGCCATGTAGTCTCAGTGTTTTCACTGACAAGAGAATTCCCTTGCACAGAAGAATTGCTACAGTTGCAGTTTCAGAGCTCCTGGAAGACCACCATTTCTACCTTAGTGAGAGCTTCCCACAGTACCAAGAATGGGACAACGTTACTGATACAAGAGTGCTGGCAAGGGAGGAGTATGGTCCCTTTAAATGATAGGGAAGGGGGAAGGGAAGTGCAGGGTAGAGAAAGGAGAGTCCTTGGCTAGCGCTCCACCCCCACGGACCAAAGTGAGGACAGGTACTCCCACTTTCTTGTCTGATGGAAATGCTGCATTTTCCAAGACCACCCGGGCCCACCACGCCCCCATCCTGGGCCTTGAATAACCTGAGACCCTAGTGGGCAGATACACAAGCGGCTGGACGTCATAAGGAACACAATGGGGGAAGAAGGCACAAGTGGCTGGTCGTCGAGAGCCCACCCGTGGAAGAGCACACCAACAGGCACCGGCGGAACGAAGTGGAGTTTGCGCGGAGCTGTTGGAGAAGAGTCCAGGAGAAAACCATCTCCCTTCCGGCCCCCCCAACAATAAAACCTTGCACTCATTATCCAAGATCACGTGTGATCCGAATCTTCCTGTACACCAAGGCAAGAAACCCTGGGATACAGAAATCCCTCTGTCTTTGTGATAAGGAAGGGGGTCTAATTGAGCTGGTGAACACAAGCCGCCTATGGACGGCAAACCAAAAGAGCACCTGTAACACGCGCCCACTGGGGCTGCGGCTTGTAAACATTCAGCCTTAGACACTGCCGTGGGGTCGAAGCCCCACAGCCTGCCCATCTATATGCTCCCCTAGAGGTTTCAGCAGAGGGGCACTGAAGAAGCGAGCCACACCCCTATCGCACGCCTTGTGAGGGAGACAAGGAGACCTTTCCTGTTTCATTACCATAAAAACATGCTTAGTGCTGCAAAATGTAAGCTTCCCCAGAGAGGCACATCTGTCAATCATACTGAACTGCTTGTTGGTTTGGGGATGTGGGAAAACAAGTTACCAAGAGCTATTTTGACACAGGCAAATTCATTTCGTTTCTGACTTAATCTAGAGATGGATTCAGCAGTCCCAAGGTAGACGTCTCATCTTTTCTCACCCTCTACATATTTCTCAGTGTTGGAGGTTAGGGTGAGTTCAGTCTCCTGTAATAGGCCATTTCACTTTAAGTGTATGTTAAACTAATATTGACCTTTCCAAAGTAAAACAAAATCTGGTATTTGTGCTTAAAAGACTGAAGCAGCAATAGATGTGGAAAGTAGAGGATTAATCATCTTTTTTTTTTTTTTTTTTTTTTTTTTTTTTTTTCCTTGCTTGGAAACTCTCTCTGGGAATTAGTCATTTTATATCTAGCAATAAACGTAAGACAGGCTCCGACTATTCTCCTGAAAAGGAAGCCTGGATCCTTCAGCAAATAATCTTTTGTATAATTTGCCCACAGTTTAACCCACAGATCCAGCTATGGATGTTTCATTTAACAGTGAGTGAAAAACTCAGGACTGTCAGCATCAGGCCTTTGGGTGGGAATACCCAGATATCAAGATTGGGCAAGTGGGCATTAGGAGTGGTGCCAGGGATGAGAGGGGTAGACGGCTGGAAAAAGGGGTCAGTGGTGGGGATGTGGGGCAGACGAGGTATCTGTGGGGATACATAAGTGACAGCGAGAAGGGAATGTCAGAACAAAGTGAGGAAAGTAGAGGCAGCATCACTAATGAGGACACAGGTATGTACATTTCATGCCTAAACATGGATATCTCATCAACGGAGAGTGCCTTCAACCAAACCCCTTCTTGGATCTGTGCTATATAGACCTACGTGGAAAAACACACTCCAACCTTTCCTTCCCTTCTCCTACCCTGAACAAACAGAAATCTATACTTGGAAACAATTATTTCATACACGTCTATAAACAGGATTCATATATTTTATCCAGGAAATAAAAACATGTCAAAATAGGAAGCCCATTAACAGACAGTGTGTAGTTGGGAAAAATCAGATCTTGGAGCTGTTATCAAAGTGAGACACCTGTACTCACATTCTCGGAAGAGTAGTATGTAAGTATCTGAGAAGATAAATGGGTTTTCAGGGATGTCATCTGGGCCTGCTTTTCTCTGATTGTGTAGTGATGCGCTCATTTTGCAGTGATTTATACCTGATGGCCGTTAACCTATCTTCTCATTGGAGGCCATTTGGCACAGTACCACTTTCTTTCAACAACCTCTCTAGACAGTCAAAAACTTATTCAATCCTAGATAGGCTTGATCTTATGCTGCATACCTGTATCCACTCTCGGTAGGAATCTTCTCCAGGAGTCCACCCATTCTCAGGATAGTTCAGGCGGGAGCGCTCTGCAGACCAGTTGGTGCTATATTGGGAAGAAGCTGTGATCTGGTCAGAATGAATTTCTCCTGATTCCATGCCCAGAGCTTCCATACATTTGAAATCTGAAGGGAAAAACAGGGCCCAAAGTCATCAAAACATAGGGGATTTATGAAATTTAAAAAAGAAAAAGATGCATTTTTCTTTTTTAACTTGACAAACCAAAGAGTTCATTCATTCAAAATTCTTTAAAAAGATGGTAGTAAGGGACTTACTGGAATATAGCACTGATACTTGGATTTTCATGGCAATATTTAAAAATAAGGTTATCAAGATCATACAGTGATTAATAATTTTCCCAAGTGGACCTAGGTTGACAAAAAGACAATTTGAAATGTACCAGGAAATGATGAAAATTCTGATTTGTGTTCACAGTTGAGTATGTGTGTTTATAACTATCTATGGCTCTACCTGTCATATGGGTACACACAAAAAGTTGTATTTAAAATAAAATTTTTGTATTAAATCATTTCTTTTAATATCAAAGAGAACTGAAAAAAGACTCTATGTCTAGTTACAATTCATACTCAAAGGATGGTAGATCTTAACTCCCTGTCTTTCAGATTCTACTATTGGCACCCAGACCACCTCTTCCTGACTTCCTTTGTTCTTATGCCCCGCCTCTGGCCTGATCATGACTATTAACATGATTAGCTTATTAAAACACACAATTATGCATTGGGGGTAAACTGCACTGTCACATGGCCCCAAAACACCACAGTTTTAGAGCACAAAATCAAAATGCTCACAACAGTGACCATGAAACATCAAAATTTATATTCTCTGAGGACTAACATCCTCAGTTTGATGATACTGGGGAAATGAGCATTTAGCTTTAGGAAAATGTTAATCCAAAGTACACAAGTGAAAAAAAGCTTTAGCGATTAAAGGGAAGGTCTTCAACCATCCAGAAAATCTCAGCTAATCAAAATTCCCCATTTTCTGAATTTTCTGTCAATAACAGATAAGGTTTTAGGGCATACAAGGTTTTCTTGCAATGGCTTCATATTTTTAAGCTTAGCTTTGTTATTTGTAATATAACAATTATTTACAGGCACAAAAATACATAAATCAATTAGTCCAATAAATAAAATACAAATAAGGTTTTGAAATTTCACTGGCCTCTTTATTTTCCAGTGAGATCTGCTGTAGAAGATATGAGCATATCTGTAGGATACCTCTCCAAACACCCCTTGTCCTCTCCCTATGTTACTTTACAGCCTGGGAGCTAGAGCTGATAATTGCACAAACAATTTACTCTTTGTTCTTTTTTGTTGTTGTTCTTGAGACTGGGTCTTACTCTGTCAACCAGGCTGGAGTGCAGTGGCATGATTATAGCTCACTGCAGTCTTAAACTTCGGGGCTCAAGCAATCTTCCCGCAGTCTCCCAAGTAGCTGGGACTACAGACATGATCCACCATGCCCAGCTAACTTTTCAATTTTTAGTACAGTCAAGTTTGCATTATATTGCCAAAGCTGGTCTCCAACTCCTGGCCTCAAGCAATCCTCCTGCCTCGCCCTCCCAAAGCACTGGGATTACAGGAATGAGCCACCAGTCCTGGCCTTATTCTTTGTTCTTTCAGATTTTTTCTTGGGCCTTTAAAAGACCTAGAGACCACAAAAACTTTGAGGAAGTGTTGAGCTAGCTGAGTTGAATATTTTAATAGAATACAAAAAACATAATGGCTTCCTCCAGCATCTTCCACAACCAAACCACTGTGCATTATCCACACTTTGTGACTGCTCTGTCAGTGAACTACCACAGATTTGTTCTTATCATCTGGGATAGATGCCTGTCCTCTTATGATGCTCAGCCTTGTATGCATTGGAGGGTGCCAGGTAGATGCTCTAGTCACATTTCATTGTTTCAAGGCACTGTTTTGCCATTTCCCACTTTCTCCCATAATTTCAGAGGCTCCCAAGCAGGCTTCTCACCCACAATTTTATAAAGAAAGCACACCAGATAGTTCTTCCTATTGATACTAAAACAAAAAAAAAAAAAAAAACAAAAAAAAAAAAAACAAAAAAAAAACATTTAAAAGAGAAAAACAGATACCTGGCACCCCCGTTCACAACACATTACTTTAGTGCTTCATGTGGCCGCAGGTGTGTGAGCAGGAATAACAGTGAGTATTTACTACAGGGCTTTGCAAAATGAATAAACACTGACCTTCTGAGACACTGCTCTGCAAGACACTGTAGTTTGCTGAGAAACCTTCTTTTGCTATTGCGCTGTCGGTGTAAAAAACCATGGAGAGAATGCCCGATGAAGATCGGATTCGACCTGGTGTTTTCTGTCCACAGTAACGCCCAATGTGAGGGCCAACTGGAAAGGGAGGAATACAGACAATGTCAAAATGTCTTTTCTGCGGCAGCAGATGCAAGAATTACCATTTACAAACATGGGTCCCAGCAGAACCCAGAAGTGTTTTCTAACCCAAAGCAAGGCTTCCCTAAGTTAATTGGTTTGCAGTGAACATACTGGATTGGGTTTGCGGAGAAGATTTTAAAGTGTACTCAGAAGGGCAGTAACAGGCATAACCGCATTCCCCAGTGAGCAGAACTGTTTTCAGGAACAGAATCAAAATGCTTGCTTCAATTGCAAAGAATGAGATTTAGGCTATTGAAGTGGCACCTTGGTACCCATTGGCAGGGCAAAACTGTATACACAGCCCAGCGCCAAAAGATTCCTGCTAAGCTGTGGTCACTGAGGTTTCTGAGTTACCTGTCCTCGCCTCTCTTGCCCTAGGGGAGATTCTGGGGATGCTGATGTCCAGGGAACCCTCTGGTCTGATCAGTCCCAGGGGTCTGATCCACAATTGACCTGTGATTGGCTTCCTCATGCTATCTTTTTGCCCTGGATTCTTATTATGATAAACATCACAGGCTTGGACAAAGGACAGTGGATTATGTCCTACTCAGGGCTTTATGTGAAGACAAATCATTGTAACCATGTAAAAAGTTGGAGACTACATATACCAATAATTTATAAATAATGGCAACCTATAATCTAAATGAAATAAAAATGCATCTGTCTGGCTTCTGTCCTAGTTTTTTCTCTCCTAACTGAGAGGTGACTTGTTTCCAGGGACCAAGAAATCACCAAAAGCATCCATTTGATTGTGCACACCAGGAAAAAAAGGGGACTTGAGGAGGCGAATGATTGGGAGCACCCACTAATTTATGTTAAAGTCAAATTGTTTGATGGCCGGGTGCAGTGGCCCACTCCTGTGATCCCAGCACTTTGGGAAGCTGAAGTGGGTGAATCACTTGAGGTCAGGAGTTCGAGACCAGCCTGGTCAACATGGTGAAACCTCGTTTCTACTAAAACTACAAAGTGTGCCAGGTGTGGTGGGCAGTGCCTGTAATTCCAGCTACTGGGGAGTCTGAGGCAAGACCCCGGGGGCGGAAGTCGCAGTGAGCCAGGATCGCACCACTGCACTCCAGTCTGGATGACGGAGTGAGACTCTGTCTCAAAAAAACACAAAAATCAATACAGCAATTTGCTGTTTGACTTAAACTGGCCACACCTTTGTTGAAGTGCTTTAAGCAAACCCTGGCAATGAGTAAACTGGAAATTGCCTTGGGAAGAGTGCAGAACTCCTCTGGATGGCGAATCTTTCCACTTCCCTGTCCTGATTATCGACAAGCCACACACAAAAAAGTCCTTTTTTTCCCTCTAGGTTTTTTCATTGCACATATGGTAAAAACATACCAGATGGTTTGGGTTTAGAAGGACAATATGGTGTGGACTGTTTTCCCCTCCAAGAAATCCATGGTTCTGTGCGTTTCAACTAAGAATGGTTGCTTTGTTTAAAGAAGCACATTAGGTGGACATGTCCCTGGAGGGAGGGGCCTTCAACAGGGACATGGTGTTTCAAGGCCAGTGTGTGCAGTATGGATGCAGGACGCGGCTGATGAAGGCCAGGAGAGACTTCAGATGTGGTTGCCAAAGTGTACCTCACAAGAACTGGTCTCCCTGAAGCCCCGAGTACCAGCTGCGTTCCTAGTAGGCAGCAAATCCGAGCCCCCGTTTTGTGGATTGCACAGATCCTCAGCTGACAGGTTTTCAGCTCTTGGCCAATTCTCAAAAAAAAACAAAAACAAAAAAAAAAAAAAAAAAAAAAAAAAAAAACAAACCCAAACCCAAACAAAATAAAAGAACTAAAGTAAACCAAAATGGTTCACCTATTTGAGTTAGCGCAAAAATGGGCTGCTTTGAACAATACCTGCTAATTTCTCGATGTGTTGGAAATAACGGAGTTGAGTGAATTCAGTTTTCTCTCTACCGCAACCCCTTACTCTCCCTCCAGGCACCACACAGTTTGTGTGCTTAGACTGCTTTATCATGAAGAAAACGAGGAGGATGACCCAGTGGGGAGGATTGATACGGATTATCTACAGGACATCACGCTGACACGGACAATAGCTTTGCATTATGGAAGCAAATTTTGGTATATTAGACTTCTCTGTTGGCAGAAGAAAGCATCTCAGAAGATGAAACTCTTGCTGTTTTTTGTCTCTCTTCAGCTTTAATCCTAGCTTCTGATTCTTCTACAGGTAGTGGTTCTTTGCTATTTAATAGATTTTCTTCATTCTGGTTGTGGCCCTAGTAGTAATGCAACACTTTTTTTTTCTTATCTCTGGAGCACGAAGTTGTCCATAACATACACATGAAAATACCTTGCTAGAAGCATACACTTAAGTCTTTACTTTCCTAAAAAAGAATCTCATTTCTGATCTGCAATATTAAAAAGAAGGCTTAGAGTCCATTCAGACTTCCTCACTACTTTTTCCCTCATTTAAATTCCATTAGTGTGGCTTCATGATGTTTTTTCTTTAGTTTGTGGGCAAACGTTTACAGCCCTAATCCTTGGGGTCGTTCTCTGATCGCCAGAGCCGCTGACCTCCCCCAGAATACAAGCTCGTAAGCAAAGCTGTGATCGCCGTGTGGAAGCCCAGGCGGCTGATCCTCCCCGCCACTATCACCCAATTCCTTTGGGGAGGGCAGAAGGGGAATCTCTTTGAAAGAGAAAACAGAAGAGAACTTGTCTGATGCAGACTTGCAATTTAGAGAGTCTCCATGACTCACTGGTTTATAATGTTTAAGACATGCTGGGTAAATCTGCCTTCTGTCCCTAGAACATTGCCCCCGGATAACAGCGTGCCACTCTCTTTAGGAGCCCTCAAGATACGACAGTGAAAGGCTTTTTCGACTATAATACAAAGAAGTATTGAATTTTCCTGAACAACAGCGAGACCTTAGCCTAGCAAGCTAATGTAATATTGATCTGAGTGAGAGTGGATGAAATACTCTTATCCGTCTCGTGTGTGTGCTCATTTGTGTATTTACATGAACATAGCTATTGGATTTCCTATTTCTGTTATTGTGAACCCAAGGGCCGAGGAGATGAATGAAAACAGTCACAAAAGCAGAAGTATAATTCAAAAATTGAATTATTGCAGAATTTTAGCAAGCAACATGTGCCAAGCTTCAGGGAAAGGAGAGCTATAATGATCATATCTTATCAGACGAGAAAGGAATATAATATATATAGTATTTGTGCTGTTTAAATATATGCCTACAACGGGCAATGGTGATCCCATATCCTTTGCATTTTCCCATTAATCTCTCCAATAATTAAAACCTTATCTCAGAATCAGATGATATGGCTTTCTGCCACATTTTTATGTGAAAAAATAAAAGTGCTGGTCTACTACAAACAGGTATTTTAAAATTTGTTTTTTTCTTTTTTAGAGATGGCTGTCTCACTCTGTTGCCCAGGCTGCAGTGCAGTGGCACAATCATAGCTCACTGTAACCTAGAACTCCTGGGCTCAGGTGATTCTCCCACTTCAGTCTCCTGAGGGGCTGGGACTCCAGGCTCATGCCACTATGTCCAGCTAATTTTTAAACTTTTTTTTGCAGAGACAGGGTCTCATCTCTCGATGTTGCCCAGGATGGTCTTGAACTCCTGGCCTCAAGCAGTCCTCCCACCTAGGCCTCCCAAAGTGATGGAATTACAGGTGTGAGCTACTACACCTGGCCTAAAGGTATCCTTTTAAAATATTCAAAGTAGTTTGAATAATAGACAAAAAAGGGATTCGTTTCAAAGGTACAAGATAGGCCGTCTATACTTTTCTGAAATTAATAGACTTTTTGGTGTGGAATATCTGGAATACCAAAAATACATTTTGTAGCTTTTCCCCAGAAAAAATTGGCATATTTATATCTATCTCTTCTAAATTAGTCTTTAGAAGGTTAATTAAATGTAAAAGTAAATAAAAGCAAGCAGAACTCAATCTAGCTATTATGAAATGTATTCCTGAAATGATTGACAATTTTTGGAACACAGGTAACAATTGCAGTTCCAGCTCCTTTCGCCAGCTGAGGCAGAAGGCTGACATCATCACCACCGATGTGATGTGAGCTAAGCATTCACTTCTGGCCCCATCATCCACACCAACACTTCCAGCATCTACCTGGGCAATGATGCTGCGCTCTTGGCCTTAGCCCATATGTAAACCTTCACCAATTTTTTTCAAAGTTGCCATTTGTGAATCCATGCAGCTTCAAACAGAGTGGTAGACGGAGATGCGGAATTCACAACATGCATGCCTTGAATTTTGAGTTCTGGAGTAAACTGCTTTTCCTCAAAGTCAATTTGAATCAATGGATAGCTTTCAATTACCTAGTCATTTAATTCAATGTTTTTGATAAAATGCAATGTAAAATCACTTGATGGTTAAAAGCCTTCCGCACCTTCTGGTTGTTGTTTTTGGAAAGGATATCAAAGACTAAAAGCAATTTTGTTGGCAGAGGAACTATGTGTGTTGAACTACTATGACAAAAATGTTTCTAGTGTCATTGACCAAAAAAAAAAAAAAAAAAAAAAAAAAAAAAAAAAAAAAAAACCAGGAGGATGCAGTTTTATTTTGCCTAAAAAAGAAAACCGTTATGCAGGTACAGGCTGAATGAGGCCAGGTAAATATTAACAAATATACAAATGCATTCTTCATATTCCAAAGCCAGTTTTCTCTGGGAACAAGTGAAAGGCACCATAGTTTAAAACATGCATAAATTGCAAGGCTGATAACTCTTATTGTTAATTGTTCCTCGATTCAACTCAGTGATTTTCTAGAGCCAGAAAATTACTACTTTGAAAAACCCTTGACACTAATAACAATGTGCCTTCTTTCTGAAAGTCTTCTAAATAAGTTGGTTGATTGGACCTCCTCTTCAGATGTCAATTTAAATGAAAGTTCTAGAAAGGAAAGCTGCAAATTTGGGTTGTGAACAAATAAATCCATTGTAAAATGTTCCAACTATTGTTACAATATTATTATAATACTGTTTTCCTAATTATCAGATTGAATACTTGGAAATCAATCAGAACTCTGTTTGGGCAAATCTCATTATTTAATAAAAGAATTTTGATAAGATTATCATAACCCTGTTTATATGGTAAAAGAGCAAAGAAGATATTAAACTAATGTTAACTCACCCATTTATTCCAATGGCAATATAAGGATTCTCTAAACCTGGTTTTTCTCTAATGCTGTTTACTATTGAGGAACATAGCTAAATTGAATCACACTAATAATAATGTCATTTCAAAGACTAAGGCAATCTCCTTTACATTTTACTTACTCTTTTTTTTAAAAACAGATTCTCACTCTGTTCCCCAGGTTGGAGTGCAGTGGCCATGATCTCGGCTCACTGTAACCTCTGCCTCCCAGGTTCAAGTGATTCTCCTGCCTCAGCCTCCTGAGTAGCTGAATTACAGGCATGCACCACCATGCCCGGCTAATTTTTGTATTTTTCAATACAGATGGGGTTTCACTATGTTGGCCAGGCTGGTCTCAAACTCATGACCTCAGGTGATCCACCCACCTTGGCATCCCAAAGTGTTGGGACTATAGGTATGAACCACAGCACCCGGTCTACATTTTACTTTATTCTTTATGTACAATGTATTTAAATATTCTTTTGAGAATAGTATCTGACTCTGTTTTACAGATAGTTATACATCTCCTAACTCCATGATGGTGAAGACTTCCAAGCCATCCTCTCTGATCTGTGTAATGTGTGTTCTCTAGAGAAATCTTAATATTAAACCAGACTAAACACAAGACAAGCAATGCAGCTGTAACAAATTATTGGATATTATCCCTCACTGTTCAGAATTTCGCTATGTATTTTTGCCATTCACCTTCTAATTCACAAGAGTGGAATGGAAAACTTTCATTTAGATGTCCACATGGCTATTTCCTCCACCTCCTTCAAATTTTCACTCAAATGTTGTTTTCTTTAATAAGGTCTAACCTCGGCCGGGTACGGAGGCTCATGCCTGTAATCCCAGCACTTTGGGAGGTCGAGGCGGGCGGATCACCTGAGGTCAGGAGTTTGAGACCAGACTGGCCAACATGGTGAAAACCCGTCTCTACCAAAAATGCAAAAAATTAGCTGGGTGTGGTGGTGGGCACCTGTAATCCCAGCTACTCAGGAGGCTGAGGCAGGAGAATCGATTGAACCCAGCAGGCGGAGGTTGCAGGGAGCCGAGATCACTCCACTGCACTCCAGCCTGGGTGACAAGAGCGAAACTCTGTGTCAAAAATAAATAAATTAAAAAAAAAAAAAAAAGGTCTAACCTCACCACCCTATTTTAAATTTCACCCTATATCTTCCCCCTCCTAACTTCTCATCCCTTGACTCTGCTCTACTTTTTCTTGCTTGCATTTGGGGAGATTTGTTTACAGCACTTCTCACCTTCTAACATTTTACACACATAATTCATTTATTTGTAATGTGCATTGTTTATTGTCTCATTCTCCCTGGCAGAAGAGAAACTCCAAAGGGCAGCACCTTTCATTGTTTTGCTTACGCAGGGGCAAGGATGGTGCCTGGTACGTGACAGATGCTCAAGAAATACTTTTTAGGTATATGAATGCATTTAGATGATAGGTCAATGACTATAAATGATGTAATGAGGTGACTCAAATTCCCAAAGATGAAAAATCTGTAGAGAATGTACAGGAAAACTGTCTAAATTTGGAATGCCCAAACATTCTCATTCCTTTTCCAAATTTTTATTCTGTAGCATAACAGATGCATATTTTGGCCTTAAAATTTTATTAAGTACTCAACCTCTCAGGTCCTGAGTCTCTGCATTTCTAAAATGAGTGGTTTGATATAATGGAATTACTAAGAGCCCATCCTCTGACAATCTGTGAATTAATGATGAGTAGCCAGGTCAGTGCATGAGCAAAATACTTTAGTGAGAAAAACTATGTGTTCACCTCAATTATATCACAAAAATAGCTACAAGAACTTTTCGTAATCTTTCATGGCCTCAGCTTCCTTATCTATAAACTGAAGGAATTGGACTAGATAATTACTAAGGTCTTCTTGAGCTCAAACATTTCATCACTGCTCTGCATAAAGAGAGTTTTGCTTTGTTTTCCAGTGTCCTTTTGAGCATTTTTTAAAAATGATGCATGTATCATGACTCTTGTAAAAGAATCCTGGTGCCCTTCCTCCAGAACCTTCCCTTTTTGGGGTGCTTCTTGTCATTCTTACCGTCAGGGAATCCATCCCAGATTTCCAGCCGGTCGTAGCGACAGAACATCCCCCCTGGAGGATTTGAGTCAGGCTCCAGGTCAAAGCTTTCAAATTCCAGGATAATCTCTGACATCTTTGGTGCAAAGACAATATAAGTGCATTCAAGGCTGTTGGGATATTTTTCAGGGAATCCGGGGGACTTTATCACTCCACTAGGTGTTGTGTAGTTCTGGGAACATTCAGGACCTATGAGTAGAAGAGAAAAAGGAGTAAAGTGAAAATCCCACTTAAACAACTTCCCCAAGAAATAACCTGGGTAAAGACAGAACATCTTTCTAATAAAAGCCCACCATTATAACCACTGTTCTAATCATGCATTAGTCAGCTTTTTCCTATTAGTAAAATGGGTATGGAAAGTCAAGTTTAGATTTATTGTGTTAACCTTAGCTTTCCATTTGTATGGAGCAATTTAAAGACTTCTGCTGTTGCAGGGGGAAAAATGACAAATATAAAATCATGTGGGAACAATGAATGAGTAAGCTGCAGAAATCTCGACAGAGCCCTAGAGAAATAATTATAGCCCCTTCAAGCTTAAATCTTTAAATCTTGAGGCTGACAGCCCTTTATTGGTGAAATAGAACATTTATAATGATGAGGGAGAGAATTCAGTGGAGGCAGTTTGGGTTTCAGATTCCTACACCAGTGACTCAGTAACTCTGCCAGATGTGACCTATGCCTCTTTGACAAACGAAATGTGAAAGGTAATTCGTACATGTACCAAGGGTGAGTGACTCATTCTGAGTGGTGTTGACACAGGTGGGCCGGTAAAGTGTGGCTGTTAGTGAGGGCACGATAAACTGTGATTACAGGCCATGATGCCGGAAGTCACCTGATATCAATGCTGACATCCTAACCTTCCCTGAAGTATCAGACACAGTATAGTACGCCATTCTAAAATTGCATGTTAAAGATATGTGTGTGTGTGTGTGTGTGTGTAATGCATCTATTTATAATGTGTAATTTTAATGACTGTTCAGTACCACCAAGACTTTACAAATTATGGTGATTTGTCATTGAAATTGGTCAAGAGCATCCATGCATATAGTACAGGTTGACCTTATGCCTGTATGAATGACTCCAATTTCAATTCATGGTAACCAGCATAGGGTGGTATTCACTACACAATTCAAAAACTGTCCTTCTCGGCTGGGTGCGCACGGTGACTCATGCCTGTAATCCCAGCACTTTGGGAGGCTGAGGTGGGCGGATCACCTGAGGTCAGGAGTTCGAGACCAGCCTGGCCAACATAGGGAAACCCCTGTCTCTACTAAAAATAGAAAAATTAGCTGGGCATGGTGGTAGGCACCTGTAATCCCAGGTACCTGGGAGGCTGAGACAGGAGAATCGTTTGAACCCGGGAGGCAGAGGTTGCAGTGAGCCAAGATCACACCACTGCACTCCAGCCTGGGTGACAGAGCCTGCCAGACTCCACCTCAAAAAACAAACAAACAACAACAACAACAACAACAAAACCAAAACTGCCTTCCCTACCAACATGAGCACATCATCTCAGTCCCTCAATACCACCTGCTGCTATGATCTTCAAATAGCTACACTTGAGACTCTTGTGAATCAGAGAAGTCTTTACCCTTTTGAGTTTCAGGATCAAATCTGGGGGTGTTCAGTTCAACAACTCTTTTCCTGCACCATTTTCTCACAGTGGCTTGAAGGCAGAAGTGATGGGGCCCTGGCAATGGCATGCAAGGATTCAATTCTAAATAAGGTGCTTTGTTGACATTGGTCTTAACTGAACATTCTCCCAAAGTGCCAGGCAACTAGAGGCGACTCATTAGACATCAATAGAGATTAAAGTTAACTAGTAGGTCTCTAGTTTTAGTGATTCGGGTCAGGAGGCTGAATACCAACGGAGTGCATTTGGCAGCCTGTTGAGAAAACAAATCAATCCTTTCCTCCTCATGCACATATCAACTATCCATGGATCCATGGCATTGCAGATGCAGAAGAATTCTTAGATGGGCACAGTAAACCTGGTCTGCAGAGGTCTGACTTATTTGATATACCTCTCAAACCTTCTTGGACACGGCTCACCCTTCACCGTGAGCGCTGCAAATGCTTATCTATTTGATTCTGGTTCAAAAGTTAGTAACATGTGGCAATTTGCCAGGTCAGTTCCAGGTAGAGATTACGACATGTGCTGTATGGTTTATAATCTTAGTTTCTAAATTACTCTGGTGGCTTCTGAGATGACAGCGACTATGCTAATTTGAGTCATTCATCCACAAATAAAAAATACGTATGTACATATATGCTATTGGGGACCCTTTAGGATTTTATATCCACGGTGTAGAAACGGTTATGCTGGAGACCTCCAAACTCCTCCCTGGGGAAAAAAACACTTTGGCTACATTCTTGTAAGCCAAAGTAAACAGCAAAGTTTCATGCAGATACCAATGTTTTCTCCTTCTTAAAAAGATAAAATGTTTCAGTTCAGATTAAGATTTATTGAGAAAAAAATGACAGGAATTAAGGTCATACTTTCAAAAGCAAGTGAATTTCGGTGCTTTCACTTTGCCCTTGTCATGCTATGGAAGTGATCCCAGGTTTTCTTGTGTATTTTGACAAAACATGGGGATATTCCATGGGGTGATGGAGGAGAACTGGATGGAGCTCCAGGAGACCTGAATTCCAATCCTGAGATTCACTCACTGGCTGGGTAAACTTGGGTGGCCTCTCAACCTTTCTGGTTCTCAAATTCTGTGCATGACAAACAGGAGTTGGACTTTAGAATTTGCAAAATAAAATCTCTTCTAATTTAAAGATTCTGTAACTTCCTATTTTCTCCACTATACACCAAAATTCGTTTTCATATTTTCCTTATTCACTGTTGTTTCAGTTCACCATAGTTGAAGAAACACTTTCTCCCAAAAGGACAATGGCAGAAAAGGGGGTAAGAAAGTCCATGGTGAATACACATGATAGTGTTTGGATCTGTGTCCCCACCAAATCTCATGTCAAATTATAATCCCCAATGTTGGAGGTGGGGTCTGGTGGGAGGTGATTGAATCATGGGGGTGGATTTCTTATGAATAGTTTAGCACCATTCCCTCCTGGCCTTGTCCTTGCAATAGTAAGCGAGTTCTCATGAGATCTGGTTGTTTAAAAACGTGTACCATGCTGGCTAACACGGTGAAAGCCCATCTCTACTAAAAATACAAAAAATTAGCCAGGTGTGGTGGTGGGCACCTGTAGTCCCAGCTACTAGGGAGGCTGAGGCAGGAGAATGGTGTGAACCCAGGAGGCGGAGCTTGCAATGAGCTGAGATCAGGCCACTGCACTCCAGCCTGGGTGGCAGAGCGAGACTCCGTCTCAAAAAACAAAAGACAAAAAACAAAAAAACGTGTAGCACCTCCCCTCCCTCTCTCTCTTGCTCCTGCTCTGGCCACTGTGACATGTGCTTCCCCTTCGCCTTCTGCCATGATTGTCAGTTTCCTGAGACCTCCCCAGAAGTTCAGCAGGTGTGAACATCATGCTTCCTGTACAGTCTGCAGAACTGTGAGCCAATCAAACCTCTTTTCTTTATAAATGACCCAGTCTCAGGTATTTCTTTACAGCAGTTTGAGAACACAGGAGATGAATATACAACACAGGAGATGAGCAGGAGTGAGGCCAGCAGCCCTGGGTACCTAGGAGTGAGTGGCACTCTTACAGGCATTTGGAGTTAGTGAACATGAGCTTTCCTCCTTACTTGTAAGAACAGGAGTAACTTGTATAGCTATAAGGAATGCCACCATTTAGTTGCCAAGGACAATAAGGATGGAGAATAATAACAGTCAAGAGACTCTCTTTGGAATTATTATTAAATGCACAAACTCTCACTCCTGTAACATATATCAAGTGACCAAGTCTGCTCTCAGTAGATGGCACCCCCCACCCCCGGGCCCCTTGCACTGAGACCCATAGGAAACAGCAGCAGCTTCTTCCAGCATCTGGGCCTGAAGACCAAGGGAAGGATGGGAACAGAGATCAGTAGGGAGGCTTGGGTTTCCTAGAGAAATCTCTTTAGGTGACTGGAAATAAAGGTAGGGCTGGTGGCCTAAGGTTTCAGCATCTGGGAAGAGACATGTAGAAGGAAAAGAGGGGCTCTTAGGAGGAGAATTAGGGCAGTCCAACATGGCTCCAAGAGGGCAGGAAGAAGCAGGGCTGGCCTTGTTGACGGCCAGGCAAAGATGATCCTGGAGCAATGCAACCCAGGGACTCTGGAATGGCCTAAATGTCTTAGAACTGTGATCTCACACCGGAAACCTCAAGGCCATTCTGGTTGCATTAAACTATGATTAGTGTAATTCATGTGTTTTCAGGAAACTTGAAATTGCTGCATCCTGAAAGAAGTGCTATATTTTCAAAAGAACAATGATCCATGAATTCTACAATATCATTAAACAGCTTTTGAGGAAAAAGCATTCATGACCTGCGCTTTTACGTGTGTGTGTGTGTGTGTGTGTGTGTGTGTATGTTTTCATCAATGATTATATTAATGATTTTTATGCAGTTGATGCTAAGTTTTGAGCAGGACCTCAATCTTGCCCAGTGGGGTGACAGAGACCCTCTGTGGACGTTTTGAGGACAGTGGCTTCCTGCCTGTCTGAGAAGCTGTGAGCAGGATACAGTCATATGGGAGGGCCAAAACTGGGGCCTATTTGGTTAATGGCAGTGACATGGAAAAGAAGCTGAGAGTCTTTGAGACCTTTGGATAAAAATTAAAAAGCAGTGGATGCCATATTGGATGTGGGAAGTCAAGAAGAGAAAGAACAAAAGAAGACTTCAAGTCTGAAGAATGGGCTTGGAGAGCAGGACAGGAAGCTTTGGTACATCTGAGACTCACAGATACACAGGGAGCTGAGTTCCTTTGGAAGGAACACAAAGAATTCTTCATGAGTTAGTGACAGATCTCTCTTTTCTCCTTCAACTGTCTTCAGATCTCTAAGAAAACTGAAAATAAAAGGCCATTCCTAGCCCCTTTTCTGACACGTTTGTCTTTGATAGTGCCACATACAGGTAAGCAAGCAGGTGTAGATGTGTGTGTGTACATATACAGACACGTATAATATGACTGCTATAACAAGTCAAACAGTTTTCATCACTAAAAATATGTACATTCATCATCTGTTTATACTGATGTCATATGTATACTATTATCTATACAAAAGGTGTTCTAAGTACTTATGTGCTTAAATTTCTGAAAGTTCTCTCCATCTATCCCTGTTTTTATGGTGTCAGAGCCAAATATCTTCGAAAGGTAAAGAAGTTTTCGCAACGTTTCCTCGAGCCCCTAACAACTCCCCTTTAAATTTTTCTCAGTTATCACGAACCCAGAAGACCGAAGGCTTTTGAAATTGATGTGGTTAGATTTTTTTCTATCAAAACGAGCTTTTTCTTCTGTATTCCAAGACAATACATTCAAATCTTGATCCTCCGTCCCTGGATTGATTTTCTATACATTAATGCCAACTTAAAAATATAAGTAATAGGAAGGCTGAATTTCACACATGAAAGGGACTTATAGGCTGTTGCTAAAAACAGTGACAACCAGATAACTTTACATGTTTGTTAATTTGTGTATTACTTTTAAATTATCTTTAAATTTATATTTAGAGACAGGCTCTTCTTGCTCTGTCACCCAGACTGGAGTGCTGTGGCACAATCAAGCCTCAACTGCAGCCTCCAACTCCTGTGCTCAGGCAATCCTCCCACCTCAACCTCCCAAGTAGCTGGAACTGATTACAGGCACGCACCACCATGGCTGGCTGACACATTTTTAACGAAGGAAATCAAACTTCAAGAATAGATCAAACCTATTTTTGAAGAAGACAGGTAAGAATAAATGCTTTTTAAAAAGCTTATGGAGTGTATACCTTATAACTGAGGTCGCCAACCCTCGGACCGCAGACTGGTACCAGTTTGTGACTTGTTAGGGACTGGGCCACACAGCAGGAGGCAAGTGGCAGGCGAGCAAAATTTTGCCTGTATTTACAGCCACTCCCCATCCCTGGAACTACTGCCTGAACTCCTCCTCCTGTCAGATCAGTGATCAGTTGCAGCATTAGATTCTCATAGGACCGCAAATCCTTTTGTGAACTGTGTGTGCAAGAAATCCAGGTTGCGCTCTCCTTATAGGAGAATCTAATGCCTGAGGATCTGTCACTGTCTCCTATCACCTGTAGATGGGACGGTCTAGTTGCAGAAAAACAAGCTCAGGGTTCCCACTGATTCTACATTACAGTGAGTTGTATAATTATTTCATTATATATTGCAAAGTAATGATAATGGGAATAAAGTGCACAATCAATGTAATGTGTTTGAATCATCCTGAAACCATCCCCCAACCCTGTCAGTGGAAATATTTTCTTCCATGAAGCTGGTCCCTGGTGCCAAAAAGGTTGGAGACTGCTGCCTTGTAACACTGGCCAACACTTCAGACTGGTGAAATTTTCTTGCTGAAATACATTGTTTTTTTTTCAATTTTAAGCACACTTCCTCCATACAATGGGTAATTTAACCTTATTTAAAGTACTTCCCAACATTTTTATAATGAGGATATATATTTTACAAAAGGATAAAAGCATTACTCCTGTCTTTCTTTTCACTTTGTCTTTTGTGAAATCAAACAAGGTTAAATAAATTTTTGGTTTTTTTTAAGACACTCAGCTCACTGCAACCTCCACCTCCCAGGTTCAAGTGATTCTCCTGCCTCAGCCTCCCGAGTAGCTGGGATTACTGGCATACGCCATCATGCCCCGCTAATTTTTGTATTTTTAGTAGAGACTGGGTTTCGCCATATTGACCGGGCTGGTCTTGAACTCCTGAGCTCAAATGATCCACCCGCCTCAGCCTTCCAAAATGCTAGGATTACAGGCGTGAGCCACCGCACTCGGCCTAAATGAACTTTTAGTCATCCTTGTTCTACTGTAAGCTATTCACTCACCTCTCTTGAAAATTTCATAACGTATGGAAAATCCTGCACCATGTGTTTCGTAGTCAGAGACAAATTTGATAAAAAGAAATTGCCCTGAAGACACAACAGGAGGAGGGGCTATCTTTCCACAGAACTTTCCCCATAAACGTCCATTTTCATTTTCTCCATCGAAGACTTCCACGTAGTCATACCTAACACACAAACATGGAAGAAAACATTAGGTTGGTGAGAAATGCCCTTTTAATTTCAATAACTTAGACACCAGCATCATCTAGCATAGTGTGCAGGGAAAAAAAAGTTCTATCTGCATTCATCATTGCATTAAATGGAGGGAAAAAAAATCTAGCAAAACGAAATAATTAAAATGGACTACATCATGTCTGTATACATCTGGCAACACAGAACTATTAAGAATAATGGTGTCCATTATACTTGCAGACAATGTCAGTTAAAGTAACCAATTAAAAAGAAAAAGAAAAATCTCATGAGCACAATCCTCTATTATTAAATTGTGTTCCTTTGTCTGTGGTGGTGGGGTGTCAATACATAATGCTATGCATTCTTTTCAAACTGTGAAGTTCTTTTATGAATTCAAAATGTCTCCTTGGCTGGAGCTTTCTATGAACAATACTTTGATTTCTGTGAGCGACCCTCTAAACATATGGCCACAGAATAATAAACAGATTCTTTACTATTTAACTGCATTCCACCAAACTCCAGACTTCTTTGAAAATAGTCTCTCAGTAGCCACATCCAATAGTTAAAAGACAGATTATCTTCCCCCAAATGACACTTGGATCCTAGAGCGTAATTTCTCCCAAGATAAAGTTTAGTTAAGAATGGAAAATAACTGTGTTTATACCCGCTAGTCTGAATCTTTAAAGTAATATCATTGTTTGAGTCTTTAAAGAAATCTTGTTGTTTGAGAAAGAAACACTTGATACCACAAAAGTGATGAGATTTAAAATTCAGGCTTAATAATGACACTAAGGATACAAATCGTAAGGAAAGTGACCACAAATATTACTCAAAAGTTAACACAGAAATAAGATATACTTGGATCTTATTTATCTTTAAAATGTACAAAGCCATCACCAATACACTCGTGTCCCCTAGGAAAATAAGAAGGCTTTTGTTTATTTGGTGTTATGTATTTCTTAGTAGCTTGCTCTTTCTTCTCTTTTTATTTACCAAGTCACCTAGGAGCAAGAGAATCTGATTCATCTTCCATTTTTCTTCTAGAAATGACATGAAAACATTACAAGGCATTCATTTCCAACCTTTATTTTATTTCTGTGCTTAACTTGGTTCAAAAGTCCTGGGATATATTAATTTCAGGAATGGCTAAAATATGGCAGTAACATAAACTGTATCTGGCAATTTAAAATAGATCAAAGTGGGGGAAATCTTCATGATGCCCAATGTCATCTTTAACAATCTCTTCTCAAACTGCCGGGGATGCATGACTTATGTTTACATAAAGTCTCAGGAGACAACTGCAACCATGATATCACTAGTTAAAGTGGACAGCTTAAGGCTCTCTAAATTAAAAATGACATTACCTCATCAGTTAAAACTGTGTGCCAGCTTTGTGTATATCAAGAAGAAAATAAAGCTGACATTGATGGAACTAAGCATTAACATATGTGAATTATTGTATTAACTGCATTTCCTCTGCTACATATGATGCTTCCAGGAGTAGATACTTGGCCAGCTAACACCACCGTCCCTTTGCAAAATTATGGAAATACACAGAGGTATTGTTCATTTCTCCATACTTTGGGAAATGCCTTGCATGTTCAAAGAAGACAAAAGAGAAGGAGGAGGAGGAGAAAGAGGAGGAGGAGGGGAGGGAAGGAGGAAAAGGAGGAGGAGGAGGAAGAAGAAAGCATTATGTTTAAAATCTTAACTAGCCTTTATAATCAATGGGATGTAGCTGGAACGGACACCAACCCTGTACTCATTAAAGCCCCACAAGCTGGCATTTATGGAGTAATTCTTTTTATCTCTACTGCTTCATTGACAAGGCAGGTTTGCATGTTGCACCCCACGCCTTCTTATAATTTAACTGTGATTCGAACTGTTGACTGTGTTTGGCCTGGCGACGGTGCAGCCAGCTCTGCAATATAGGCTTTTTACTTGAATCCTGACATGGTCTGAATACTAAGTGGCCAAATTCTAGCTCATGTTGCCTTCCAAGCACAAATAAGAGAGGTGGGTGAGGCATTCTGAAAAACTAAGGGCATTTCTGTTGAGGATACGTTCCTCTCAGGTAGCAGAGAACTCAGCTAATATAGTGCCGGTGGATTGCAACAGGGAAAGGAGCTAGTATTTTAATTCACATATCCTCCAATAGTAAATACTAGGCGCTCCTCTTGGCAAAAGTAAAAGCTATTTTTAAAAGTATGTGTGGGGTAGTGAGTGGGGGGTGGGGGCCGGATTAGAATCTCTTCCCAGCAAGAAATAAGTCATTGCACAGTTAAGTGCCAATTTTAGGAAATTGAATTATTCAGGAATACTATAGTTACATTTGTAAACTGGAAGGCTGCTATCGTTTTAGCACTTCTCTTCAAACTACTATCCAACAGGGCCCCAAAGAGTATCACAAATAGCAGCTCTTGTAAATATTCAGGAGGGTGTACTGCGCACAAGTTGCAGAGGGGAGTATTGCCAAAGAAGTTAAGGAAGCAGCTTGCGTCTCCCTCTGGAGTTGATACCAGCTCCGCTCGCTAAGTTTCGCACTGGCAAGCGTGCTGCCAGGAATGCAACTGGTGTGCCAGCATCCCTCCCTAGAGACTAAACGTGTCACCACTGCAACGCACCCAGACTGCATTGGCCTGAGGCCCAGGATCCTGAGTTTGCAAATTTTGATCCCGAAGCCGGCTGCACATTGCTCTGTTACTGGTGCCAGTGTGGCAAACACGGCATTGCTCGGGATGTCAAGATCCCCAGTCACGACAGCACAGCAGCCCGGCAAAGGTGAGAATGAAGGCACCTGTTTGGCTCTCATTCACTCCCCGTGTTCCAGACGCTGAATGAGAGCTGGGAATTAGGTCCGAGGAATTTAATTCATAAAAACTAGGGGAGGGGTCAGAGAGTTGACCCCTCTGTCTCTCTGGGTCCCTGCTGTGGAAAAAGAAAGCTCCAGTTTACAAGGAGGCTATGAATGGGTCCAAAGGGCACCACCATTCTATGCAAGGTGTTTTTCTGCTCACATACAGACAGGGCTCCCATCTGGGGAAGGTCCCTCTCCAGACCTCACCCTCCCCGCTTACTGCCCCCAGAATGTAGACATGATGTGGATTTTTTAAATATTCAGAAGACAACCAACCCCTCCCTCCTCATTTGGGCATCTTCCCATTATTTTTCTTAAGTTTTCTACCTTAAACCTTTTCCATTCTATAGTAACAGTGGTGAAGTGGGTGAACATTTACTGCCTACTAACTCAAAGATAGATCTCTGCCTAAACCCTTTTGTAATTAAAAGGTATTTTGCCACAGTTTCAATTTTGGGGTTTAATCCACCAGGTCGTTGTTTTCATGAGCGTCTGTGGCTTTAGAATCCACACTCCTCAAGCTAAAAGCCTACTGGCTCCGTATTTCCCCAGGCTCAATTTATCTACGTAGATCCGGGTGGTGAAACATTTTGAATCCTAACAGTAATCACAGGTTAGGTTTCCCAGAAGAGTGCTCAAAGAATAAAGATTTCTTTCTAAGAATTCTTAAAAGGATTACCTAGAGATTCTTTTTTTTCTTTGGGAAAGTTTGAATTATGGCTTTAGGAAAATGGCCAAGTAAGGGGAAAAGTGATGGGAAAGTGAGAAATGTATTCAGTCACTAAAGAGCGGTTTCAGAGGCTTTATAGGTATGCGGTGCTGAACAGATGAATAGTGACTTTGCCTAAGTCAGGTTTTCTCTTGGAAGCACAAATGACCCCTGACTCTCTCCGGTGGAGACGGTTAATGGAAAGGAAGCTAATCCTCCACAGGGTGTTGTCTGACACTGTGAGCTACTGTACCAACTCCCCAGGCTTCTGGACATTCTCACATTATTCGGAAGGGGGATTTGAGGTGGCGGTGTCTTTTTAATCTCCTTCCAAGAAGATCTCCCCCCACTGGCATACATACATTAATAATTGAGAAATACGATGCCTGACATCATAAGCTGGAGTGAGAAATGATGTCGGCGAACACAATTTTCACCTGCAAAAATGTGTTTCTGTGGGTCTTTGGTTTATTTTGCACGAGGCATTAATAAGCATTAAAACTGAACAATCTGTAAACGATCGCTGTGCTGCCGTCCAAGAATTAACTTACGTATCCCCCAAAAGAGAACAGATTTTTCTTCCAGAGTATTAGAAAGAGGATTTGGAAATAAAAATATACAGCGGTGGAGCTAGGAGGAACCAATTAGTCTGCATCTGTGTTTCTGAGTGGTTTTACACGAGAGTCATCCCCTAATGGTTCTGGCTTGCTTGCAATGTTCTAATCACAATGTATGAAAAGTCTTAAAAGAGTCATCGCCTGTTATTTAACAAAAGCATTTTTTAGAAATCTGTTCTAAGGAAACAACCCAGAATAATGTCAAATACCATGGAATATTATTCAGTCACTAAAAAGCATGTTCAGCTCATGCCTGTAATCCCAGCACTTTGGGAGGCCAAGGCTGGTGGATCATGAGGTCAGGAGATGGAGACTATCCTGGCTAACATGATGAAACCCCGTCTCTACTAAAAATACAAAAATTAGCCAGGCGTGGTGGTGGGCGCCTGTAGTCCCAGCTACTCGGGAGGCTGAAGCAGGAGAATCACTTGAACCTGGGAGGCAGAGGCTGCAATGAGCCGAGACGGCGCCACTGCATTCTAGCCTAGGCAACAGAGTGAGACTTCGTCTCAAACAAACAAACAAACAAACAAACAAACAAACATGTTCAGGCCAGGCATGGTGGCTCACACCTGTAATTCCAGTGCTTTGGGAGGCCGAGGCAAAAGGATTGCTTGAGGCCAGGAGTTTGAGACCAGCCTGGGCAACAAAGCAAGAACCCCCAACCCCTTCTCTACAATTTTTTTTTTTTAATTGGCAGGATATGGTGGCTTGTGCCTGTAGTCCTGCCTGCTTGGGAGGCTGAGGTGGGAGGATCACTTGAGTCTAGGAGTCTGAGATTGCAATGAGCTGTGATTGTGTCACTGCACTCCAGCCTGGTCAACAGAGCAAGACCCTGTTTCTAAAATTAAAAAAAAAAAAAGCTCAACAAGTTTCTTAAATAACAGGAAAAATGCTTATGATATAATCAGTGAAAAATCAGAATATAAAACCCTATGTACAGTATATTCTCAATTCTTATTCATATGCAGAAAAAAAGCTAGAAGGAACTAACTAGGCCAAGCCATTAGGTGGTTATCTCTGGGTAGTGACGTTACGTTCCTTATTCACTTCTGTATTTTTCAAAATTTTTACAATGGACAAGTAGTCCTTCATAATCACATAAAAGTTATTTTGAAAAGCACTAACTACCTATATAGAAATAAGCAAATCAATACCTGTTTGCCTTATTTTCCAGTTTTTTGGTTAAAAAAAAAAAAACAAAAAAACACTATCTTGGAGTGAATCAAAGACTGGCTTTTTTATATTTATTTATTTATTATTTATTTATTTTACCACTGGATCAATGAGATGCTCTGTGTGATATTTATTTTTAGGACTGGAAAGTTAAAATGAATTGGATTTGATCTCCTATTTTCTGAAAGGCTGGCAAGAATTCCTGACATTGCACGGGAATTTCCATGTCAGCATGTTCTCACATGTATTATCTAATTTAGTCTTTACAATGATCCCAGGAAGGCAGATAGTAGGTGGTATCCTAGAAAGAGCCCTGAGCTGGGGGAGGGCTGCATAAGAGACCCAGGAATGAGGTACTTTTTATGCTTTTAATATTTCCTACTTTGGGGCAAGCTTGATTCTGGTATCTGTACTTGTTACTCCCTTTCATATTTTGGGGGGAGGGGGATGGGTGTGGCCTTACTTTAGAATTCGCCACATTAACTATGGGTGATTCATTTTTCCACTGGTTATTGTTGCTAGGCAATTGTCTCATCAACTAATACCTCATTGATTTTTCTGTGTGCTTAGAGCATCTTGGTTTGCACAAAGATTTATTGAAAGGACTACAAGAGATAAGACAAAATAAGTCATGGATCAAAGGCATATGTCCCATAATTGGATACCAGCTTGGGCCACAAAGCAAGAACCCCTAACCCCTTCTCTACGATTTTTTTTTTTTTAATTAGCAGGGTATGGTGGCTCGTGCCTGTAGTCCCAGCTACTTGGGATGCTGAGGTGGGAGGATCACTTAAGCCCAGGAGTTTGAGGCTGCAGTGAGCTGTGATTGTGCCACTGCACTCCAGCCTGGGCAACAGAGCAAGACCCTGTCTCTAAAATTAAAAAAAAAAAAAAAATTGCTGAATAAAAGTTTTTAAATACAGGAAAAATGCTTATGATATAATCAGTGAAAAAATGCTTATGATATAATCAGTGCATGAGTGAGTGTATGTGACAGAGAGAGACAGACACAGGCAGCAGTCTTGGTGTCTGGTGAGTCCCACAGAATGGGCTTCCTGCCAGAGCTGTCCTGGTCCTCCTGCTCGGGGACCTCATGACTACGGAAACAAAGCCCACCCTGCAAGACTGAGATGAAACACGGTTGGCTCCTGGAGGGGGCTGCATGGTAGCGCTAATTTTGTTTCCTTCCTCGCACCAGCACTGTGGGCCTGATCACGGGCAGCTCCAGGGAAGGCCTGACCGCCACCAGTGCTGCCACCAGCCTGGGTGGCAATGCCCAGTTTCAGAGCAGCTAAGGGACCTGAGCCTCAGAGCAGTGCCAGAGAATCCCTAGACCTTTCTATGAGAAACGGAGAGGCTGGGCCATGACCTGGCTGCTGTCCTCCCAGTTCCTAGCATGTGGTCAAATGCCAAATTTCTATGAAAGTCATTCTAAATGTGTATAAAATATAAAATTGCATGCTATAGAATATTAAATAAAGAAGAATAATAAAGAATATTGCTTTATTATATTGTAGTTTCCCTTGAAGTTTGTTTTTAAGTTTATAAAGTATTGTTTTAAAAAAGACACATTTTTCTATATATATTTTTCACACATATTTAATGTATTTATTCACTCATTCATTCATTTGTCTATGTATCTATCTTCCAATTTGCTCTCTGTGTATTATAAGCAGGATTGTGGGACATATGTCTTTGATCCAGGGCTTATTTTTACATTTTATGATACTTCCTAAAACTCCGTTTTTCTTACTTCTTGTGGTCCTTTCAATACACCCCACAAATCTAATTTTTAAACTATAGCAGTTCTACTTCTATAGTTTGCGATGTGTTTATGCATATTTGCATCTAGCAATACGCTGTAGATACTGTCAGGGTGTAAGCTGACATTTTTTTTTTCTGTTGGGGCAAGCACTTATGACTTATTAATAATCCCATTCATTTTGGTAGGGCAGTGATTATTTAGTAGCCTTTCCATTTCCCCACCACTGAACTCCTTCACCAATCTTATCACCCAAACTCAGATTCCATCTATTACTACATGGGATGACTCAAGGTTTTTGCTGTCTGCATAGCTCCAAAATAAGTACGGGTTCCAAATTTCAGGGGTGATTTCCTGGGCTGCTTGGACACAAGCCACAGAGCTGGGAAGAACGTGGTGCTAAGACCAGAGCAGCAATGTGACATCCATCAGTGGCTGTTGGATGTACTTAAGCTACACCCTCTCTCCTGCAACCAACTTCACTGACTGTAAATGGGACACCAAGTCCTCACCTCTCTCGCAGAAAGAAAAAATTAAAATGTTTTCAGAAACATTTGTCTTGTCTTATGTCATTGTCTTCCTCAAAATCCTACATAGTGTTACCCTTGAGTTTGTCCAAAGGCTTCAAGGACATTCTCCTGCAAGAAATTCCAATCCGATATAGTCCACCTAACATCTTACTCTGATTCAGTTTAGGAAAGGTTTCCATATATATCATACTGAGATGACCAGTTCTCGAATAATCAAAGTACAGTAAAGCTCACAAAGCTAATCTCACACATTAAAAATGTAACCTTTAAGATTTTGTAATGTCTCAGGGGTCATAACAATGACTATCAATAATTTTATTGTCACTAAGAAAACTGATGATTAATTGATGAAATAGATAATCACGTCAGGTACAAGAGTTTATAGTCTCAGGAAACAAGGTATTACAAAAGTGAGGAAAAAATAAAATATCAAAGAAAAAAATTTATAAGAAACATTAAAAGAGATCAAAATGGCTTTCACCGTAGTAATGCAAAGGAATAATAATTGATTGTGCACAGGAATATGAGAGCTGTCATGGGTGATGGTTAGTCAAGGCTGACTTGGAAGGAGAGAAACCAAGGCAATGAATGTCTAGCAGATAGTGGACTGTTGGTTTCCTATTGCAAAGTAACAAATTATCACCAATTTAGTGACTTGAAACAACACACAGTTCTTAGCTCACAGGTCTACAGATCAGAAGTCTGGGATGACCTTGCTGGATTCTCTGCTTAGGACATCACGGGGCAGAAATCAAGGTGCTGGCTGGGCTGCAATCTCATCTGGAGCTGAGGATCCTCCTGGAAGCTCATACCACTGTGGCAGAGTTCAGGTTCTTGCAGCTGCAGGGCTGCAGCCTCTGCCTTCTTTCTGGCTGCCAGCTGTGGGTGCTCCCAGATCCTCTCCGTCTTCAGTGCCAGCAGTTGATAATCTCCCTAGCATTGCATTCTTCTCACATTTCCACAGGCTTCTGGAAATGCTCAGTCCCTTCACCAGATGAAGTCATCTCACCCAGGATAATCTCCCTTTCTTGAGGTTGACTGATGATTTGGTACCTTAATTAAATCTGCAAAAGCCCTTTGCAGAAGCTCCCAGATTCGTGGTTGATTGAATAACTGGGAGAAAGTATGTGGATATGAGAGGCTGTAGATCTTGGGGACCCTCTTGGAATTCTGCCTACCACTAAGACCAGGCTCTGCTAGGACACATGGGGATTGAAAGCTGCAATGGGTACTGAAGGCAGGAGGGATCATCTGCTCCATCTCCTGATGCAGCAAAGGGCAGTCGGGTCCAGGGTAAAGCCAAGGGCAGGACTGGGAAGCAAGCGATGGTGGAGGCTGTTTCAATGTCTCTCACCATAGTGGCTATAGGTTTGGGAGCTCTGAGCCTACAGGCATTGCTCACAATGAATAGGAAAGCAGGATAATTGATTGAGCCACACTCTCCTGATTGAAGCAAAACCAGAAGCTCCAAGATTGATTGCCCAACACACGTCTAGAGACAGAAAAGTGATAACAGCTTAACTCAAAAATAAATGTATCAAAGCATTAAAGACATATGGTGTTAAACAATGATCAAAATATATAATGTTAATGAAAAAATATTTGGAATCTAAATTTCTTGTTTCTGAGGAGTTTCATTTCATAATTAAGATTTATTGTCCAGGAAGACTTGTTTTTAAAAAAATCACCCTTCGCATGGGAAAATATTTCTCTGATTTACCTCAGATTACAAAACCCAAGGATGCAGTCTAAACAGAAGGGAAGGAATGCCTCCCTTAAAACAACTCTGCTCCAGAAGTGATGGAATCTTCTAGTGTCAGACTTGCAAAGTTCAGTATTTGTAGAAAACTCACATGCCTGTAATTACGATAAACTCAATTCCCATGTAAAACTGTGCCATCTGGAAGATATTAACATCATTTATAACTTGTTCACCTCCCTATTTCATAGAAAATTTTTACTCCTTGCCAACTTTCCACTGTTCTTCAGGGAAAAAAAAAAAAAAAGAATTACTTTCATGGATTGTCTCAAGAAGAGTTTATATAGCAAGTCCAGCCATCAAGAAGTGATAAAGGAGGCATTTTGTACATATTTACTTCCTTCTTATTGCTTTAAGTCCTTATATCCTTACTTTGAATTTTTTTTCCTGTAAAGAATATTCTCCACCAGGCACTGTGGCTCACACCTGTAATCCCAGCACTTTGGGATGTTGAGGTGGGCGGACTGCTTGAGTTCAGGAGTTCGAGACCAGCCTGAGCCATGTGGTGAAACCCCGTCTCTACCAAAAATACAAAAATTAGCTGGGCGTGGTGGCACACGCCTGTAGTCCTAGCTACTTGTGGGGCTGAGGCAGGAGAATCACTTGAACCTGGGAGCTTGAATAGAGATGGCACCGCTGAGCTCCAGCCTGGATGATAAAGTGAGACCTTGTCTCAAAAAAAAAAAACTTTTTTTTTTTTTTTTTTTGAAACAAAGTCTCACTTTCTTGCCCAGGCTGGAGTGCAGTGGCACAATCTTGGCTTATTGCAACCTCTGCCTCCCAGATTCAAGTGATTCTCCTGCCTCAGCCTCCCAAGTAGCTGGGATTACAGGTGTGCACCACCACACCCAGCTAATTTTTGTACTTTATTAGTAGAGACAGGGTTTCACCATGTTGGCCAGGCTGGTCTTGAACTGTTGACTTCAAGCAATTCACCCATCTCAGCCTCCCAAAGTGCTGAGATTACAGGTGTGAGCCACCACGCCCGGCCTCCAAAGTAATTTTTTTAAAGTGAACTGACCCTTTATTTTTTTTTAATCACAGTCATGCAGAGAAGGTTGAGGCCATAAGAAATGGATTCTGTTATTTGTTCCCAGGATCAGGAGCCACTCCTGCACCTTTGATCCAAAAGGCAGCTCCTCCAATAAGAAGGATCACCATCTTTGACACCTCACAAAGTGTCACAGGGGACAATGAGGAAAGGAGGTGACACCTGCCTGACGTCTGGCAGTGAAGTCAGCCAAAACTGGATGACTGTGATCTCAGTCAATCTGCTACTGACTTGTGCCCTGGACAGGTCACTAACTGACTTCTGTGAGTCTCAGTGGCTCATCTGTAAAATGGACAAAATGATGATTACCTCGCAGAAACCCAGGGAGAAATAAATGAAATCATATATGTCATGATGCTTGTAACGGTTCGATGGTCCCTTTCCAAGTGAGGTTGGGATACGGAGACAAGGAAAGAGACAAATACATAGAAAACCAAATGGAGAAGAGCTTTGTTTTCCACAGGGTATGCTACCACGTCAAAACAGGCTGTAGTTTAGGTAGTCCAGGAAATTTAGCTATTGCTATCTCCCAGTGATAACTTAGAAGATAACCAACTCTCAGAATATGACCATAGCCTGATATTCTGAAAATTACTATTTGGAATGACAGTCAGTTTTGCCCTAGCATTGCTCTCAAAGTTCAATCAATCAAAGCCATTGTCAGTAATGGAGTTAAATAAAGCGATTTATATATACTATGGTATTTTTTTTTTAATCATGAAATCCGTTAAGTGTTTCCATTGATGTATCCAACTGATTTAATGAAGTGCAGTTGGATTAGTGCTATTAGCGTGCAGTGCTGAATTTGCTCAAACAGCCCCCTTAATTGGTATGGTAGAGGCACTAGGGTGCAATTTCCAGTTCTGGAAAGGCAGTACGTCTGGCTTACTGCATCACAAAATCATAATCCTCAAATTTTCTTTTTAATTCTTTGGAAACAAGAAATGAAGCAATAATTCTGTTTTATATTATAGGACCTAATGTGCTAATTTAAAGACATTTTTAAAATCCTCCTGATTAATTAGTAATTATCCAGTGGGGATCTAGGTAGTTTGCTAATCAAAGCTACAGGAATTAAAGTTGGCAAATTCTTATTTTTTAAAGTCCCCCCCACCGCACCCTACCCAATAACTACCATAGAACATTTTCAGCATCAACTAGGGGAGATTATTGATTCTGAAACAGGGAAGTCCTTTATCTTAAAATGACCAGTCATCTTTTCTGAACAAAAGCAAAAAATGTTGAAGAAAAATGGGTCTACTGACAGCAGTTAGATGCTTCTTCCTTTAAGTGGCACTAATATTAAAAGAAATGTTGAGCTGAACTTTTTTGTCTTTTTTTTGAGGCAGAGTCTTGCTCTGTCACCCAGGCTGGAGTGCAGTGGCATGATCTTGGCTCACTGCAACCTCTGCTTCCTGGGTTCAAGCAATTCTCCTGCCTCAGCCTCCCGAGTAGCTGGGACCACAGGTGCCCACCACCACACCCAGCTAATTTTTGTATTTTTAGTAGAGACAGGGTTTCACTATGTTGGTCAGGCTGATCTCGAACTGCTGACCTCGTGATCCACCTGCCTTGGCCTCCCAAAGTGCTGGGATTACAGGCGTGAGCCACCGTACCTGAACTTTAAGAAGGGCAGTGAGCAGTGACCTAAGTCAAAATTGCACAATTTTGTTCACCAGACCCTTCCAGTTTTCTTAACGTACAAACTGCTAAGATAACCACAACCAACAAATATGAATCTTTTAGAGATGTACCTAATGTATTCATGATGCTAGAATGAAATGTACGTGAGAAAAACAGATCATGTGTTAGAGAGTTTCCTTTTCTTTAATCTCCAGTGTTTATTGAAAGCAGCATACTGTTTGCTATAAATCATCTTTAGAGTCTGATACGTTCATGCTTAGAGTATTTGTCCATTTTCTTTTTTTCATTATTTGAAATTCTATTAAGTCAAAAGGTGGGTGTGTCAGCTCCATACTACTAAACTTCTATTAGTCTTACTATCCTGCCAAATATCCTCTATATGCCCAAAATCAATTTGTAATGCAGTGAATAATTTATATAACGAGAAATATATCTATAGATGTACAATAATACTTCAGATATAAACTAGAGCTTTTTCTTTTCTGACAACATGCGAAAATAAAAGATTCAGAGAATCACTGTTTATTATCTAGCCAGTAGTTTACATGATTTTGTTTGTTTTCACTGACTTGCCTTACAGACTAATGAATTGGTGTACAGCAAACCTTTTACTATCTGTATATTAGGAACAAGCTAATGGAGAGAAGAAAGGATTGTAATGACCTAGGTAACCTCATGATTTATATGGACCTTAGGGAATACTTGTGTGTTTAGAAGAAAGGAAAGCAATGGCCATAAACGTTATCTAAGAGCAGGAGCATCATCTCAGCTAAGTTTAACCATATGACCACACAAAGGTGCAGCTTGCTGAAATGGGCCCTGTGGTTGAACATGTTTTAAACTAAACAAGGGGAACATCAACCCCCATCCTACCATCTAAAGTGCTCCTCATTCCCAAGATAACCTTATGGCAATCCTAACAGGAAAAAACGGAATAGGGTCAAATTCACTAAAATAAAACGTGGCATAAAGCAAACATGTCCAAATGTACTCTTCTCCTAACACAATAGAAGCTAGAGAAAGGTATAAAAAATTCCCCCTGATAATACTTAAGGCTCAGCTGTGACAACAAGACAGGTAGGCAAAGGCAGAGAGAATGTTGTTCTTTACCTTCTTTGACAGATTATTATTCCAGCAAAAAGGGGATTTGCTTTTACTAAAAACCAGAATATATAAAATAACTTAGCTTTTTACCATATTTAAGCAGCTTAATGTCTTTGAATACATTTAATGTAGACAGTTGCAGTTGATTGTACTTTATGCATAAAATTCATTAAGAGGATTGATAAAGTCACAAGAAGAGATAGGAACAAGCTGATTTTTCAGCATTTTAGTTTTTGAATTATTTGGGAGCATATAAGTGCTCATTTTAAAATGTCCAATAAAACAGGCCTTTTGAAAATCCTTCCAGCTGAAACTTATTAAAAATATTACAGGTTCCTGAAATTATCATATTTAAAAATACCTCATATTTCAGATATTTCATTAATTCTTTTCCTTTATGGCAAATTCCCTAGATCATATTATTGTTTTCATCACTTTCTTATCTATTGTGTTTACTACCTTTTTCTCACTAGTCTTATAAAATACTTCAAGAGAAATTGTTTTTGATAGTAATTAGGGAAATGCTGCAAATAATGTTATTTTCATGAATATTCACAATTTATATCAGTAAATTCAAGGCTCTGAGAGTTATGAAAGCCCGAATTAACTTGGTTAAACCCAACATATGTCAATCTCATTCATCACATGACCCTTTTATGACATAATACCTATGGAATCAGTGTCGTCATGAAGTGCTTGCTATGTGCTATTTTGAAAAGTCATTTACTTTGCACAAGCACAGATCAGAGGAAATAAAAAAAATTCAGGGAGAGAATCAACTTTGTAAATGAAAACATACATTTGAGAAGACAGAGATAAATTTGGCAATCTAGTTCTTTCTCCTTATTCTGCCTTCAATGTTAAGGATTTAATTTGACTCAGTGCTTTGAAAGACTGTTTTAGCAACTGTTTCTGGCCAAACAAGTACAATGCTGATACCTAAGACTGTGCCTATACTTGGTAAAAAGAGCTCAACCAAGGCTGACAAATGCACTTAGCTTGTTTTCCTCAAGTTTGTCTCCCTCAGAGCAGGAGTCAAGAATGCCCTGGTTTTACTACTTTGAGTTAAGGTGACCACCATGAATAGAACGAAGCAATATTGTACAGTGGGAAGATATAATAGGCCAAGATTGCATTGTATAGATGGAAAAACTGGAGCCCAGAACACTCAACGGACTGGAACAGTATTCCAGATGCAGTTATAATAGAATAATCAGAACTTATCACAGTATTCGGATGAAAGACAAATCGTGACATCTCATTTTTTAGGCGATGATGAGAGATTTTTCTGTGATCATTAGGATCCACTTCTAATTTGAGATTCTTACCACGGGATTTCTCATCCTTGCTCAAAACCCTACAAGAAGGGAGCTGGGTGCAGTGCTGTAATCCCAGCACTTTGGGAGCTGAGGTGGGAGGATCACCTGAGGTCAGGAGTTTGAGACTAGACTGGCCAACATGGTGAAACCCCATATCTACTAAAAATACAAAATTAGCCAGGCACGGTGGCACATGCCTGAAATCCCAGCCACTCTACTCTGGAGGCTGAGGCAGGAGAGCTGCTTGAACCAGGGAGGCTGAGGCTGCAGAGAGCCAAGATCGAGGCACTGCACTCCAGCCTGGGTGAGAGAGCGAGACTCCATTTCAGAAACAAAACAAAACAAACAACAACAACAACAACAAACAAAACCTACAAGAAGGGGAAATTCTGAATCCAGACAGGAAGCTCATCCCATCTCTGACCCCCGGGGTGATTATTCCAAATCTTCCTTACTTTGCCTCCAATCTGTTCCCTCAGCTATTGTTTCTTCAGTATTTAATGCCATTCCCACCCATTGATCCTAAGACTGCATTTAAGTCCTCTTCTACATGATAGCCTTGCAGTTATCTGCACCATGATTTCACTTCCCCATGATGAGTTCCTAATTTTATGTCATTATAAGAAGACACAAATTTAAAGAACTCATTTATTAGACTGACACCTAAGAAACAGGCCCAAACACAGAAAAGAAATGACTTCTCTAATTGCATAAAGGTTGTTGAGATGTTATTATTTGAACAAGACAGGGATGGCAAGCACTTTGAAAAGTGTGTATGTATGTATTTCACAGGCTCGGCAATATGTATGGGAAGTCTGTGTCACAGAGGGAAGGATAGATGACTAGACTTCCCCTCTGTGTTCTTATCCCTTAAATGCCTTGCTTTTCCCTCCATTCCTACATCCTCCAGCTTCTGCCCTTCTTGCTAATCTGGAACCAGGCAATCTAGAGGTAGAGTCTTGTGATGAGAATGAAGATATTCCCATCATTCTTTGGAGCAAGGATCCAGGAAATGGAGAGAGGTCCAGGGTAGAAGGAAGGGCTGATCCAGGTTTCTCATAGATGGCCCCAAGCACCAGGGAGACAAAGAAATGCCTGGATGACCATTTAACACAAGCATTTTCCACATCTATTTTGAGGGTTGGCTTTCTGATGCCACAGAACGAACTTAACTTATTCTGCTGACTTTTCTTTTACAAACTGGGCATGCCAGCCAAGAACTCCAAATTCTGGACAAAGAACATGTCTATTTTTGTAACTGTTTAATTGCTATGCTGAATTTTCTCTTCCCCCTCCTCACGCAACTAGGCAATTTCATGCCAAATCTTATAGTCCATTTAACATTTTTGCATGTGTCTAATATAATAAGATTATTGCTGCACTGTAAAAATGTCATTGATTCAGGGGACCTTTCTTAATGACTCAGAGTGCAATAATCCCCCTTCCCAGACATAGCAAAATACTCATTTTCACTAATTAAACACACACATAACCTTCATAAATTATGAATTTAAAATCGGCTTTTGTAAATTTCAAAGTCAATGGCCTTTATATCAATTACTTACTAAGGAATTCCTCCCTAATTATTCACCAAGAACATACACTCAAAAACACAGGTTAGCAGCTCAAATACTACTGGAGCAGAACTAACATTGAATTTGGCAGTCATTAAAAATAATAACTTCAACCTGATGTTTTTCTAAGTTTTCTTCTTTAAATCCAATGTCTTCAAAAATACTTTCTCATTAATGTGTGACAGGCACGTTAAACACAGGCTGTGCAAATATTTGAACAGTAATAATATTGATTTCTTACACGGCAATTGTCCATACAAATGGTAGAAGACTACTAGCAAAAGTTCTGATTTCTACTGTCATGATGCTTTGCCATTAAACAGGAAAAGATTCTTAGCATATACGACATACATAATTTTTAGTGAAAAAAGTAGTAATAGCTTATATTTATGTAGCCCATTTTTCTGAAAAGCTGAAAGAGGTTTTATGCTTGTCATTATTTTAGAAGCTTGGAGAGAAAGAATGAACAGGTGGTGTCCTGTTATACATGAGAATACCTTTACTGCAGCTATGTCCCCAACACTGTTGGGAGAGTTGTCGACTTGATAAGAAAACGGGTTTCACAGGCAATTCTTCAGCCTGACTAGTGAGTCTGCTGAATTAACTCCTGCATTCTTCACCTGGGGGCCCATAGAGGTGTCTGGAGTGGAAGGAATGGCATAGACAGAGTCAATGCCTCATCCGTGGGTCTGAACCTTGCTGCCTGTGACTAGGATGTCAAGCTACAGCATGGGTGCTGTGGAGAAGGTAAGAGAAATGGAAACTGTGTCTGCTGAAGATCATTTGAGGACATTTCCATAGCAGCTTGTCTGCCATGGTGTCTCGAGCATGCTTAGCCCATTCACAACATCAGAGCTGTCTCAAGATAGAGTGTGAGCCCGAGCTTTTCTGGGTTGCAAACAACACAGTGCCTGTCTAACTCTAACCCAGACTTGGTAAAGAATGGTATCTAAATCTGGTTAAAGTGAACTTTGATGACGGTCCTAAGAAATAAAATATATATCTTGGTAGATAAATGTCAGGGTAAAATGAAAGTTAGGATGGGTGATTTGGAGATCGAATGTATGTCCAGGTATTGGTCACCAGCGTTTTCATTTTAAAGCTCAAACAGAAAGAGGCATGCCTTGGCTAATCCTGTGGGTGCGTTTCTGCCCCAACTCCCTACCCAGTTGCTATTCTTGGGATAGTGTTAGTTCTTTTTACATTTCTTAGAGATGGAGTCTCGCTATGTTGCCCTGGGTGGAGTGCAGTGTCTATTCATAGGCACAATCCCACTACTGATCAGCATGAGAGTTTTGACCTGCTTGTTTCCAACCTGGGCTGGTTCACCCCTCGTTAGGTAAGCTGTTGGTCCCCTGCTCCGAGGAGGTCACTTTTATCGATGCTGAACTCAGTGTGGACATCTCATCAGCACAGTGCACTACAGCCCAGAACTCCTAGGCTCAAGTGATCCTCTCACCTCAGCTTCCTGAGTAGCTGGGACTACAGGCACACCACCTTGCCTGGCATGTTAGTTCTTTTGAAGGACAAAGACAAGAGCCTGATGTCGCTCATATAACTAGAGAATTTTTCTGGCATCCCTTTCCTAGAAGTTTCTTTTTTCTTATTGCTGCTGATTCAAATCCTACTCTTTCAAAGCCCACCCAAGATTCATTTATTCTGTGAAGCTTTTCTTACACCCAATCACCTGTAAATGTTCCCCTACTTGAATGTATAAAACCCTTAATTAGGGAGTACAAACCAAGGAATAAAAGTTTGCCAAATGTTGCACTACAATTATTTTTAGGGGGGTTTTGTGTGTCTTATTTGCTTCCCTGATAAAATGTATACTTTTAGGTAGGAAATATCTCCCTTCTTAGCCTAAATTTTTCTGAGAATCAAAAACAGTACTGTTTCCCTGGGATTAAGCTCATGCTACTGAGAAAATGAACCTACAATAGAAACTAGAACAACCACCGCATAGCCCAGGTAGTCAAACTATTTTATATTCATACTTTTAGCAACACTTAAACAGAATCTTCTAAATCGTTTAGGAACTAGCTCTGGAAGAGAACACCTTACACTTTCAGAAATTTTTTTCTAAAAATCACATAAATCAATTCTGGGAAAACTCAAAGCATGGTGAGGTATACTGCTTTTGTTCCAATTACATTAAACCTTATAAAAACAGCCATCATGACGACAACATCTCTTCAGAAGGGCATGCCAAATACTTAGGGGGCTTAGTCTCACCAAGACGTTCTGGGATTTCGTTACCTAACGCCTATTAGTGATAATAAGTATTACGTCTATAAATCCCTAGGTGCTTATATCAGTCCTATCTATTTTAGTTTCCACAGGTGGAGTGATAGCTCTAACGAGGTCCACGGCTTCATGATTCCTGTTTAGAGAAATAAAATGTTTAGATCTCAACTTTCCTGCCATTCCCTAGAGGTGTTATAAATAAGGGTGACATTTACGCATTTCGAATTGTTCCTTGAAGAGCAGCAATTCATTATCTTTTAAAGAAATTTGCTCCACATCAAGTCTCAATCCAACTGACATTAACGTGTGTTAGATACACAAACAAATGGTAAGTTTTGCCTAAAGAAGCTGTTAATTATTCTCCTAGTTATGTTCACTCCTTACTGTACCACTCTCCTCTACTTCCTTCAATTAGGCGCCAAGCATCAAAAGGTTTGCTACGTTTTATCGTTATCACGAATCTGAGTGCGCAACACACAATTCATTCTCTTTTCTTTAGTGCCTGAAAATAAAAATCCGCCACCTTTTGTACAGAAGGTCAGTATCTGTGGAGGCCAACATTTTAGACAGACTACTTGTTCCTTCATTTGAATTTCAAATTCTTATCTCTAAATGCTTTTCACCCCCCACTTTAAATCCAGGGGCTAAGGAGCATTGTGCGCCCTGCTTTAATAATCTTGGTCTCTTGTATAGCTTAGATATGTAAATTATGGGTTTTGTTCATTTATTTCTTCCTTTTAGTATCTAACTTCCATTGAAATGGAATATAAGTCCAGCAGCCACTTTGCAACCTGAGGATGTATAGAACGCCTGTATGGGATACGTCTATATGTGCATATATTCATATATGCTTGAGCATAAATATAAAATATTACAATCTCATCTGTCTACAGATTAATTTACAAAACAAAAAGTTTCCAAATCTGTGCTAGTTTATGCAAAATGCTGTCATTTGAAGTTCATTTTGTGTACCTTTGTTACCAAGAGGTTTTTTTTTTTAAATTCATAGGGGCCACCAAGGCACAAGGGGATGACCGACCCTGGTTAATCCAAACCACAGGACAGGCAAAGGATTAATTCCAGTTGCCAGATGATTAACTCTGGTTGTTGGGTCACAACCTTGCCTGTCAGTAACTCGCTCCTAAACTCCTTCAGGAAAATAAGGAAACTTGAATACGCCACTTTTAAAGTCAAACTCAGTGCCATTATGAAAGACCCTGTATTCTGTGCAAGGTTTCTTAGAGGAATCTGATTTCCAGCTTTTGTTCAATTAGTTTTGTATCAGTCAATCCTTGTTTAAAAACATGTCATAAGTCTCTGCGGCTTGTGCACGCTTCAATTACCTCCGATTATTACATCAAGATTCACAAACGAGATACCAGAGTCACTCCTATTTACTGGGAAATGCTATTGAAACAAGCTGAAATTCAATTTCAGAAAAGATGGCAATAACCCGTCAAACATCCAGCGAGAGAGGAAGTTGGGCCTCACGGTGCGTGGGGCCATTGTTAAATGCAAGACGGCATCTCACCTAATAATTTAAACATGGTCTCGTGGCCTGACATTTTTAATGCTTCCTTGATCTCTTTCTTCTAGCCCTGCGTGTTCTTTGCCACTGTAGGGGGCAGTGCATAGCGGGTTATGGATTAAATACCAAGTCTTATTCTGCCAATAGCACTTTTAGGAGGGGAAAAATCATTGGGTACTTTTATAAATAGTCACGCCGTAGGTGTCCACAGAAAGCAATCTTCATTCAGGGCTTTTAAAAGCTGCCTGCTTTTTAGATACAAACCAATCCATAAAACTACCAAGTTCAAATTATCTGCTGTTATCTGGGCAGTAAGTTTCAGGCACCTCTGCAGGCTGATTTGATGATTTTTGTCAGTGCAAATTAGGATCCTAGGTTTAACTAATACAATCTGGCTCTAAAAATTAATTTAACTTGCCCAGTCCCCACGATACACAGCCCGGAGTTCGCATTTACTTTTGTGATTCATTGCATTTGAATTAAACTAGAGGGCTAAGAATTTTATGCCTGAAGCAGCTCTGACTCTGAAGAACAGAAACAAACACATATTTCTCCCATCATTTGCTGCTTCAGGGCAAGAAAAAGAAAGCCACTGTAATTTGGAGACAAGACTTTTCCAGATAACTGTGAACAAGAGCAACCACAGAGCAATACTAAACAGAATTGTGTTACGGAAATCTGGACTTCAGTAAGAAATTAGTAGGAGCATATCAAACAGATGCAAATATACAATTTTTGATCGATATGGTGTTGGCATGAATTCTAGATGTAAACTCAAAGGGATTGGAAACTTGTTTGTAAATGAACATTTAAAACACAGATTGTGAAGTGTTTTTTGGAAGCAGAGAATCAATTAAATGAAGAAAAATTTAGAAGAGTCATAGACCTGAAAATAAACTAGAAAATTGTCTGTTTCAAAATATCCTTATTTTCAAATATGGAAGCTGAGGCTCTAAGAGATGGGGTTGGCCAAGCTCACAGAGTTCGGTTTTTTGTTTGTTTCATTTTGTTTTTCGTTTTGTGTTTTTGAGGCAGGGCCTTAATCTGTCACCCAGGCTGGAATGCAGTGGTGTAATCTCGGCTCACTGTAGCCTCGACATCCTGGGCTCAGGTGATCCTCCCATCTCAGCCTCCAGAGTAGCTACAACTACAGGCGCATGCCACCACACACGGCTAACTTTTTGTATTTTTTGTAGAGACAGGGTTTTGCCATGTTGTCCATACTGGTTTTGAACTCTCAGGCTCAAGTGATCCACCCTCCTCAGCCTCCCAAAGCGCTGGGATTACAGGCATGAGTCACTGTGCCCGGCCCACAGAGTTAGCTGTGAAGTCAAAAAACCCAGGTATTCTGACTCCCATCTTGCACTTTTCCACAAACTTCTCAAACAGGTTTTCCCACTTGTATGGGTTAAGAATGCAAATCCTCTCTGCTAATTTACTTCTTTCCCAATTGTTCTTGGAGAGCAAAATTCTACAGTGTCAAACTCTTGATTGTAGGCCTCTTATCTTTCTAGCATATTTTCAACAGTAAACAAAGTGATTTTTAAAATCTTCATTCAAAAAAATATATATGCATTTTGAAGGGTTCTGATGGTCTTGGTTCGTCTTTAATTGCAAATACAAGTAGAGAGGAAAGTAAGTTGTCTATGTATAGACCACATGCTGACCTTGACACTGAAGCCCAGCAGGTGAAAGAGGGCATCTGAGCATTTTGGTGGCAATCCTAACATAGGATTGAAAGGCCCTGAAGAATTCATTTGTCAAACCTAATCCAGTTCCAGCAGATAAGCAGTATCTGTCCTGTTATTAAAATCCACCAACGACTGTGGTTCACGCCCGTAATCCCAGCACTTTCGGAGGCCAAGGTGGGCGGATCGCCTGAGGTCAGAAGTTTGAGACCAGCCTGGCCCACATGGTGAAACCCTGTCTCTACTGAAAATACAAAAATTAGCCGGGTGTGGTGGCACACGCCTGTAATCCCAGCTACTCAGGGCTGAGCCTGGAGAATGGCTTGAACCCAGGAGGCAGAGGTTGCAGTGAGCCGAGATTGCGCCACTGCACTCCGGCCTGGGCAACAGAGTAAGACTCTGTCTAAAAAAAAGAAAAAACCTCCGCCAATGAAAGTAATTCCATGGCTTCCCTATGAACTCATTTCTGTAGTCCATAACCGCTACCTTCAAGAAAATTTTAGAAGACAGAGTTCCAATTTGTCTTGTTTCAATTTGAGATCACGAATACTAAAATAATAAAATCTATCTTTATCTGGAATTTTTCAGATGAGGTAAGAAGCATTTATAAAATATTAACTTGAACACAATGGTCCAGACAGGAGCTTTTTTTTCCCAGGCTTTTCCTTCCCTGGAATATTTTTGGCTCGGCAAACTTTAATTCTAACTTCTGTAGTACATATCTTGGCAGCCAGTGCAGAGGAAAACAGATACAGGGTGCTTCCTTAGAATTTTACAACCTGTTTGGACAGTTGCATCTTTATAATGGAGATGGCAACTTTCTTTTCATGAATTCAATCACATACAATTAATTTCATTGTGCTAGAAACAAGGAAAACAGGCATGGACCAGAATTACAGAGGGGAATTTGGAGGGCATCTTCTCTGACCCCTAAATGCTACAGATAAGGAAACAGAGCCTCCCAGTAAGTTATGTGGGCTGCTAAAGGTCACAAGACCAACCGTCCACAGCAAAGTCAGCACTGGATTCTGGATTCTCTGCTTTTTCTATTAAAACACACTCACTCAGCATTCAGTAAAGAGGGGAGAGAAAACAGAAAACACGTTTTCTGAAGGAAGAATGCTTGCCATCTGCTAAAAGCATGCACGCAAGGACGCACACACACACACACACACACGTGCTCAAAACCCAATAAAATCCTTTAAAACATAGCTGATTTGCATAATAAAGATGTGACACTATTACCACATGATGGACTTTATCAATTTTTGAAAATCCATGAGAATGAATGGATTTCACTCATCCATACTCAATGTGAATTCTTTTGTCTGTCAAAGTCATAGTATGGATAATGTGCTTTCTTCAGAATTAGCCTCAGGACAACCCAAAGAGGCCACTAATACCAACTAAAATATACTCTTCATTTTACATTACCATTGAACAATGCTGGTGTGTGAGCAAATGGATCTAAGTGGAATCTGCGGGCTTTGCAACCTCGAGTTAAAATCAGTGTGATTCCTTCCAAATAACATGTTGATCGCTTAGTAATTTTTATGTGCATGTGCAGTTTTACATCGTGGTAGGGGTCCTACATATCTCAAACGCTTCAGTGAGTGTGGGATTTGGGGATGAGTTCTTACAGTGTGAGAATGTAGCCAGAGCGTAACCTGGCATTTAGCTTCCTGCAAATGTGCATCACTGTTCTTCATGGAGTTGATGTCTTTGCAGAGGAATGTTTTATCAAAATCTATGTCCTGGCTGGGTGCAGTGGCTCGTGGCTGTAATTCCAGCACTTTGGGAGGCTGAGGCGGGTGGATCACCTGAGGTCGGGAGTTCGAGACCAGCCTGACCAACATGGAGAAACCCCCATCTCTACTAAAAATACAAAATTATCCAGTCGTGGTGGTGCATGCCTGTAATCCCAGCTACTCGGGAGGTTGAGGCAGGAGAATCGCTCAAACCTGGGAGGCAGAGGTTGTGGTGAGTCGAGATCATGCCATTGCACTCTAGCCCGGGCAACAAGAGTGAAACTCTTGTCTCAAAAAAAAAAAAAAAAAAAAATCTATGTCCTAATAATTGTGCTGAGAGAGTCAAGGGGGCCAGAAGAGTAAGTATCTGAAAGTTAATGAGGAAGATAAGAAGGAAAATGTCATTTTTGTGAAACACTGAAGAGTTCACCAGGCGTAAGGGAACCTGGAACCTGGGAGAGAATTTCACCTCTCTGGGCCTTGATTTCCTCATCTGCAACCTAAGGGGATTACCCTAGAAGATCTCTAAGGCCCTTTCCATTAACAACAAACACATCATGATTCAAAAACAGTTATGCTGTGTTTGGGTTTCATCTTAGCCCAGGGTCTCCGACTTGTCCTGTTACAACCTATATATATACTACATCAACTTTGGGCAATGGGTCTCAAGCAAAGCATTCTTCAAGTGCCCCACAGTTATCAAATAATTTAAAAATCTTAGATTTTCATTTCCATGATTATCTTCTAAAAATGGCAGTGTATACCCATTGTGGAGCACCTAGACAGGTACCATATAAGGAGTACTGCCATGTCTTTTTGTAGCAACACGTATGTTTGTGTTGATGATTGAATGACTGCCAAGTGTGGTGATAGGAAAGCATGAATCCCTATATAGCCAAGGTTTTCCAGTTGTTCAAAAATAAATCAGTGGTGGGAGAGGTGAACCATCACTTGGGAACACAGGAGTAACATGGATCTGAACTCAAAAGACCCCGCATCCTGGCCTTTGGCAGCATGTTCAAGTCTTTGGACAACTGATAAGCAACAGTTCATTCGTGGTCTGTCTAGACATAAATAGGCAGTGAAGAACTTTCCATTAGAAGATCTTCTTCCCAGACCAGGTGCAGTGACTGATGCCTGTAATCTCAGCATTTTGGGAGGTTGAGGTGGGAGGATTGCTTGAGTATAGGAGTTCCAGATAAGCCTGGGCAAAAGAGTCAGACTCTGTCTCTACAAAAAAAGTTTTTAAGTTAGTCAGGCATAGTGGTTCACACCTGTAGTCCCAGCTACTTGGGAGGCTGAGGTGGGAGGATCACTTGAGCCCAGGAGGTTGAGGCTGCAGTGAGCCAGGATCACGTCACTGCACTCAGTATGAGCAATAAAGTGAAACTTAGTCTCAAAAAAACAAAAGATTTTTCTCCCTATATTATATTTTGGGGGTACACCATTAAATCATTTGGCCTGTTAGAAGCTAAAACAAATTAAATGATAAAAAGTAAATAAATAAAAATAAACAGCAAAGGCAATAATGATGGCTAAAAGGGCTGCCTATTATGCTAAAACTTAAGAAAATTAAGTTAATAACAAGCAAAGTCTAAAGTGTATGTACATTCTACTGTTGTATTACCTGATAATAGGAATTTTGCTTCTACAAAATGCCATCAGTCATCACACCAAATTAATGTTGTCATCTGACTGTTTGGGTTTTTTAGGTATATTGGGATTAGTGTGTAAAGTTGCTTGGACTCATTTGTTTTATGGGAATACTAAAGGTAAAAAAAGGTGTGAGTGAATTTTTTGTATGTATATAATAAGTAAGATTAGAATAAAAGTAATCTTCAACACCAAAGATCCTTGGAAATGTTTCCCTTTAAAAGAGGGTCATACATTCCTTAAGTTGGAGAAACACTGTGTTTTCTTTCATCTCCATCCTCAGGCCTTTCAGTGAGGACAGGAACCCACGGCCAGACAGGAAGGCCTGTTAGAAGCCAGGTTGCCTCCCTAGTAAGTTTGTTCTGGAGCCCTCTGGTCTCCTTTTCTTTTAGTTACTTTAAGTGGTTTTAGGAAAAATAACTCTTTTCATCTTAATCCTGCTCCTTACACCCAAGCCAGCCCAGAGTCATCTGGAATCCTCAGAACCGACTTATTCTTTGAAGAGAAGAAAGACAAGATGTTTTTGGACCCTTGCAGGAGGTCTGGATACAGACAGGGCCCTGGGGAGGGTTGATTCCGAGCAGTAACTGCTCAGCTGGAGGCATAAGGGATCCCTTCTGACCTCCAAGCTTCAGAGGGGATGGGAAAAGGTAACTTGGCAGCCTCAAGCTCCAAGGCTTCACCCCTAGATTGGTTTAGGCAAGAGTCAGTGAGTCCCCGGGAAGGCACTGGGCCAGCAGAGCCCAGATGTCAAGGCTAGGATTTCAGCCTTAATAATCCAATTTAGTCCTGGCACGGTGGCTCATGCCTGTAATCCCAGCAATTTGGGAGGCTGAGGTAGGCGGATCACCTGAGGTCAGGAGTTCGAGACCAGTATGGCCAACATGGCAAAACCCCATCTCTACTAAAAATACAAAAGTTAGCCGGGCATGGTGATGCGTGCCTATAGTCCCAGCTACTTGAGAGGCTTAGGTAAGAGAATCACTTGAACCCAGGAGGCAGAGTTTACAGAGAGCTGAGATCATGACAAAAAAAAAAAAAAAAAAAAAGAAGAAGAAAAAAAATTTAAACAAAGAAAAACCTTTCATTCATCTCTTTAAATACCCTAAAAATTGATTATAAATCACAGATTGGAAGCCAACACAAGCTGTAACGCAAAGCAAGCACTAAACATTGCTTTCTCTACCTGATGCCACATAGGTTAGGGTAAATTTAGTTAAGGCTGTGGGTTGGGGTTGCGTGCCTTATTGCAGGAAGCAGCACACTTCTGACGGATAAATACTGCATTTGGAACCTATGCGTTGGTAGTTTTTCTCCAAGGATGTTCTTAGAAGCCATTTGTAAAGAATTTGTCAGTTTCTTTAGATTTGGATGAAATATTAGGATCTGGAACATTACTGGGGCATCTGAAAATTGTATTTCCTACCTTATATCTTACGTGGCTAAAGAGCATGGCTGGGAGCAGTGGTTCACGCCTCTCATCCCAGCGCTTTGGGAGGCCAAGGTAGGAGGCCGAGGTAGGTGGATCACCTGAGGTCAGGAGTCTAAGACCAGGCTGGCCAACATGATGAAACCCTGTCTCTACTAAAAATACAATAATTAGCCGGGTTTGGTGGCATGTGCATGCAGTCCCAGTCTACTTGGAAAGCTGAGGCAGGAGAATTGCTTGAACCCAGGAGGCAGAGGTTGCAGTGAGTCCAGACTGTGCCACTGCACTCTAGCCTGGGAGATAGAGCGAGACTTTGTCTCAAAAAAAAAAAAAAAAAGTACATCTTGTTCCAAGAAAGCTACTTTTCCTTCAAACACTTTGAGGTTTAAAGGCAGGATTTACTACCCTCTGTCCTGAAGGCAGAGGGAGAAGGAGGAGAGGAAGGAACAGAGGCTGTAACCCCTTGATGATTTTCTGGGATCCTACAGTTAGATGGGATGGGATATGGCCTCCTGCCCCAGGAAATCAGATTCTAGGATGCTATTCTAAGAAAACAAAAAAATCCCCTGGAATCATATTATCCTCTGACAACTAGTGCCACATTTCCCTGTTGATACTATACTCATCAACTTCAGTTCACAGTCAAAATTCAGTTATCCTGCTAATCTTGCTCATTTTGGCAGGCACGAAAATACGCATGTTTGTACGGAGCCAAGCAAGTTTTCCAGATCTTGGGATCCTCTGGAAATATTTTTTCAGTTGTTGAAAAGGAACTTGCAAGAAAGCATATATTTTCAGCACCTGTCCCAGGAACAGCATGTGAAAGTGACATTAAACTTATTTCTACACTAGGTGACCAGGGACTCCCTGCTGGGTAATCAGAGATGCAGGTCGATCTCTGTCGTCCCTGCTTCACTGGGGTTTATTGCCAGGGCGGAGACAGTCTCAGCTCATGGATCAGAAGAATGGTCTGTACACACAGACAGCTCCCACCCTCCTGTTCTGGCGCTGGGCTATTCTTCACAGCCACATTTTACACTGAGAAACTCTTCATGAATTTTCAGCCTGGAAGACGATGGGCCCATTTAATGTTCTAACCATATAGAGTGCCTGAATTTCCAAGATCTCCAACTGCTTTTCACTTACTACCCTGGAAAGAACCACAGTAACATCCATTATGAAGACAAGAACTCCACAAATCTCCTTGCTGGCTGGGGAGCAGGGGGTCTCATAATTCTGTATCTGGCCAGGCATTGTCCTTGGCTGCATGTCGATTTTGGCATCAGAGGCAGCTGCCTCCAAGCCCTTGTACTGCCATTTCAAGTTGTATTCTTAGGCAGATCTTTTCATCTTTTTTATACTTAGTTTCCTCCTTTGTAAGATGAGAAAGATAATATCTTGCAGTTACTTGTGGTGATTAAAGATTGCATGTGCACACATGCCACCAGGCACACTGTAGATACCACACGAGTTCTAGCTGTTATATTCCAGGCCTGGGCTAGAACGTTGTCAGAATGTAAGTTTCATATTGTTCCCACTAATCAAAATACTCTCACCGCCACCACTACTGTTATTACTACTTCTACCTACTAAGCATTGAGCACTTACTTACTTGTGCTAGGAACTTTACTAGGTACTTTGCTGCATAACCTTGGTTTGTTTTGTACTTTAAGGACCCCATAAGATAGGCACTATTTTTAGCCCCACTTTGTAACTGAGATAAATGAGGCATGAAGAGGTTACATTGCTCATGGTCACAGAGGAAGTGTCTAACCCTGGCTCTGTCTCACCCAAAGTTACTGGTCTGAAAACGATGCCACACCTGTTCTAGAAAATGAACCAAACCTGTACCCCACCCCCCAAAGCTGTCCCTGCCCCCCCCGGACCCCCCACCCTGCCCCAATCCTTAGAACTACCTATCTTCTTTGTATTCATCGCTCTTCCAAGCAGGAGTCCATCAGCACTGCAGGTTGAGCACAACATACTAGCTTTCGGGTTGGACACCAGCTGCTGAAACAGGCCCTTCGATCTGTTGTACTCCCCAGAATTGCCTCTGATCCTTGCCTAAGAACCATCCCAGGATTTCAGATCAAGATGTCTGAGGCAGGCCTGATTCTAGGTATTTTTTGAAAAAATTTGTTACGGGTGACAGGGTGTGGTGGCTCACATCTGCAATCCCAGCATTTTGAGAGGCTGAGGTGAGAGGATTGCTTGAAGCCAAGAGGTCAAGACCAGCCTGGGCAACATAGTGAGATCCTAGTCTCTACAAAAAAATAAAAATAAAAAATTGGCTGGTTTTAGTGGCACGCACTTGGAGTATCAGCTACTGAAGAGTCTGAAGCAGGAGGATCCCTTGAGCCCAGCAGTTTGAGGCTGCAGTGAGCTATGATTGCATCACTACTCTCCAGCCTGTGTGACAGAGAGAGACTCCGTCTCTAAAAAAATAAACCAATTGCTACAGGCAATTGATTCTGAGTACGATGCTTGCTTGAGAATCCTGGAGAGATCCTCGCTGCCTTGATAGAAGCTGGGGGCCTTAGGGGGACCCTGAACTCCATCTGAACTCTGGGTTATTGACTGCTCTCTACCTCTCTAAAGAGAAGGCTGTAAAAAAGTGACTTGGAAAGCCACTTGAAAAAGTTCACACTCTGAACTGCCTGCTAACTCCCATTTCCTACCAAATCAATATGAAAACTTTGCTTGACTTTCACAATGTCTAGCATCTTCACAGTCCCCTGTATTCCTGTACAACCTGTTCCTTCTCTTTTCTTTGCTATCATGAGGACACCATGTGTACATTTAGGCCTAGAGTTTCTTTCTAATCTTGGCGTTGAAGTGTTTCCAATGACCAAATAATGTCCCTTGTTTACATTAGCTTTTAAGGGGACAAGAAAGTTCCTTCCCTCCTATTTTCATTGGTCTTCTAACAGCAATAAAATTTCTATACACTTCAAGAGTGTCCACCTGGAAGGAGGAACATAGTGAAGGATTCAAATGTCCATCAACAAAGTGCATCTCTGTCAGAAAGAACTCAGGTACAAACCTGTCACTGCCTCAGGTGGGAGCTCTAAGGCTCCACTTTGGACAGCGGCCAGGAGAGGATTTCCAAAGAGTTCGAGTTCCTCCCACCGGGTCTGGACAGACTCAGGCAGGATTATCTGACAGGAGGATGCTGCAGTGGTTCCTGACTGTGTGCACATCTCAACCCCCAGTGCTGGTGGGAAAGGAAAATAAATCTTGGGGCCCCCAAATCACTAAGCTAAAGGGAAAGGTGAAGCTGGGAACTGCTCGGGGCAAACCTGCCTCCCATAGTATTCAAAGTCACCCCTCTGCTCACCAAGATAAATGCTTATCTGATTGCCTCCTTTGGAGAGGCTAATCAGAAACTCAAAAGAATGCAACCATTTGTCTCTTATCTACCTTTGACCTGGAAGCCCCTCCCCACTTCCAGTTGTCTCGCCTTTGCTTCGAGTTGTCCCACCTTTCCAGACCGAACCAATGTTCATCTTACATATGTTGATTGATGTCTCATGTCTCCCTAAAATGTATTAAACCAAGCTGTGCCCCGACCACCTTGGGCACTTGTCATCAGGACCTCCCAAGGCTGTGTCATGGGCGTGCATCCTCAACCTTGGCAATTATTTTCTAAATTAATTGAGACCTGTCTCAGATTTTTGGGGTTCACACCGGCTGCACCCCTTTCCATGGGGTTGCTGCCCCATTATCTCCTCCATGGGAGCCGAACAAAGTCCAAATCAGGAGGATGCTGCCACACAAAACAACACAAATGTTGTATTATTCAAATAGGAGCGAGGCTCGGTGCTGTCCTCATTTGGGTTATGCCTGCAGTCCAGAGGAGCAGAGTTTGGTCCATGGGGAGAACTGAATGTGGAGGGCTTGACAACCTGTTCTCTTGGCTCCTTTGTCCCGAGATTACATTCAGGATTTTCTCTTAAGCCTGAAGTTAGGGAGGTAGGTGGAACAAGAGTGACCTTTGGAGTGGAATTTTCATAAAATAAATAAACTGGGTGACAGCGTATAAAAGTTACAAACCTCTTTAGAATGCCATATGTGAGCAACTTGTAAACAGTCCATAAATATCACCTGCAGGGTGGAAGTCAAGGAGGCTGATGCAGAATTCTGTACGAACACATTTTCTGCAACACTGAACCATCTGGTAACGACAATTTATTCTCTAGTTGGCATAGGACTACAATGATAAAACATGTTACTACTGACTTCTGTCTGGAAACAGACGATCACAGTTCACTCTGTTGTGTGGACATGGGGCCGGTGTGCGTGACTCTCAGCCACTCATATGCTGCATGGTGGTGTCAGGAGAGGAATTAAAAAATTAAAGGGGTGTTTTGTGGACATCTCTACTCCACAAGCGAGATTTCAACAGCCACCAACACCAAGAAAAAGTTTTGGAAGTAAGAAAAATTGTTCCTTTCATAATAATGCCACTTTTTGAGCAATTTGTTTTTTAAAAAGTGCACGAACATCTGTGTCATTCTTGGGGAATAAGTGTAGAAAGAACATATGGATAGCAACTTTACCCTTTATAAACATTGCTTATTCTCAATATCCTAATAATTCGTTCTAGAATAATGAATTCTGCAAAGGATAACAAGGTCTTTCCTAGGTTCTATTTAACATAGAGAATTTATAAAAAGAAAAAAAAAAGAGCAAGAGACAGAGAGAGAAAGAGAGAAAGGAGTTTTGATTTTCCTCCAAATAGACTACTTAGTACAGAGTCTCTGAATAGAAAAAAACATTTCCAATTTCTCCAAGTGGAGAATAATGTAACAACGGAAACACAACTGAAGGAGATGGGCTAATGGCTTTATTATAACAAACACACATACAAACTAGACACATTTTAATGTCATTATCCCCTACCCACCCAACACCAACCTTCTAATTGTGCTTTTAATCAAGAATTCCTTCTTATGTTGTTACTTCCTGCCCTTCTGGGTTCCTATGATATGCAGTTTCCACCCTGGTCTCATCCTGTTTGGCCCCTTTGAGTAACAGCTAAGGATGGCTGGCCCACAGCCTACCAGGCTTTCAAAGCCCCAGAAGTCTGTAAACAGGAAAGATTTCCTCTGAGGTTGTGGGCTCCTCCTTGATCAAAAGATGGCTATTGGATAAGAACTTCCCCTAAATTGCCAGCCACTCTTATTTTCCAGATCGGATCCTCTCTTGGAGGGCACATTACTAGGTATCTATGGCAGAGGTGACAGGCAATTTGCCAGACTCCATGCTGTTAATGAGGAGGTATGGCTTGGAGAAACACAAAGATTCCTCTGAGCAATGGCCCAGGCAAGGGTCCCCTCCTGGTTAGCAGCCAGGGAGGGTGAGCGAAGCAAACATCAGTTCAGAATATGAAAGAGGGACAGAAGGACTGCATGGAGAGCCCTGGCAACCTTCGGGGTCTCACGGGTTGGAAATAAGAATAATGACTTCCACCATAAAAGATTAGTTTTATCCCAATGGTTGGTAAGTGGCCTGTTTCTGAGAAATGGGAGGATAATCAATGACTTCCAATTTGGAGACATCATTCCATGTAAAAGGACTGCTTAGGTCTGTTTTTAGGGTCAACGTTATAGTCACAGCTCATAGTTTCAAAGTTGGGTACATCTTTGTCCAAGACAGCCACTCTTTCCCCTGTGATTTCATTACGAGCTAACCAATTCAGGCAAAAAGCTGTCCCTCAAGAGTCCCTCAAGAATTTTGTGTTTCTTTCTAGTTAATCATACCTGTCTCTGAACCTTGCCATGGAAAAGTGAAGTGAGAGGGAGAGAACAAAGCTTATCTTCTACCTTCTTTCTAAATTGGGAGAGTAGATCAAAGTGTGCCAAAACAAACAAACAAACATTTTCAAAAAACCTTCTTTCCTGAATGCATCTTATCTTGAAACTCATCCTTCTTTGTTAATTATCTGACAAGAAGAAAGGGTGCTTTGATTTCTTATCCTAGATTTCTCTGCACCACTTAAGAGGGCACTTAATAAATTGTCCTCTTAAGTGGTGCAGAGAAATCTGGGCGACAGAGCGAGACTCCGTCTCAAAAAAAAAAAAAAAAAAAAAAAATAAATAAATAAATAAATAAATAAATTGTCTTTTTCCATTTATGATCTCATTATTTGGATAAACTTCATCTTTGAAATAGATTATAAACTTTTCAATCCCAGGGGAATATATCATAGTTCTTTGCCCCTTCCTTCCATACTTTTTAGGTATGAGCATCAGTAACAGTTTCATGTTTAAACTCTACCCTATTTCATTTCTAATTGACAGTGACCTGGGCCTTATTTCATTGTAATAAGGAAACAAAGTGATGAAGTCAGAACTTGCAGATGGCTGTTCTGTCTGTTTCAGTGTCTCGAAGTCAGTGGTGGGTGGTTAATGATAAGAAAGTAAATGTTAAATGTGCCTTTGCACATTTAGCAAACAGAAAACCAACTTAGAAAACATTTTATTTACACTTTAGTTATAGCATTCACCATCTTATGATGTAACATATCTGTTTGCAAGTCCTGTCTCCCTACTTGACTGAGACCCCTTCAAGGACAATAAACAAGTCATTATCCATCTTTCTCTACCCGTGTAGTACTCACTGTGATACTGGCATATGATATACACTGATATACACTCCAGTGTTTTTCTCTGATTAACATCAAATAATATTGTCATGGCAATGAGAAATAAGAAGTGTAAATTCTGATTTTTTTCCCAAATCTTGAGAATCTGTTTTTCCTTCAAGCTATAAATTGGGGATTCAACCAAATCACATAAAGCAGCAAGTATTTCCTGTGTGGCACTTAGCTGTTCTGGGAAATAACTCAGTGTCATTTGGTTAACACACACACCCAGGCCAAATAGTTGAAAATAACGGAAAGACATCATGGTAATTAGGTTAGGAGTTGACCCAAGACATGTTCTCATTAAATTTCTTTCTATTTCTGGTCTCCGTTCCATCTTCTTTCACTGATTGACTTTTCTTTCTTTGAATGAAATTCCCTCCCCCAGATGGACTATTTCAACACAGCAAAAAATTGAGAAAGCTAAGAAGACAATGGGGAGGAAAACCAACACTACCAAAAGGAAACCTCAGAGAGTTTTGCTTTCTGTGAGTTATCTGTCAGTCAACCCTGTCCTGTTCTATAAGACCCTTCTTATAGACCCCTCTTTCAAGGGTTTTCAAAAGAGAAAGGCTATTTATGTACTTATTACCAATTATGACCTCACTGGTCTTCCTACTTTTTAGTACTAGGGCACCAGAACCCCAAGTGTATGATGATGGTCCGCTAGCAGCCGTTCCAGTGACATTATTCAACTCAAACAGAGCTTTGCAATAAACTGTGTCTTTCCTTATGTGCTCTGGGAGATGAAATGAGAATGACCCCATCTAAACCAAAGGCCACATGGTTGGCATTCAACAATCGACTCCTCCCCATTTATTTGTGGATCCAATTCAGTCTAGGTCTAAGGCTTTACAGAAATGCATGGCACTCCTCGCAGATGGCATCTGGCCACCCCTTGAAAGCTTCTGGTGGAAGGAGAGCTCGCTGCTTTTTGAGGCAGTCTGTCACCCGAGTAGAAATAGAGTAGAAAACCATATGCCTTGAGTCTCAGCAATGACATTCAAAAAGCAAAAGCATCCATACAACCAGATTGACTTAAAGTAATGTAAACAGTCCAATCGATTCTTTGAAATTGAAGAATGACTTGGTGTAGAGCAATGTACACCATGATGGTGTGTTCCGCCAGGCTATGCAGGAGCACTCTGTGGTAGTACAATATACTCCACAGCACATGGGCAGGAGAATGTGAATCAATGATTTAGTGTGATCTCATTGGTAACTCAGTTCTGAAGATCTGCTATCATATATTTGGGTGAATAACTATTCTGATGTGCTGGATTGCACTTTACAAATATATATAATCTACTAAAACAATTTAAAAAATTTTTGTGCGCCTTTCAAGTTAAAATAGCTCAAGAGAGAATCTGGACATCCTAGGAAAATAATAATTGATGCATGTTGGAAACCTTTTCATGGTATATTAGAGCTACAATTTCTACCCATTGATCCCTGTTCTGCCCTTAAGGATGACACAGCATAAGTTATAAACCCCCTGAAGATCTAGCTGCAAAAGCGGTGCATGTACCCCCAAACACCAAATTGTGATTATGCATTACCTGGAAAAGTGAGAAGTAGGGAAAGCAATATGCTGAAGACAAGTGTGCTCTGTGAGAGGATCGCTGTCTGGGGAATGCTGGGAACCAAGTTTTCACCGTGGACCCACTCACTGGGCAAGACACTTCCTGCCTAAACTCTGCTTTCTGCACCCATCAACCAGAGACGTCAGTCAGATTCTCTGTTAGCTGCCAAATAGTATATGTGTAAAATTCTATAGATTTAAAAAAACATTTAAAAATTCCATGACTAAAAGTCTATGATGAAGGGAACACAATTTTGGGATCTCTTATTAAAAAAATATATATATCTGTATATAATTTTCTTTTTTTTTTCTTTCTTTGAGATGGAGTCTCACTGTGTCGCCCAGGCTGGAGTGCATTGGCATGATCTCAGCTCACTGCAACCTCTGCCTCCTGGGTTCAAGAGATTCTTCTGCCTCAGCCTCCCGAGTAGCTGGGACCACAGGCGCATGCCACCATGCCCAGCTAATTTTTGTATTTTTAGTAGAGATGGGGTTTCATCATGTTGACCAGGCTGGTATCAAACTCCTGACCTCATGATCCGCCTGCCTCAGCCTCCCAAAGTGCTGGGATTCAGGCGTGAGCCACTGCGCCAGGCCAGTAAAAAATATTTCTAACCAAAATTTTCCCTCCAGCTGTCATACATGTAGGGTATGTGCATGCATGCAGGGAAGTGATTGTTTACATTAATTTGCAAAGGCTAAATCCATTTTTCCCCCCAACTCTTTGTGACTTCCTTGGGCTAACCCGCAAACAAACTTCTGTTCATGACAGAGAGCTGTCTGCATCCAGCTGACATTGTTTCTCTAGCTTAAATAAAAGAGGCAGGACAATGAGTGTTAAACCACTGCTGGACTCTGATGTAGTGTTTACGAAGGCAGCTGCTTTTGCATTCTGTGGGTCTGAAGGTTGTGTGTGTGTGTGTCTGTGTGTGCATGCTCCTGCATTTATGTAAGATCTGACAATCACTAAAAGCAGCTTCCTTCAGCCTCTATTTTGACATAAAGATTCTGAATTCAAAGCACCTTCGGAAGCAACAAGAGATTAAGACAGGCCAGGCAATGACTAAAATAATATGGTAAAACATATCTTATCCCTGTGGTCAGTTTACAATTTTCCTTGACAGATAACTGCTAATTACGACATAGTATTATTATTTCAGAAATTATGCTTGGTTTATTTCCTTTGTGCTTTACACTTTTGTGAAAGGTAGTCAATGAAGTCTTTTAGCTGCTCAATAAAGGGTCACCTAAGGAAAAGCAATTGTACGCCTAACATCTGGGAAAAATATTCCCAGTTGGGTAGGTTTCATGAAAACAAAGTTATTTCTCAGATGACTCTTTTCCTTCCAGCTTCAAGCTTTGTTTTCCTAGGAATTGTGTAGAAATGCTAGAATTAATGAGTGATAGAGGCTTTGATTGAATCAATATTGGGTGAAATTAGCTTGTAAACACGGTTGTGATTACTTTTGTGGGAGTTGGACTGAATTTCTCAAGAAAGTACACAAAGAAAAGACTCAGGGCAGAGCTACAGCTGCCTGACAGAGACAAACAGAAGCCTAACTTTATGGACTTTTCCATACTCTGCATATGTTGAAACGACAGGCTGATTCATAGCTTCATTGCTTAGTTTCCAAATCGCTTTGCAACAAAAGCAGATTTACTCCCTTCCCAAGACTATAACTAGGATTCATGATCCCACAGGCTCAAATCTTCATAAAGGGAATTTTGCAAAGCATGCCTGCCAATTCTTGACAGTCACAATTCAAATATTTTCACAAAACAACACAACTCTCAATTAAGACAGAGGTCAGGAAACTATGGCTTGTAGATCAAACCTGTCTGACTGCTTGTTTTTGTAAATAAAGTTTTATTGGAACACAACCATGCTCATTCATTTGCCTATTGTCTATGGCTACTTTCACAGTATGATGGAGAAGCTGAACAGGTGAGATTGAGGCTGTCTCACATGCAAAGCCTAAAATATTTCCTACCTGGCCCTTTTCAGAAAGTGTGACAATTCCTGACTTAAAGTATCAATTTGTGCCATAAAAAAGAATCAATTTCTTTGAAAATATAGATAGAGTTTTAAAGTAAATCTCCCCAACCTTCCCCTATCTCCATGAATTATCTTCTAAAGCAAATTGGAATATATGCCAAGAGCCTTAATACTGTTTTTACTCTCTAGTTCAGCCACCACACTTCTAGAAATCTCTTCTAAAGAAATCCCTAATGATACATCAAGATTTATGCATACAGATGTTCATTCCATCATAATTTATAATTATTTTTAATCTTGAAAAATTGAAAATGTTCTAAATATCCTAGGCCATTTAGATAAAAATTATTTTAGAAAGATAATGTGCTTTACCAAATGCTTGTTTTAAAAAATATTGAAAGAATTATCATTTGACCAAGTAATCTCATTACTGGGCATATACCCAAAGGAATATAAATCATTCTACCATAAGGACTCATGCACACATATGTTCATTATAGCACTATTAGCAATAGCAAATACATGGAATCAATCTACAAGCCCATCAGTGACAGACTGAATAAAGAAAATGTGGTGCATACACACCATGGAATACTACGCAGCCATAAAAAAGAATGAGATCATGTCCTTTTCAGGAACATGGATGCAGCTGGAGGTCATCATCCTAAGTGAACTAGTGCAGGAACAGAAAATAAAATACTGCATGTTCTCATTTATAAGTGGGAGCTAAACACTGAGTACATATGGGTGCAAAGAACAACAGATAGCAGGGTCTACTTGAGGATGGAGGGTGGGAGGAGGGAAAGGATCAAAAAACTACCTATCAGATACTGTGCTTACCCGAGTGACAAAATAATCTGTACACTAAACCCTTGTGACATGCAATTTACCAATATAACAAACCTGTACATGGACCCTTGAACCTAAAACAAAAGTTTTATATATATAAATATATATGTATATAATATATATATTTAAGAGCCTAATATAATGCTTTACATGCAATTTCAAGAGAAAACGCTAGGATAAAAGATATCTATACAGAATAATCTCTTTTTTCTTTTTGAGATGGAGTCTCACTCTGTCCCCCAGGCTGGAGTTTAGTGGTATGATCTCAGCTCACTGCAGCCTCTGCCTTCCGGGTTCAAGTGATTCTCCTGCCTCAGCCTCTGGAGTAGATGGGATTATAGGCATGCATCACTATGCCTGGTTAATATTTTTGTATTTTTATTAGGGATGGGGTCTCACTATGTTGGCCAGGCTGGTCTTGAACTCCTGACCTTAAATGATCTGCCTGCCTTGGCTTCCCAAAGTGCTGGGATTACAGGCTTGAGCCACCACGCCTGGCCTCAATTTTTTATAAAATATGCATATTTCTAAATGCAAAAAAATAATTGAAATAATATATGCCAAAATATATAGTTTAAAATTCATTTCAGATAATTTTGTGCTCAAGAAAAATAAATATACATGTCTTTCTATTCAATTTATGAAAATGTTAGTCCCAAATAAAGTTATTCTTAATTTATAGAAATGTTAGCCCCAAATAAAGTTAGCACCCATTTAAAAATGAGTATTAACCCATTTCCAAAACAGTCTACTTTTTAATGTAATAAAAATTAAATATTTTCTAAAATATTATTTTTATAAATCACATTATCTTTTCAAAGATTGGAGATGGAGCAGAGATGGCAGATTTGGGGCACTTGTGCTGCCAGTTTTTCCTCAAGCCCACAGTGAACACTGCAACCTATTAAGCCATTTCTTTCTGAGAAGTTTCTCAAATGTACTACAGATGGCCACTACTAATCAGTGAGAGGTATTAAGTGATATCAAACATATTTACCCTCTGTGACTGGGCTACGTAAGTTTTCCAAGTTAATTTCACCCTTCCTCTTCTTAAGACTACCTGATGAAACACATTTTTATCACCATAGATCTTGATCGTCTTGCTTTGAATGTCTTAGAATGTTCTGTGTGTATTTCTTTCAAATCCAAAGAAATGCATGGTGTCTCTTGATATGCATTCAATGTCGAATGTCTGTGTTAGGAGGTACTGCCCCAAGGGCTGAGTGAAGCTGCTGCCTAAAGCGTCCTGGTGAGCCTACTTACTGTATCGCCCATGTCCACAATTTCTTATATTTCTTTCTAGCACCTGACACTGTGAACAAAGTGCTTCTGTTTTTGAAATGCTCACTTCAGCAGCTTTCTGTAGCAAGACACTGTTCTAACTGGTACCTCTCTCATAACACCTTCCCATTTTCCTTTGAACACCCTCTAACCTTAATCTATCCCATCAAGGGGGCTTTTTCTCAAGACATTTATTTCTTTTGTTTTTCTCCTTACCCTTCTATGAAAAGTTTTCTGCAGCTTTAGCCAGCAAATGATTACCACGTTTCTCTGTCCAGCTTTGCCCAGTTTCCCGTTTCTCAGTTTCCTTTTTGCACATCTCTACCTGCAATGTTTAAAAGCCTCTCAAAATGTTCAAAATGGGACTTACTCTCTTGCTGTATTTGCCTTTATTTATTTATTTATTTTTGAGACAGAGTCTTGCTCTGTTGCCCAGGCTGGAGTGCAATGGCACCATCTTGGCTCACTGCAACCTCCGCCTCCCAGGTTCAACTGATTCTCCTGCCTCAGCCTCCCGAGTAACTGGGATTACGGGGCACGCACCACCATGCCTGGCTAATTTTTGTATTTTTAGTAGAGACAGGGTTTCACCATGATGGCCAGACTGATTTTGAACTCCTGACCTCAAGTGATGCACTCAACTCGGCCTCCCAAGGTGCTGGGATTACAGGAGTGAGCCACCGCGCCCAGCTGCTTTATTTAGTCTTAGTGTTCCTACTACCACTGTTCTTTCAGACCCAGAGATGGAGACATTTGTATCATCATTAACATCCTGGCCTTCATTTCCTCTCAAATTCTATCACTGATCAAGTCCTTTCCATGTTTCCTTGAGGATGTACCTTTCTTTCTAATTTTACTGCCGCCAGTCACCTTCAGAGAGTGGCTGGAGTCCTACCGCGGGAAGAAATGAGCGTGAAATGGAAAGATAAAGCATTCTACTAATGTATTTAGTTTTCAACGTTTATTGAATAATTATTATTTTTAGACCCCGGCTTGGGATGTGGAGAAAAAAAGATGACCTACAGTTTCTTTTTATTCTTTCTGTTCAATTTGTGCCACTTGAAGAGCCAGTACAATGACGCCAAGACTATAAACCAACTCCAAAAAGTCAGAACTGACTTGGTTCAGTCCCCTTTGGAGAGGTAAGGCCTGTCATTCTGGAGAATGAGGCACAACAGGCTGGTGAGTGTAAAGGGGTTGATTGGGACCTAGAATTACAGGCAAAGAAGAAAAACATCTAAGTTAGAGCTAGCAGAGAGTGTCTTACATGGAGAACAGGCATATGCCAGTCAAGTGTCCAGGGTTGGGGGATTGAGTGACCTTGGGAAACAAGAGTGTTCCAGCTGATGGCTGAATCTCAGAGGGTCTAGGACCCCAGCAGAGGGTTACAAGTAGAGAGCACCAGCAACCGGGAACAAACCTGATCCTCAGCCAACAATTGCCTCAGCCAGATGTTTTTTTATATGCATCTTGTTTAGAGCGAGATCTAGGTCCCAGGTGGGCCTGCCTTGGAGGCTGCAGATGAAGATAATGAGGTTCTGCAAGCTGGAAGGGCATGGAGGCCACACGGAGAACAGCCCCTGAGTAGCAGTTCTCTTCTACTTGTCACTGTCTTTCTAGAGAAGAAATACCACAAGGGCAGAGAATGATACCTGTTTTGTTCACTGATCTATCACTGTCACTATCACTATCACTATCAGCTATCACAGTGATCAGCACATACTGGTTGGTCAATAAATACTTATTGAATGAATGAATGAATGAATGAGGTAGTAAGCAACAAATGAAGTTTTCAGAAGAATAATTCTGGTGCCCCAAGAAACAATGCTTGGGAAAGTGCCTGAATCTCCCTCAATGTTTGAGTTTGTGAGTTCTGAATTTATTACCATGTATATATATTTTAAAGCACATGTTGTGATGAATGTTTAACCGTGACCTCATGTTCACCATCAATCTCAGGACTTTGTATAATATTCCACATATAAACCAAATCCTAAAACAACATTGATAAGAAACAGGAACAGTTTAAATCACAAGGCCAGTCTCAGGAAAGGTGTAATGACAAAAATAACGTGAGCTGACAGCTCAAATCCTTTTTTTTTTTCATACCAGTGTTTAGAAACACTAGACATTTTCCAATTAATGCTGGGAATTAGCTGACTAACTTTAGATGTTAGTCCTCTGTTGAGCACTTGCTTTAACAAAAATATGGCTCAGGAGGACCAGATGGAGGAGAAAAGTGGGATTAATATATTCACTCATTTCAGGTCCTGTTTACATTTGCATCTTGAAGGAATTGCATTTATTATTTTAATTATTTTTTAAATCAAGTTTCCTCTCTGTAATAGAATCATTAATAGGGCTCTTTAATCTTTATTGGTGGCAAACACATCTATGTTTAAATTGCTCAGAAGTTCCTTGTCAGATGTGCTAAGGACACATTCAGAAAGAAAACAAGTTTAAAACACATCCGTGTCCTTGTTTAGCCTTTGACAAGCTACTTTATCATTATACATTTTGGATATTTCTTTTAAAAATGGGTCTGGTACAACTAAACCATTTCCCAAGGATGTGTGAATTAGCCAGTGGTTACAAAGAGCTTTGAAATGATGATGCACGATCAGTGCTAAGTCAAATTATGAAATTGCACCTTTGCAAAAATGCTATTGTAGGAATAAATGAGTCCTGAACCTGGTATTTACAGTGTGATTTGCTTCTGAAATAGAATATTTCTAATAGGCCTCTGCAGGTAACAACAAAGTGCCGTTTTACCTCCTGCCGATAGACCACAATTTCAGAAAATTATTTTTACAATGGCATCTGAATAAGCTCCTTAATTTGAGACTGTTTTCAAAATAGATACATAGCTTATTACATTGCTTATGCTGCCTTTGAGACACAAAGAGTGAGGTGGGATTCATTAACAAAATCACTGTTGTCATTCCTTTGTGTTTTTTTTTTTTTCAAAGTAATTTCTGTTCTTTACAAGCTAATGTTAATGAGCTATGTTGAACAAAAAGATCAGGTAAAAGTTACTTTTGTGTTAATGATCAAACCCAAATTTGGGCCAATATTCAGGTTATCAATTGCACTTAAAGCACATCTCAAACTTGGTTTGCAGCTCCTGTAGTTTCAAGACCAAACCAATCATTCATCTACAGAATTTCTACTGACTGTGAATATTATATTCAACAACAGCAGAACAATATGTGTGTATTTCAGAAGACCACATTCTCAGTTCTTCTAAATAACTGATTAGATAAAATGCATCTGTTCATGGGTAAGACAAAGATCTAGGTGAAAAAGTAGACAATTCCTTAGAAGAAATTTTGCCAAAATAGGGTCTAAAATGTCTGATACCACTTAGGTGCTGAAAACTGACATAAAACATGTGTCTCAGTGAAATATGAGTAGGAAGGAAGAGAAGGTTGTGGTGCAAAAGTCAATGAGGGTCTGGACTGGGCTGGAACAGCAGCTTAGATCTAAAGAAGAAGAAAGTAAAAAGTAGGGAGGGTCTTGCAAAGACCAAAGAAAAGCCCAGGGATCGGGGCCAGCCTCAGCTGTCAGAAAAGACATCTTTGATTATTACACATTGTAGGCCTGTATCAAAATATCTCATCTACCCCATAAATGTATACATCTGCTATGTACCCAAAAATTAAAAGTTAAAAAAAGAGACATCTTTGTAATATGCTCTATGGCAGGAGGATTTTTCTGTAGAATTAGAATCCTGTTACTTTAGAGACAAACGTGCTTAAAGAGAAGAGTTTCATTCCTCTCATTTCACAGATGAAGAGACAAAGGCCCAGGAAGACTCAACACTTGAGCCTACAGTGATTCCTAGAACTCAGGATCACCATGAGTACCTGCGGGCATCACACATGAAGACCACACCGTTAACTGAGCAAGTTTCTTGGTAGGGCTACAGATATGGTCCACAAAGGACAGCCACCAAGGAGACAAAGCTGAGGGCACAATCAAGAGAAGCTTCTGCCTCTGCCCCAGACAGTCTTTAGCCTTTCATCCCATGGAAATAGAAATGCTAACGTTTATTAGTTTATTATGTAAGTTCCTTCCTTCCTTCCTTCCTTCCTTCCTTCCTTCCTTCCTTCCTTCCTTCCTTCCTTCCTTCCTTCTTCCTTCCTTCCTTCCTTCCTTCCTTCCTTCCTTCCTTCCTTCCTTCCTTCCTTCCTTCCTTCCTTCCTTTCTTCCTTCCTTCCCTCCTTCCTTCCCTCCCTTCCTTCCCTCCCTCCTTTCTCTCCTTCTTTCTCTCTTTCTCCTTCCTTCCTTCCTTCCTTCCTTCCTTCCTTCCTTCCTTCCTTCCTTCCTTCCTTCCTTCCTTCCTTCCTTCCTTCCTTCCTTCTCTTCCTCCCTCCCTCCCTCCTCTCTCTCTCTCTCTCATTCTCTCTCTATTTTCAGAGGTGGAGTCTTGCACTGGGGCCCAGGCTGGAGTGCAGTGGTGTGATCATGGCTCACTGCAGCCTTGAACTCCTGGGGTTCAAGTGATCCTTCCTCCACAGCCTCCCAAGTAACTAAGACTACAGGTGCATGCCACCTTGCTTGGCTAATTTTTAAAAAGTTTTTATAGAGATGGGGTCTCACTGTATTGCCCAGGCTGTTCTCAAACTCCTGGCGTCACGCCATACTCCCATCTTGGCCTCCCAAAGTGTTGGGATTACAGGCATGAGCCACTGTGTCCAGCGTCATGTAAGTCATTCTTTTCTATGGTTGCAGACAAACTAGAGAGCTGAGAAGGAGGGAGTGCTTTCTGTTTGTTTCTAGAATAGACAGATAACAGAAACATTTGGAAATATTGTGGAAACCTAAGTGTAAGACAGTAACATTGAGGAGCTAGTAAGAAAGATAAAACCAGCTGTGGAGGCTGGGGTTTCCTGTTGTAGGTGTCATCATGCATCTACTACTTTGCCTCTTTCTCTTGGGCTGGCATGAACACACTGTGCCACATGCCTTAAGAAACACTTAGAAAACATTGGTATGGAGGGAAAGGGGATAGCCCAGGCAGCAGTAGAATCCTCTCATTGCCCCCTCCAGAAATAGGCAGGCCTGGGCTAGTTCCTCCAAGTAGCATCTTTGTCTAGGACAGGAGTCTTGTTATTTTTCTGGTGGTATGGACTAACACATTTACACCATTCTGCTAGGAATGCATCCCATGTTAACTTCTCTAACGAAGAAGTTCACTTTCTGCCTCTTCCCTCGCAAGCCTGCTGTGAAGTTAACATGTGCATTTACTGGGGTTGCCAGCTGGAACGGAAGCAGGCTCTAAATTATTTGTGTTTAATTTATGTAAAGGTGGTTTGGACCTGAGCCCAGATGTGAATATACAATAGACCAAGTTTACAGAATTGTGACACAAAGTCCCAAGAGTTGTGGGGATGTCAGAAAACACTCAGCAATCAGGACGTATGCCTACAACGTTAATACATTTTATGCGTTCAACTCCAAAACAGATTATGGAGATGACTGTGAGACAGAAAGAAAAGCTTTCAGCCAAGCACTACCTCTGCAGATTTTTTGAGATGAAGCTAAAGCTACTCAAATGTAAAAATTCAAGCTTTTAAAAATAGAGGTTTTTAGGGGGAACATGTAAGTCTGACTCAACTACCCAGGAAAAAGGAGGGTTTACTATGTAAATGAGAAAAATAAGTGAGCATTTTACAGTATGATTAAGTTAAGCCTTTGTCCAGAGAGCTGACTTGGTCTTCCTGTGCTAAAGGAACACACTGGAGAAGTCTCATTGGATGGCCATTGGCCAATTGGAGAAGACCCATTGGTTGTCCATTGGCCAATTGGAGAAGACTCACTTGATGTCCATTGGCCAATTCAATTTGTCAAGTACTAACAGCACCTACTATATGCAAAGCACTAAACCAGGCTCTGAGTAGTAGAAAACAATACTAGTCCCTGCTTGTGACTACTGTATGATCTTGGGAGAATAGTGGAATAATATTAATGATTACAACACAATACAGAATAGCACAAGGAACATGAAGTATAAACATGGTTCTCAGAAGTGTCACAGGACAGAGAAAGAAAGACCACATTTACTTGGTAGCTGGTTATCAAAAATGGCTTCATGAAGGAAGCATCATTTCAGGTAGAACTAGGATGATGAGTAACATTTTGACAGGGAGTCTCAGGTGTGTAAAGGGCATTTACCCCCACCACACCTGTGAAGGAAACATCCTATGTACAGACATGGGGTTGAGAAAAGGAGGAGTGAGCTTCAAGAACTAGAAAGTGACCAGTTTCGGCTAGACTAGATAAGGGAGCCACTGGGGATAAGGCCAGAGAGAAGGCCTTATCCGGCCTTATCTCCTTATCTGGCTTCCTGTGGCTCCCCTACCTATTCTAGCTAAAAGTGGTTACTTTCCTGGGGAAGGACAAGAAGCACCGACTGAGGCAGGGAGGAAATGGGGAATTCTAAATGCTTCTGAGCAGAGGGCACGAAGGAGGAAAGCCTCTTTTGGAGGCTGATGCAATCACTCCAGGGATAGGTTAAACAGTGTTTGCATCTGGCAAATACCTGCAGAAATGTAACAGAAGAGATAGGACAGACATAGTAGATAAGTGAGAGGCCTTTAAACTGACTAGATGTGGGGGACTAATAGGAATCAGGAGACATTCCAGAGTTTCAAATTTGGATAAGTAAGAAATGAAGGAATCAGTAAAACAGAGACAAGGCAGAAGAGAAGTCATTTGCATAGGAAGATGCAAAGTTTGTTTTTGTTTTTAATTTAGGAAATGGTCAGTCCTCCAGGTGGTCAACATCCTCCAGAAAGAATTTGTAAGTCTGAGGCCAATGCTCACGTCAGATCCAGGAAGCTAGGTATTATCTGAGCCTAGTGGCTAAGATCAGAAAGGGTATTTAGAGAGCAAAGATTTGGGGCAAAGGCAAAAACCCTGGCCAATGCCTACATTTCAGTGTTGGAGGAGAAATAGAGTCAAAAAAGAGAAGAGGTCAGCAAAGTGGGGAGAAAACCAAGATGGCACAGCACCATGAGATGCAGGAGAGAAGAAAGTCCCAACACTGGGGAGTTGCCAATTACATATAAGGTTGCACAAAGGTTGGAGAAATTAGGGCCAAGAATTGGCCAATGTTTTGAAGCATTAGAAGAGTCACTGGAGTATTTGATTTGAGCAAACAGTTTCTGTCCACTGGAGGCAATGTTATGCTGAAGTTATATACTGTTATGCTGAAGACAGCTAAGTAAGAAAGTAGAGTTCTGAACTGCAGTCACCACTTTCAATACCTTGACAGTAATAGGAAAGAGAGAAAAAGAGTGAGACAGAGGGTGAGATATATATATATATACATATATATGAAATAGTTGCTTGCAAGGTAACAAGGTCCAAGAAGAATTTTGCTACTCACAAAGAGTTAGATCTTACAGAATCCATTTGACCCACAGAGGCCCATAACAGTCCCACAAGAAAGAAAGCCAATCCCTTCTGATGGATCTCCCAGCCACATCTGTAGCCATGTGAAATGAAGAAGGGCTGAGAATGCTTTTGAAGAATTGCAGATATCATGTGTACCACATAGTGAGGTGGGGATAAGGAGCTACAATAGTAGCCTCTTCTCTGCCATGATCCCAGGATTCTTCCTGCAAGCATGCTCCTTGTTGTTTCCACTAAGAACCAACTCCTCTCCCTACTACTGGAAAATCTGTCATAACTAGAAATGCGGGAAGGAGATAGCAAGGTCAGAAGACAGAGGATACTAGAAATAGAGGGGAAATGATGTGAATGGAACATGAGTTTAAAAACATTTATTTATCAGCTGCCTTTCCTTGTGGATTTATGCTACAAAATCCATGTCATTTTCTCTTTCTTGGAAAGGAACATAATGCCACTATTTGGTTGAATTGATTGGCAAGGACTGGCAATCCTGTGTAATAACCACAAAGCTATTGGCTTAAATACTGCTATTTAAGTATGGGCTGGCTTATGGTTTGAATGCACTGAACATATTTACAAGTCCTCAAGCACACATGAAAAAATAATATTTTTTAAAGTCATTGATGCTATTATCATCAAGTTTGTGACACTGAAATAGCATCTTCCATGAGGTTTTCCAGAAACTCCATCCATCTAGATCTTCAGAAGGCTGCAATTATAAGAAACTTAACTGGTCAACTTATTAGAACACTCAGAAATTCTCATTGACTGAATGCACACTGAGCATAGATACTATCTCTATTGTGCGTATGTGCAGTGCTTCAGTGCTTTTGAAATATTTATAAGTGTCTCCTCCTAAGGATGCAGACGTTATTGTTTACAGCCTGAACTTATTTAAGGAACAAAACCTGCGGATGCACTTCCTGTTATAGTAATACCTAGGTCTTATTATTTATAAATATGTATGTCTCATATTCATAAGACACTTCCATCTACATTAGCTCATCAACACTGTGTTACTGAGATAGGTAGAGGAAGGAAAGCACTTTTGTTTCGGAATTAAAGCTGTGTCTAGGTGGCATTACTTAGGCAGACTCTGATGTAGGAAACCTGGTCATTGTCACATCTTCCTGGGCTGTACTGGTTAACATTGTCAAATCCGCGATGTTGATGGTGCCATAATGAGCCATTCACGTATTGGGACCCAGCCCATATGACCCATCTCCAGTCTCACAGACAAGAATGAATGGCAGAGGTGCGATTGTAACGCACATCCCTAATTCACCAGAACTCTTTTTCACAGGGAGCTGCTAACAGGATCCCCTGACAATCCGAAATCCCCAGCTTGCGTGAATGAACTAACACACACATCAGGTTGCTAGATTAGCTGAAGACGGAAGTGGGGATGTCTGGAAGGACTGAACCTATGTATCCTAATAGTTACTCAGTAGTGTCCCCAGACACGGACAAAGAAATTGGCTTTGAGATAAACGGGAAGAAGAATGCAAAGCTGTTTCCTAAGGAAAACAGAAATGACAATTCCAATCAGTACTAAACACACAAACAAACAAAATCCCTCACTGTTTCCTTAGCTTAGTGCCACTCCTCACTGAAAAATAAAATTATGGACTACCCTTTGTATTAGGTTGGCGCAAAAGTTATCGCGGTTTTGGACGTTACTTTCAATGGCGAAAACCACAGGAACTTTTGTGCCCACCTAATAGCAGTGAGGAAGGTGCTAGCACAGCTTTGGTAATATAAGGAACTCTAATAGAGCCAGGGCTGAAATATGTTCCAAACATCTGAGTTAGGCTTGGCAGCCTGTTCCCACAGTGTAACTGATCAAGGAAGAGGGTGAGAGGTGAAAAGAGCTGGACTTCCTGGGTCCAGTGGTGACTTAGAGAACCTTTCTACAAGAAGTTTGTAAAATGCACCAATCAGTGCTCTGTAAAAATGCACCAATCAGAGCTCTGTAGCTAGCTAAAGATTTGTAAAATGGACCAATCAACAGGACATGGGTGGGGACAAATAAGTGAATAAAACCTGGCCACTCCAGCCAGCAGCAGCAACCCGCTGGAGTCCCCTTCCATGCTGTGGAAGCTTGTTCTTTCACTCTTCACAATAAATCTTGCTGCTGCTCACTCTTCAGGTCTGTGCCATCTTTAAGAGCTGTAACACTCACTGCAAAAAGGTCCAGGGCTCCGTTCTTGAAGTCAGCAAGACCAGGAACCCACCGGAAGGAACAAACTCTGGACCCAAGGGGGCGTGCCAGGCATGTGTAAAAACCTGCTCTGGGGCCCCATGGTGGCTCAGCCTGTAATCCCAGCACTTTGGGAGGCCGAGGTGGGTGGATCACCTGAGGTCAGGAGTTTGAGACCAGCCTGACCAACATGGTGAAACCCCATCTCTGCTAAAATACAAAAAATTAGCTGGATGTGGTGGCACGTGCCTGTAGTCTCAGTTACTAGGGAGGCTGAGGCAGGAGAATCACTTGAACCCAGGAGCTGGAGGTTGCAGTGAGCCAACATTGGGCCACTGCACTCCAGCCTGGCGACAGAGCAAGACTCTGTCAAAAAAAAAAAAAAAAAAAAAAAAAAAAAAAAAAAAATCCTGCTCCGGAACCCAGTCTCTCTCCAGACGATCCGTAGCCCTTACCACTGCTGTTGAGAATCAGAGGACCCAAAATTCAAAGTCAAGTGCCTCTGATTAAGTTGGAGGGAGTGAGGAGGAGCGGATGTGGCCAGACTCTCTGAATGCGGACAGGCAGCCACCCACTCCAACGTCCAGGGAGTGGCTATCTTAAGTGCCTTCTGAAAAGTTGTTATCCAGACGGACGACCCACTTCAGCAGTTATTGAAATTGTCCCTTTCACTCTCTCTTTGCTGAATTTTTGCTGATCTCTTCTCCGTATGACCTACTGTGGGTCACAGACGCTTCTCAGGGACACATTGCGGTTTTTCACCTCGACTCTTCATATACCTCATTTTGAGTTCAGTACAAGTGTCAGCTGTTTAAACTAGTGTCTACATGTGCAAAGTATTCTGTGGGACTGTAAAAGGTAGAAATATAAGTAAGTAAGAATTGGCTTTCGTCTCGCTGGAGTCTGCCACCCAAAAGGGAGATGAGCACTTGTACAGTTAGAATGAGGACTCTACAGAGAGTGCTGTGGTCAGACTGTCACATTAACTGGAATTTGTCACTTTGACTGGCTGCCATCTTTCCAAAACAGTGAGTTGATCTAGAAATTTACATTTTATTTATTTATTTATTTATTTTAGAGGCAGAGTCTCTCTGTGACGCCCTGGCTAGAGTGCAATGGCCTGATCTCCGCTCACTGTGATTTCTGCTTCCCGGGTTCAAGCAATTCTCCTGCCTCAGCTTCCTGAGTAGCTGGGATTACAGGTGCATGCCACCATATCCTGCTAATTTTTGTATTTTTACTAGAGACAAGGTTTCATCATATTGGCCGGGCTGGTCTCGAACTCCCGAGATGCTTGCCTCAGCCTCCCAAACTGCCGGGATTATAGGTGAGCCACCGCGCCTGACTAGAAATTTACCTTTTAAATTATTTTTACCATCTTTTCTGTGACCAAATGTGTAAACAAATAAATGTCCACTTTCTCACTTCGTATGAGAATAAAAAAGACAGACAACTATGAACTGAGATTTTTTAAAAAAGATAAAACAGTGATCTTAGTTAGCCAGGGGTTACCACATCTAAAACAACCTAATCTCTCATCAGACCAAGTCAGCCTCAGCTATTCCAGGTTTGTAGAGACTTGTGTCTGTTTTTTAATCTTTGAGTCGAGAGTGTGTGTTCTTTTTCTCTTTAAATGTAAGAATGTAGTGCCTTTAAATATTTTGAAGTGATCTATGTAAGATTAAGATTTTGACCACGTCTTAATTCTTTCCATGCCACTTCCCAGGTTGCTTGTATCTTGCATAATAGTTGTCCTGCTGGTAGCGTTAGAGAGCCAGAAAAGGACTTGGAATCGTGACTATATCGACTGGCCTTTGCCATCTTCGGCTATTCCGGAGAAATATAAGAACTGGAATTGAGAGACAGTTAGCATCCTCTTACAGCCCGGGACTGGAAACTCTCTCCGTGACATAGCAGTCTATCACCGAAGCAGCAGGCCATCACCTCCAACCTGGCTGGCTGCTTGTACAAAGTATCCGCCCAGATAAAAACAAAATACACTGGAGCATCTGTTTCTTCTCAGAAAACACTCTTCCATTTCTCCGCAGAACCCAGTGCCTGAGCAGTCTCCCTTTAACCCTTACAGAGCCACCGTGACAAATGCAAGAATAGAAATTGCATGAATGAGGGAGCCGTGGGAGAAGAACACTTCCCTGCTATTTACCTGAGATTAAGTAAATGACCAGGGCTTGGAGGGGAATGAGGCCTTCTTACCTCTGGGCCTAAGAACAAGCATTGGACACAGTGGTATCTAATATGCCCTTTTACCGGTTGAACAGATCAAACCCACGTGCGGCCTGGTTGTTAGGCTTTAAATAAACATTGTATTTATATGTGCTTTGTGCTTTTAAACTCCATCAACAAAAAGCACTAGAATTTAGACATTTATTTCCCAGGATTTCCATTCTTAAGTTAAAGCAAGTTTTTATTTATTTGTTCTTTGGAAAATTTAAGGATAGAATCTTGCTTTGTTGCCCAAACTGGAGTGCAATGGCGAGATCATAGCTCACTGTCACCTCAAACTCCAAACTCCTGGCCTAAGCGATCTTCCTGCCTTGGCCCCCAAAAGCACTGGGATTACAGGTGCCCACCACCACAATTTGTTAATTTTTTATTTTTTGTAGAGAGAGGGCCTTGCTATGTTGCTCAGGCTAGCCTAGAACTCCTGGCCTCAAGCAATCCTCCCACCTCCGTCTCCCAAAGTACTGGGATTACAGACCTGAGCCACCACTCCTGCCAAGCTTCAATTGAGTGGAAAACCACCAATTGGTTGAAAGTTTCTGTGCACAGTTTTCACAAGTGCTTATTTAATTTGAACTTAAAGTTTAAAAATTAAGTCCTTCCTCAGAATTAGTTGGTTGATACTTAAACTTTCTTGAGAACTTGTTAATAAAAGAGTTGCTTGAAGAAAAAATAAGCTGGTAACGTTTCATGAGAATTTCCTCATTCATAAGACACATCCAAGTGTGACTTTGATCACAAAGACAGAAAGATTTGTGAGGCAGCAACTGTTTATTTGGGTTCTGTTGATAGAACTTTTCCAAACTTCAGGGATCTCAGCTGTCAAATGAGGATGAGAGAAAAGTGAGTTCTCATCCCCATAGTGGGCACATATTGAAGACTCAACAGCAAGAGCCTGGCATAGGTTGGACACAGTGGCTCACGCCTGTAATCTCATTACTTTGGGAGGCTGAGGCAGAGAATGGCTTAGCCCAGGAGTTCGAGACCAGCCTGGGCAACATAGTGAGAAGTCCCTCCCACCCCCATCTTTCTATGTTTTAAATAAATAAATAGTTTTTTCAAAAAAAAAAAAGTCATAATTATTCCTTCCCAAACACTCTATGATTATTTAAATTAAAGAAGAAAGCAACATCTTTATCAAAGAAGATCTAGCAATAAAGACCTGGGCTTGATGAGGAGGAAGACCACGTTACAAGGCAAAAGTTCTCCATGAACTTGAACTCTACAAAGGAATTGAGACGGAAGCCAAAATACTCTGTTTTTTTTGTTTTGTGTTTTTTTCTTCCTCCGCTCCTCTGCAGAACTTAGTACAGCTCTGAATGAACGTGTTTCACTTCCTATCTGTGAAGATTCTGAATTGTTTCAACCATAAGACAGTACTAACTGCTCTAGATACCAGATACAGGCCAATCAACCAGAGAAGAGCAGGAGAACCCTCCTCTCAAGGTGCAATGAACTGCCAGGCCACTGACTCTTACAATCAGGATGGATAACGAACAACCAAGCAAAAGGCATTTGGAACCTGATCCAAACATGAATTTTTGTTTCTTGTTTTTCTTTAGGCTTAATGATCAGCCTGGATGAATACTACCACTGCAATTAGTTACGTTTATTTTTTAGCTTCCTTTACACACACATATGTGTTTGTGTGTGTGCTTCTGTGGATCCATGTCAGCAGGCATGCAAGTATCAAGTTTTATGCTGGAAAGAAAGGAGCTGAGAATGTGCATGCCGGCTGAAGGCATATGTCTCACTTGGATCAGTTAAGTGCCTGCTCCCTAAAGTGAAATCTCGTTGGAAATGCCATGCACATGTTGATTCAGTTTGATAAGATTTCAACCAGCCTTCTCCTTTAACTCGCAAAAGTTGCTTCCTTTAAATTACAGAAATGCCTAACACAAAACAACCTCGTAATACTCAAAATTCATTACGATCAAATGTGATTGCTTATACTAAAGAATAATAAAGTAAATTAATTTTATTAAACACTGGAGGCTCTATTCAAATTAAATTCAGTGCTAATGGGGAAAAAAATCAAAAGGAAGAAAGTAGATAGTTATCTGCCTGAGTAATAACCAAGGATGCTGCAAGTAGTAGTAGCAACTTTGGCCTGCAGTTGTTGTGAGGAGGGTTCATTCTTCCCCCAATAGTTTTTTAACTGACTGGAGCTTGGTGGCGGTGTCTCTCATATTGAGAAGTCACTAGAGATCAAAACCAGAAATAAAAAGATGAAGAAAAATAAGGCAAAGGAGGATGTTTCTGAATTTGCTTGCACAGAAAACCTGCATAAAAAGCAGGCTCCAGATGGAAAACTTTGAAATAAAGACGAGATACTTCCTTCAGTAGCCACTGAAAGTAATTAGAAAATGCATCAGTAGTATTCTGCTTTTTGATTAGAAATAGTGCCTACTTTTTCTATATCCACTCCAAAGACTTTCACTGTCTATATTCAAGGATAGTACCCACAGGCTTCTTATTTTGAGACAGAATTTTGTTCTTGTTGCCCAGGCTGGAGTGCAATGGCACAGATCTCGGCTCACTGCAACCTCTGCATCCCAAGTTCAAGTGACTGTCTTGCCTTAGCCTCCCGAGTAGCTGGGACTACAGGCATGCACCACCATGCCCAGCTAATTTTGTATTTTTAGTAGAGGCGGGGTTTCACCATGTTGGCCAGGCTGTTTTCAATTGAACTGCTGACCTCAAGTGATGCACCTGCCTCTGCCTCCCAAAAGTTGGGAGTGAGCCACCGTGCCTGGCTGGTACATAAAAACTTCTAAGACTCCAGTTTAGTTTTACCTGATTTTGAAATGTATAAAAATGAAGTCGCATAAGGTAGGACATCAATTGCCCTTGAGGGCAAAAGTTGGTGACTAAAAGTGACATCAGAGGGCTTTTAGGAAGCTGGAAATGTTGGCCTCGAGATTGGTTTTATGGATGTATCCACCTTGCAAAATTTTATCAGCTCTTATACTTGTGTTGTGTATTTTTCTGAATATATATAATACTTTACTAAAGGTATATATTCTTCTCTATTTCATATGGAAAATAGAGATGTATTTTGGCTTAAAAAATTCCATTTCCCATAAAACAAGGATTTTGCTTTAGTGTAAGTGATGCTCTAAAATACAGGACTAGAGTGAGGCACTTCCCTTGGATACAAAAAGCCAAAAACTCAGTGATTGAGATAAATAGTATTTTAATGTAACATTTTTAAAAAATCCAAATTAATCCTAAAAAATCCATGCTAATAATAATAAGGAAAGATGAAAACAGAAAATATTACTCAGGAAAACAGAAAATGGAACTTATACTCCAAAAAGTGCCAATAAGTGCAAATGTGCAGGAATAAATGTAAATGTGCAGGAATAATCAGATTTGAGAAACCAAGGGGCAGATTATTTTTCATTCCATAAGTTTATATCCTCTGAAAATAAAAGACATTAGCACTGTTTCAAAGTTTGTAATAATGTAGGTAATTTAACAAGTAGCATTAAAGAAACAGTGTGTGAATTATTCCAACAAAATTCTGAAAAGAATATCATCTCTATTTGCTTATAATTTCACTATGGTTAAATTTCTTATGAAGTTACAAGAATGCAATCAGCCTTTGAATGCATTGAGTTAGGAAAAATATGCTTATTATTGGTTACACATAGGAGAGATTACGAATCTAAATCATAGATGAAAAAAGCAACTATGCCATGATATGAAACAGCACTTCAAATCAGACACTGAAGTCGGTAAGTAAGATTTTCTTCTTGTCGGTAGGAAAAGCACTACTGGGTTTGATTCCCCCAACACTACCACCTTTTTAGACTTTTGTTAGAGCTTTGCATTCATTTCCTTAATGTTTTTAACCCAATGTCTGTGAAATGTTTATTGCTCCCTGGATGGTGACATCTGATCTGAATGTAACCACACACCTCTTTGCTCAGCAGTATTTGTCACAAACCATTATAAATTATCATGTTGATTGTGTGCATTGCTGGGAAACTGGAGAAGTTTCATAAATTCTAACTACCGTATCAATGACATTCTTGTTTATTATACAGATATAAACTTTTATGAGATTCAAGATGTCTGCCTTACCATTGAAGAAAACTTTAGTGGAGTAAGATCTAACTAGTTCAATGTAAACACTGAAAGTCATTTTCAATGTGCAATGAACATGTCTTTCCGAGAACTCTCCACTGGTCACTTCTTTGTTGCTTTTCTACTTTTAATTATGTTTTGACACTTCACAAGTGTGCAGGATTTTGCTGGCAAAAAAGAAATCAACATTCCTTCCTCTCCCTCAACACCTGCTTCCGTAAGCATTCTCTAGAATCCTCTCAACTGAATCATAAAATCATGCATATATCTAGCTAGAAATCCCAGGCCTGTGTTAGCCCTGCAGACAGATGCTCCACTGCTCTGTTGACTGACTGATTTACACCAATTCTTGTTCAATGAAAGAATTAAGGTGTTATAGTATTATGGTTCTGATGCTTATTTGAAATGAAACCTCATTCAGTGGTGGCATAGACACAGAATGTTACATTTTAAAACTAACTGGGGCACAACTTACACATGTAATTTTCCTAATGAAATATCCACCTTTGATAGCCACTGCAAAAACTTAACAACCATTTTGCAATGTATGGTCCAGAATTTCTTATGAACTGGGTCAGTCTTGGTGCTATTCACATGAGAAGTTGTGACTGTATACTGTATTGTTAAGATTATGAAATGATGTTTTTTACCTAATTATACATAAAACAATAAAAATCTGAATAAAAATATTTTTTTTCTGCCAGAACTATGTGGCTGGTCTAATGACTTAACCATCCCTATACTCTGCAAAATAAAACTGTTTACTTGGGTTTCAAAGGTGTTTCACAATAAGCAAATGTGCTAAGACATCGATTTCTTAAGCTTTCTCAGGGTGAAAGTTGACTGTACAAGTACTGACCATTTCAACAGAAAATGCAGGGTGTATCATGTGCAAATCATCTCATTACTGGATCAACAGATTTAGTTTGACGTATGTTTAGTTTCATATTTCCAAATGCTCTAAAAATCACCAACTTGTTAAAGATATCATAATAATGGCAACTTATTTTGAGGGTCACTTTTACCTTTTAAAAGGGCTTTCCTATCTACTACTTGATCCTACTAGTAGCCCTATGACATCAGTATAGCAAATATTTTTTACTGCCAACAGACATATAATGTAGCTGAAACAAGGAAAAGTATTAAATATCTTAAATAAGATGAATAGTTTGTTCTTAAAAGGAGTGGTAACTAAAAGCTCACCAGCTTTCTGAATGTGGTTTTAACTGTGCCTAGTTTTGTGCCACTTCAAATCCACTTTTGTAAATAGCCTGATATAAAGTACAAAAAAAAAAAAAAAAACCCTAATAACAAAACTATGTGTTTAGGAATCTAATCTAAACTTTGAAGTCTATGAATTTGTTCTTCAAAGAATTTCTGGTGTTCCCGTGTTTTTGTTTTTTGTTTTCTTGGGGTATTCCAATCCCCTGTAAAATTTAGAACTATGGATTCATCTCAGAGCCTTCACAAAAGGAGGTAAGTATTTTGCCACATTTGTAGAATCTCAAATGCACCCTTCAGCACTGAGCACGAGTCATTCATATGAATCAGCTTAGAAAGATAGTGAAAGGAGTGCTTTATGCTGTTCTTCCTGTATCTTTCTGGAGTTTCTCATTGATAAAAAGATCACATTGCAACACTTCAAAACACAGCGCGAAGATATTTTCCATGGATCTAATCTCCATTGACTTCATCAGGCTAAATATATCAGCCTTTCAACTTTGGTCAGGAGATGGCACCTTCACAGAGAGCAAAGCCTCAGTTGGGACAATTAAGAAATCACCTTACTCTGTAGCATTAAAAAAGCAAAGTCACCATCATAAGATTGTTAGGTAACATCTTCTCGGTCATGTCAGTTTCTCAAATACTTTGCAGATATCACTAAAATTGTTATTTTCTATGAATTACAATAATCCTTTATTGTACTTTTAAAAAGAAAACTAACCAAAAAGGTGCTCCTTTAATCCCTTCATACCCTACCTGACACCATGATATGACAAAACATTATTTAAGGTTAACTGTGAGCTAGACACCACTGTAAGCTAGACACTATCTTAATAGTGTGAGATGCTGTTGTAATAATTAGTATACGCTGGTTATTTGGAAACTGATCATCAGCCTATGGATTTATGCTAATTCTCTAGGCACCAAAATGTTGAATGAACCAGATGACCTCATTTCCCTGACCATGAAAACTAGTTTACCACACCAACTCAACAGGTTGTTGAGTGCTTTCTACAGGTAGGAAGATTTTTATATTACTCTGTTCTTTCCCAGAAGAAATGTGCAAATAGAATTGTAAGCCCTTTACATATATTAAGTGATTCAACTGGCTTCCCTTCTTAAATTTCTACTACTGTTGTGTGCTGGATCTGGTGCCCAACAGCTCATAAGAACCAACTGTGCACATTTCTTTGCTAGTCTGGGCAGTGACATCACACGGGTAGTTTGAAATTGGCTATGATGAGAGTATTTACACCACAGAAATTGGCATGTGCTACATACAGGTCAGGACTTGACTTGTCTTCTCCAAAGAGCCAGCTGTTAAACATTTACCACCACACCACTGCCAATAACTAGTGATTATTCTGAATTCTTTAAGTATTATGTTACATGTATTGATGGTCATGATTTCCAGATTAGAAATTAGTAAATGTCAGTTTATTGAATTCTAACATCACTTTATTTTTTGGAATAATGTTATTACTTGAGTAAGTTTTACCAGAAGTTCTCCTACAGCAGTTTAAACATGGTCAAAAAGCAAATACTACTACTACTACTACTACTACTACTACTACTGATAATAATAATAATAATGAAGTATATCAAATATAATAGAAAACAAGTATCCAGATTGTGTAGGTGATTGACACTGTAAAACCACCATAAAGAATATTAGCAAAATAAACAAATAAATACCATGAACTCTTTGTTTCCAAGCAGTCACTGTAACACTATTAATGGTAACTTCCATATACAATTAAAAAGTCAATATAATGCCCTGAAGCACTTCTGAATCACAAAGCAAAGTTTAAATTGGAATTGGTGTAATTTTATTGCACTGTAGTATACATTGATTATTTGGAAACTGATCATCAGCCTATGGATTTATACTAATTCTCTAGGCACCAAAATGTTGAATGAACCAGATGCCCTCATCTGTCTGACCATGAAAAGCTAGTTTACTATACCAACTCAACAGGTTGTTGAGCGCTTTCTACAGGTAGGAAGATTTTGATATTACTCTGTTCTTTCCCAAAAGAAACGTGTGTTCAAATAGACTGTCTTTAACAATGAATATACTTGCAAAATAATATTTAGGTCTAGTGGTAGCAGTAGTCTATAGATAGCATATACAGTTACACCAAACTGACCCACTTTAAAATTTGCAAAAACCTCTCAGTCCCTGAGAAACACTTTAGAATTGATATTTAAATTGATTATTTTTCTTTGATAAAACTATTTATATATGTACAAACTTAATAAAAGATGGATATTCAGGTTCAAGTCTCTGGAGACTACACCACTTTCAGTGTGTCAGAATGGGATAACGTGTAAAAGACAAAGACAGGGGGTCTGTTGGGTGTCAAGAGAGACCAGCAAATATGTATCCGAGTGGACTGCTACGTGCAAGGTAAAAACATACTTTCGATACTGTGGAAAGCAATATCCACATACCAGTTCTTTCACATAAAGTGAGGAAATATAATTTCGACTGTCTCGTAGTGAGAATGTCTTCATAATAACGAAATCTGGCATAAGTTAATGTTTAGAAACTTAACAATAGAGATAGCAAGACTAAGCAGATGGATGAAACACTGATGTGTATTTGAGTTCCCATTGTATTCATTGTGTCTTACCAATTATTTTCTAACATTTTCCATAAAAGTATTTTAATCAGTAATCCACCATTTACAAAACCCCTCATCTGGCTTATCATGTAGGCCTTATTATTATTCAATGACAATTTGCTTTTTCCATGTCAAACTTAATAAGAATAATTGTCATTATTCAATGACAATTTGTTTTTTCCATGTCAAACTTAGTAAGATGCAGTTCTTAATCATAAGATATGCCACAGTTTGATGTATCTCAGTGAGATCTCCAATCCCACTATCTGTGGATGCGATATATATTAGTGATCCACTGTATTTCATAAAAATGCAAGTGAGATTTTTGAGTTTCTAATTCTTCCCCTCTCCAGGAAAAAAAAAAAAAAAAAAAGAAAGCAAAAAGAAACATACATAGTGTATACATTTCTTAACAAAAGAGTTCGCAAACCAAAAGTGCTAACAGGAAGGAGTATGAGAGATTACACATTTAACTATAATATTCCTGGTTTGGGAAACTCAGAAATCACTTAACGTAATTCAATTTCTATACCATTGACATATAATCTGGCTGAGACTGGAATCCCTCCTGGATCCATTTATAATCTACATTGTACACACTGACTCCCCCCCGTAGACAGGCGTGACCACTAGATGGTGCTGTGGTGCCCTGTTCAAACACATTCCCACTTACTTGCAATCTCTGTCCTCCAAATCGAAGTGAGGGTTGAAGTTGATCATAATTCTCTGGTATGGGTCCGGAGCCTGAATCAGCCATTCACATTTTTCACTTGGGTGATAAGAATGAGGATAACCAGGAGATGTAAGGTACCCGGGGCTTTCAATTTTTATAGTATCGCCACATTTATCTGCAATACAAGTAAGATTTTAGTAGATCTTTCCTGACAATCTCTTAGGTAATCTAGCTTTATATCTAAATTACCGGTTATTAAACATTCCCTAACTTTTTAAGGGGAACTTTAGAAGGTCCCCGTAAGTCCTTCGTGTGGCCCTGAGTGCAACACGCCACAAAAAAAAAAAAAAAACACTCTTTGATCTCAGGAAGGTTGACTCAGGCAGAAAGCCAACTGAGATCTGAGAGGACTCTTCGCCTGGCCACGAAGTTTCTTCCTAAGGAAAAGGTCTTCTAGCATTAAAAACATTAAATCCCCTCAATTGATGTTAACATGGTCCCCTGGGAGCTTCTGCTAGACTTAATTATCCCCCAAGAAGTGTAATCACATTAAGTAGCAAGTTCTAAGTGGAAAGTGACTGAAAGATGCTGTTCGACCCCTTGTGTTGTTTTTTGATGATAAGCCTGGTCTATGTCATTGATCAGTGGGGATTGTCTTTGATTGGCTTAAAGCCAAACCTTTTGTTGTTGTTGTTTTATCTGCCCATAAATCTAAGTGATTTTGAGTTATCTCTGCTCTTGAGATCCAAATCAACAGAGAACAAAGTATATTTGGTGAAGCAGAAATAATTCTGCTTTACTTCTCCAAGTAAAGTTGTTCATTCTTAAAAATCAGATCAAAGCAAAGGGGCAGAAAAAAAAAAGTAAATAGCCACATGGCATTAATTCTAATTACCTAAATGTTGGGTGAAAAATAACCCACCACACAGGTGTGGGTATCACATATGGTAACCCACATTCTCACATTCTGGGAAAGGTGAGCTAACTCGTTTTGAGCCTTCATTTCAAAAATGCTCAAGTGAAGCCAAATAAACCAAATAAACTAGTCTCTGGACTGCCTTATTGTTCAGCATAGATTCTCATTGTCACATTTTATGATGGATTTCATACTGGAGCACCTCAGCCTGAAATGCTGCCACATTTATTGATGCTTAATTTTGAGCAATAAAAATTTGGTGCATAAACTATACAAGAGAAACAGGTATGAAAGCAGTGAAATATATAAGCCTATCAATCACAAATTTTCAGTAATGGTATATATAGATTTTAACACTGCATCTAATAGATTCTCTGTGGAAAGAGAATGGCATTCTTTGCTCTCAGCATGAATTTATAAATCTACAGAATTTTATTACAGGAAAACCAGGTCACATGGAAATGAAAGATAAAGTGCACATCAAAAATGCATAAAGCTACGTGCATCACAGAAATCATTTCCCATAAATTAAAAAAGAAGACAATATAAGTTATATTGTTTTTCTCAATCACTAGGTGCTTGACTTTGTTCCTTAGACTGGGGGTAGTCTTATTCTGGTTTCCTTTGCATTGGATTGTAAAAGTGTAAGGTTTGCCAGGAAGAAATGATGTTGTAACTGGAGTTCAAAATCTCAGCTCATGATCATGTTGGACTCTGTTATGTGATTCTACTGAGACTCTTGCATTATTCTGAATGTGCAGAAAACTTGGAAAGTGACCTTGTCTCATTAAGTCTCCTCCAGCTCTGGACAAACATCATGGTAGTGTCTGGCATCTGTTACAGGAGTGAAATAAAACAGCCCTGGTTCTAGTCACTCAGCAGAGTCACTTCAGAAGACATTTAGGTGGACTTGGTACCACACCAGAGCTCTTTAATCTGTGACTTCTGAGAAAGTGACAGTGTAATAAGATAATGTGGACTGCTAGACTCCCTGGCTCTGTTAAATCTCTCTAGCAGTTGATTAAGAAAGAGCAATTTCTAATGACTCTGGACCATTAGTCCTAAATAAGGTTAATGAATTAATTTAGCAGACACTGGTTACTTAGAGGAGGTGGACATGGCTTTAAGAGGTCTGCTGAGTTACAGTGGCATTTTCTGGCTCTGGTCACTTCAAGCATAGCAACATGGCTTTTGCTGGTCAAGCTCACCAACTAAAGCCAGATTTTCAGCATTCCCCACATTTCTGCTAAGAAAATTAAGAAGTGTGTGTGTGTGTGTGTGTGTGTACTGCATATATATTTGTGTAGTTCACAACCTAAAGTCTGATAGCTCTTTGCATTGAGCTTCAAATCTATCTTGTGAACACCCCTGCTATGGATTTAGTCTCAAAGAGTTGTGGAGGACAGGGTAACTATAATTTCTAGTCCAACCATTTGAGCTCTTTCAGTTGGACGAGAAAGCTATTTCATTCCCTGCCAGAATATAAAAAGATGCTACCAGCTCAGGTTCATTAATAAATTGAACTCTACATTCATAATTTTTTTGTATCTTGCTTTCCTGCCAGATTATAGAAAAATGCCATCAACTTGGGTTCACTAATAAGTTGAACTCCATGTTCATAATTTTTTTTGCATGTGTTTTGCTTTAAGCATCTCTTTAGAATACTGCTTAGTAGCTGCTGAGGGAAATCCATTGCTGAAATCACAAAACCTTGAAAAAGCATATTAGAGAGATTAACTTCCATCATAAAGATGTGATTTAAATTCCTGTTGGTATGAGGCCCTCCACTCGCGGTCTCTTATTAAAACAATATACCACAGTAAGTAGTGGATGTTTTTTTCTTCTAATTACTGTGATTGAAATCTAAGCCAGACAAAAGTAAATATTTGATCATTAGTTAATAACAATTGCTGACGACTTACTGTAAAGATAATTGCATACCGTTGCCTGCACTTACTTTACAGTGTGAAGTCAAACATGCCTACAACCAGATCCCATTTTAAAACACATTATTTAGGTTACATGGTACTGTTTAGACCCCAGTATAGTTTTTCATTTACTTAACAGTGAGTAGTTTTAAAAGCTGAGTGGAAGCTGCAACTAGCTTAGAGATTTTCAGATATCCTGGTGCCTTACACTGTATATATCAGATTCCTGTATTGACACTATGTAACTTTCAGTCATACTCCAGACAGATTAGGGAAGATGTACAAAGGCGGGGGAGGGAGTTTCATCAACCCACAAACCGGTATCTCTGGCCATCACCCACCAGAGGAAACGGCTTAGGGGCTCAGCAAAGGAACCAGGAAGTAAGATCTCCTGGTAAAGTGTTCATTAACTTTCAACAGCCATCAGATTTTTGAAAGGGAGTCTCTTCTAATTGCCTTTGGGAGGAAACATTATTAAGATAATTGGCGTGCTGATCGGGGAAGGTAGGCAGCTCTGTCTTGTAGCAGAGGTAAGGAAAAGCCCCGCAGCCCAATGATCAACGTCAGGAGGGAGCCCAAAGACCTGAAATCCTCCTGCCCTAAACCGCCTGATCTCATTTCTTCATCTCTCCTCCCAGATAAAAGTTTCCTTCGCCCGGGAGTCGGTTGTTCCCGGCTGATCCCGGGAAGCCCCGCCTGAGCCCCAGTCCGGGGCGGGCAGCTGGGAGCCTGGGCGCCGCTGTCACCCGCGCCTCCGCCTGTCACTTACCGTTGCGAAAAGCGCCGGCCGGGGCGAGGGCTAGGGCGAGCGCGGCGCAGAGGAGCGGCAGCCCCTTCTCCATTCTCCCTTCGCCGGGTCCGCAGGCAGACGCGGGAGAACGAGGACGTGGGGGGAAATGCAGCAAAGAGGGGAATCCAAGCGATCCGAAGAGCCCCAACTCCGCCTAGAGCTGTGCAATCCTCAGCCCGTCTTGGAGAAAGGAAAGCAGGGAGGCAATGCCTGGATCCGAGAGGAACGCTTCTCTTTTTGTGTCTCAAGTCGCCTGCATCCTGTCATTTAGCTCCGGCTTCCTCTCCCTTTTCCCACACTTGTTCCTCTTCCAGGAGCCACTGCCCGGGCCATGTCTCAAAAAAAAAAAAAAAAAAAAAAAAAAAAAAAAAAAAAAAGGGAGGGGGACTGTGGGGGGGAGGGGGAGGAGGGAGGTAGTGCAACACACACCAAAGCCAATTTCCAGGAAGAAAAAAAAAAAAATCCGGCTTGTTTCTGGACCCGTTGGAGCCGCGGAGCTGGCGCCCAGGGGAGGTCCGGGTGTCTGCGGGAAGGAGAGGAACGAGCAATGAAAAGATGAGCGGGAGACAGAGGAGTTTCACCAACTGCACCCCCTCCTCCCCTCCTGCGGCCTTCCCCCCACTCCAGAGCCCTTCCCTCGCTTCATCCCGCCCCTCTCCCAGCTCGGGCTCGCCTGTAATTGCCTGACAGGAGACTGGGAGGAACAACTTTCCCTCCGAGTGCTCTCCCCGTCCGTCTGTCTGTCTTTCCCGGAGATTCTGCAGGGATCTCCGCGGGAAGGAAGGCGCTGGGAGTCTGCGCCCCGGGCGCGTGGGTGCGGGCGTCGGAGGAAGGGGCGCGGAGGTCGGTGCCAGCCGCGGGGTCTGGCCAGCCCACCTCGCGTGCTCGCTCTGCACCCCTAGAGGGAGAGCTGGGCAGCTCCTGGAGGCGTAGATCCCGCCGCCGCGCAGTGCTCAGCGCCCGGGAGGTGGCGGCGGCTTCTCGCAACTTCAAATCCTGGGGTCCGCGCCCGCGGCGGCTAGGAGCGCAGGGTCACCCCCTGCCACTCCTCATCGCGCCAGCTTGAGACCTGTGGCGGGGAGCCACGGGGCACCCCTGGACGCCTCCGCCCAGAACTGGAGGGCGAGGAGGGGAAAGCCGGGCTGGAGTGGGAGCCGCACCGCGAAGCGGGGAGAGGGGTGGCAGTGTCGCTGCGGTGTGAAGCGAAGTCAGACCGCCTGGGCGGGCGAGGCCGGATTACAGCCCCACGCGGCCTCACTGGCCCGCATCAGGGCGCGCGGCTGGGTGCCGATCGCTCCCGGGTGCCCTCTGCGCGCCGCAGAGGCTTTATTGTTTCCCGAGATTTGGTGCCCGTTCCTCTCGGGCAGAGGGAACACCGGAGGGGGGAGGTGCTGCGCCTTCCAAGCTGAGGGGCAAGCGCCTCCCGACCCCGCCCAACCTTGTCTGGGAGCCCAGGTGTTAGGGAGGGGTGTGGAAATCAGGGGTCGGGTGACCTCCGTTTCTCTGTGTATCCCGAGGGAGGGAAAGAGGAACGGGGGAGGGGTGCTCTTGGCTGCGCCCTCACAGTGCCCGCTCCCAGCCACAGGCAACGTGCACGCCGGCCCTCGAGCTCCTGCCACCCCCACTTCCCACAGCGGCGCGTGCCCCCAGCCCGCTGGATGCCCCCCAGGCCCATCTCCGAGGGTTTTCCGAGAACTGTTGCAGGAAGCGTGTGTAGATGCGAAAAGCAAGGACATTTCAGGGAACAAACAGGTTGTGGTCACCGATGAGTCCCCAGAGAAGGGTCAATGCTCACGGGCCACCTCCCAGGGAGTTTGTGGGTAAGGTGAAAAGGTCACACACCTCCTGGGGATTGGCGTCTACACACACAGCCAAAGTGCAGCCTGATTCCTACCTGGCACAAATAGCTGGCCAAAGGGTGGTAGGAATGCTGGCAAGGAGACTCTGGTCAAAGGTTTTGGCGGAAGAAAAAGGGGCGGGCAGGGAGAAAGCCCAAGGCGCGCGGGCGCCAGGCCAGGACTGCGCGCTCGCGGCTCGGGCTGGGCGCAGTGACGCGCGTCCCTCGGGGTGCAGGCGGGTCCCAGGCCAGTGGGGGGTGCACCTGCGGGGCCCGCACTCGCCACTCTCTCGCCCAGGGTCAAGCCTGTCTTCTCCTCCCCACAAGCCCCGGGATTCCCGGTCGCCTAGCTGGAGACTCGGCCCCCCCGGGAGCCTCCTTCCTCTGCCAGTTTCCTCCTTCTTCTCAGCTGTCGGACCCCTGGAAGGCACGGAGTGGGAAGTGGGTACCGAAGGGCTGGGAGTTAAATGCCTGCGTTGAGCGGAAGAAGCAGTGTTGAAGCAGTGTCGAAGCCGTGGGCAGCCCCGCGCCCAGGCAGGCGGGAGGCGAGACAGGGGCGCCGACCGCACCCAGCGCAGACCCCGGGGGAGCGAGCGCCGCAGAGGCAGCCCGGGCTCTGGGCTACTACCCGCGCAAGTCGCCGCCTCCCCAGGTGCAGCCCCGCCAGTCCCAGCCCCTAGCTGTGCCGGGTGAGAGGCATCATCAGATTTAGGGTGACCTGAAGCGACCTTGGTCCAGGCTCGGAGGGAGAGGCGCCTCTCAGGACCTGGCAGGTTGACAGGGAAGGGGAACCGGGCGGGAGCTGCGGCCACCCGGCCTGGAGTCTCCGAGGCCCGCCTGCGTGCTGGGGGGACCCGGCCTCCGCGCTCGCTCCGGGGCGCCCGTTTGGATCGCTCTGCGCCTCGGCGGGGTGAGCGAGGGGGCACACGCGGGAGACTTGAGCTGTGTTGTTTTTAGAAAACTGCCGCCAATCTCTCTTCCCCTTTCCCTGCTGAGTGTGCATTTCCCAGCCTAGACCCGCCAGGCCAACAAATAAAGCCACCGGATCATGCACTCCGGAGCGACTGCCCCCACCCCGACCTTGTGCCCACCGCTCCCTACTGCCTTTCCCAAGGGGAATGGCTCCTCCCGCGCCTCAACACACAGAAAACGCCTGCCTCCAGCTGAGCGCTTTTGCCAGCTTTCTCCAACCAGCGAATAAGGGATGCACTATGGACTCAGAAGGAAATGTCATATTTAAGTTCTGCCTCTGATTTCCCTGGTTTTAGCTGATCTGAGGTTTTTCTAGACTCCTCAGTTTCCACACACAGTGCTGGGTAATGGAGCCCTACCGTACTGATTGAGAATTGCCTGCCAGTGGGTTGGTACAGAGCAAATTGTCCTTGCTAACAACCTTTTTCCTTTGCTGTTGGATTCCACTAAGTGGTGAGAGGGGTCAGTTTTAGATTTTTGCAATTCCCCAGCGTGGAGACAGGCCGGCTCTATATGAGAATAAGTGATAGACAGAGGAAGAATTTGGCAGTGTTCCTGGGTTGATTTTATTTTGGTCTCTTGAGCACATTATTCTTCCTGATAGAACAAATCCCTGGACTTGGTAGGACCCAGTTCCAGGGAAGGGAAGAGTACCCTACCGCAGCCCCAGAACGCCCTGCAGAGGCTGTGAGTGGGCAATGCCCAGTTTCCTGGACTCCCACTTAGGGGGTGCTGCAGAAATAGGGCCTTCAGCTGGGGCTCCCTGAGTCAGATTGGAACCGTGGCCCATCAGTAAGAGTAGACTGGGTGGTAACTGCTCCATTCCTTTCATCAGGCTCTCATCCCTTTGTCAGAAATAGACGAAATCGATTGCTCCCAGAAAGCCATTTGAGCCACTAACACCCTCAAAGTACTCTAGATTCATGCAATATGGAGATTCGGGTTTATAGTTCAAAACTGCATCAAGTCTAGTCAAGTTTTTTGAAAACATCAAACCCATATATTTCAGAAAAGCAATACAACACCATATTTTTAGTAGGAGCTAACCTAGTTTTGAAATGTATGAATAGATGAAGTGAAACTGGAAAAACATTAAAAGTTGGAATTTTAATTAACTAGTGTTTAAAATAAGCCTATTAAACATGGTTATTCTGTCAAGTGACTCTGTCACGCAAGGGTGTCATCTGGGTCTCATTTTTGTCCATCTCCTTGATTTGTACTGACAGAGAAGGAAGGAAATAAACAAATGAATCTTCACTTTGATTCTACCTTTTTAGCCTTTTAAAATTTACCTTGAAAATTCATCAAATATTGGAGAAACCACTACCAACTAAAATGTTAAAACAAAGTTACATTTTGAAGTTTTTGTAATACAGTGTTTTTAATAACCAACAAGATGAAGAAAGACAACGTTAAATTTTGAATCACGCTAGATTCAAACCATTTCTAGAGTAGAGGTTATAGCCATATTTGAAAACTATATTATTTGTCAGAGATAACAATATTAAATGATTTTGCCTTCATTGGATTACTTTTAAATTGGGAAAATTAAAATAATTATAACCAACAGAAACACTCATCAAATCAATAAAGACATCATTAGAGAGAACATATTCAAAATTTGAAAGGACTGTTTTAAATAGGGCAATCTTTAAAATATAATTTGAGCAACCAAAATAGAAAAGTGGCTGCCTCTTAATATTTAATCATAGTGTTATGTAAGTAGCTAAAATTTTAAGGGATTTTGAAAGAAATCAATAAAAAATAATTTTAAAATTATCAAACAGTGGCCACAACAGTTAAGAATTGTTGAATTTATTCTCAAAGAATGTGATTTCATTTTGTATTTTTATTAGATGACTCTGGCATTTGCCTGTAGAATGGGTTATGGGTGGCGCAAGGGAAGAAATGAAGAGACCAGTTCTGAAGTAACCATAGTAGAATCTAAAGGAGAACTTCAACAAAGACCTGGCAGTGGAGATTGGAAAAGATGCATTCCAGATGTACTGAGAAAGTCTAACAGGACAGATGGTGGTGGATAAGCCAATGAAGGAGAGGGTGTTACCAACAGTGATGCATAAGACTCAGGCCCTCACCACTGATGGGTACAAGTGCCTTCATGTAAGCAAAGGGACGGTAGCAAAAGGTTAATTTGGAAGGAAGATCATGAATTTGATTGGGGTTAGGTTCAGTTTCCGGTCTTTTTGAGAAAAATCAAATGAGTTAGGAATTCAGAGGAGATGTTTGGATTGGAGATTTTAAGTTTGTGAGTCACTGACCTGTAGACGATGGCAATTAAAGTAGAAGAAATGGATAAAATTGCTGAGGAAATTTCAGGAGACCCAGGATAGGATGTTAAGGACCCTTTAAAGCCCGGATTGCCACAATGAAGTAACAAAAGACCTTGAGAATGAGCAGCTGGGGAGGTAATTGGAAAACCAGGAGAGCCTATTGCCATGAAGGCCAAGAGGAGGGGGAGTTTCTAAAAGGAAGCTCTGGACAAGAGTGGAACATTATTAAGAGTTCCACTCCAATGAGGACTGGAATGCAATTGGACTTAGTGGTATGATGGTTACTCAGAGTTGACTCTTCCAAGAGTCATTCAGTGGGGCGATGGAGGAACAGGACTAGAGACCAGATTGCAATGGGCTGAAGTGTCAATAGAAGGTAAAGAAAGAGAGAAAACAAGTAAAGATAAAATTCTTTCTGGAAGTTTCTACTAAGGGGGAGGAAACAGACAATAGCTCTGGAAGGAAGAGGTGTGGAGGGAGGTTGACTTTTTATTTTATTTTATGTTTGCTTTTAAGATAGGGTACTTGTGAACATTCTTGAATGCCAATGGATAGAATCTCGTATTGGGGGATATGTTGACATTAAACTACTGAAAAGGTAATCAGGGTGTTAATTGCCTGGGATGGCAGGAAGGGATACAATCTACTGCCCAGATAGACAGATTTACCATAAGTTGAAAGAGGGACAGCTGCTCTGTTATAGCACTGGGGAAAGAGGAGCTGATGGGTGTGATTACAAGGAGATTTGTCATTTCAGTGGGTGGGTTGGGGGGCAATTTCTCTCTACTCTGGTTTTCTCTGTGAAGTAAGTCATACCTTTGAGTAAGAATGACAGTGGAGGAGAGGAGCTGAAAGTCCCTGGAGAGCAGAAAAAAATTGAAGGGGATGACCAAGCTGACCAAAGAAGCTGTTGTTATCATGTTATTGTTTTGATAACTTCATAGGTTGAAACTTTGAGCTGGGAGTACATTTTCTATAGAATGCATTCTCCTAGAAAAATTGGCTAGTTTTTCATGAAACTCAAAAAAGTCTGCTTAACTCATAAGGAAGTAGTAATATAATATGAATGCTATTACTTCAGCTTTAGTGACTCAAAGTAGGTGTTCTATAAATGTTCCTTTTTAAAAAGAAAATTTTCCAACCATTATTTACAGCACATTAAGGAATGTGTGTATTGATGTGCAGGAAAAGATTCCCCCCAACCAAATAATTCTTTGTGATAATGTCTTCACTTCCTCCCTGCCCTGCATTTTCTTCTTTGTGCTTTATCCTCCTAGAGATAACCAAAGAAGAATTTAAAGTTATCATTTATGTCCTGTACCAGACCTCCACAGACTGGCTTATTTGGATAATTCAAGTGAAATACAACCAGGATGCTTCTGTAGTTTTGCGAAGTCTAGACTCAACATCAATATTGCACACATTTTTCAGATGCGTATGTGATGTTTTGAGTTGTTATACAATTTCCTGCCTTGATATTTCAGTCAAATGCATTGGGTAGGTTATCAGAGGGCGTTGTTTTCAACAAAGGCTTTTTCCTTCAATGTATTTTGTTAAAGCATCAGACTGCCAAAGCATCTTGACTTCTATGTAAGGGGTGATACATGAATACTTTTTTGGTTGATTTTCAGCTACAGAATGCACTGCCTTGATGGACTTGCTTTAATCCACACTAAAGCCTATATGACATGAGGAAGTCATGCAGAACAGAATAGGCCTTTCTGGAACTTTTATATCTTAAGAAGTCTTCAGCCTGTTAGTACAACAGGTTACCTTTTGGCAGGCACATTTTCCTCCTGCTCAAATGCTATAAACACCCCAGCAGGGACGATAAATAGCAATGTAGACAGCAAGGGAAAATATTTGTTAAAAGATACTCCTGCACTTTCTCTTTTTGATGTTTCCCCCGTAAGTTTTAGTTGCAGAAACTGGAAAAAATAGAAACGTAAAAGTTGAAACAGCAAAATTATAAAGTGACAGGTGATACAACAAAACATATCAGTTTGTATTTAAAATGTAAAGCGATAAAGCAAGCACACATTGAGACCTTCTAATTAGTATAATTTGCGCTCACAAAGTTCAAAGTGGAACTTGGTATTACCATTCTCTTGCTTCTCTCCCTAACAAGACACAGGTAGCGGAAATGAGGCACATTGAGGGTTCAAATTTGGCAAAACTATGCAGCAATTCTGTGATGGAATAAAACATGGGAAATGGATGTTTTGAAATTGAGTCTGTATCTTAAAGAAAGTGAAAGTAAAACTTTAGAATAAAATAAGGCTAAATCACACACAATTGGTATATTCTTTTGAAAATTAACAGGAATTTCCATTAGTTTGCATTTTACAAAGTCAAATGGCTTCTTTAAATTCATACTGTGCTATTGTGTCTAGTCTGGCACGTTTCTCTACTGTAGTTCTTTTTCTGAATTTTTAAACCCCTTTGTGATTTCACAGAGTTAGTAATTACGTTGGGATGTTGGGGCGTGGACTGGATGTAGCTAAACATACTCAGATTTGACTCACATTCAAATGTACTCAAACATTCAAATTTAATGTTGTGTGCCAAAGCAAACTTCTGTCTCATTGATTTTTAAAATTCTCTGGACCTTGATTTGAGAATGTGTGCCTCGGGTTTCAAAACAGTTATCCATCTTAGATAGATTAACTCTGACATCTACATATTTGATACTAGTTCTGATCATGTCAAGTGCATATCTTTCATTATGTAGATAAAGGACAACAACTTGCATGTCACATAAAAGAGGAGGCATGTCTTAAGGTCCTGCATACATGAGTGAGTGGTGATCCTGGTTTTTCAGTTGCAGTTCAAGAAACACAACCTGGATGAGCTTAATGAAAAAAGAGATTAGTGGTCATAACAGGGAAACGTTGGAGTGGACTCGGCTGCAGGCATAGCTGTAACCCTGCTGATTGGTTCAGTGGATGCCAGTCAGCAGGGTGTCTTCTGTGTTTTCATCTGAGCTGGCTTCTTTCTCAAGCAAGTATTCTCCACGCAGTGTCAAAGGTAGTAATGACAGCTCCATAGTTAAGTGGTCCTTCAAGGTCATGATCATTGAGAAAGCGTTCAGGCAGAGGGTGCTTTCTCCCTCAGAGTATGTAATTATCATTAATAAAATTCTGATTTGCTGCAGTTGGATGGTGTGCCCATCCCTGGGCCAGTTAGTTGTCAAGGGAGATGGGTTACTCTTATTTGCCCATCCTGGCTGTGAGCATGAGAACACGTGGTAGACAGAATGCAGACAGGCCATCTCCAAGAGGAAAAGGGAGTCTCTGGATTCTGTGATACAAATAAAGGGTAAAGGACCCCAGGTTGTCAGTGGGAGCAGGTGACCACCATTCAGCAGCCCATTCTCTTGGTTATAGTTAGTTGTTTTCAAGTGAGAGTACAGTTAACTCTTGAACCATACGGGGGTTAGGGGTCCTGACCCCTCCCCTGCACAGTTGAAAATTCACATATAATTTTTTACTCCCCTAAAACTTAGCTAGTAATAGCCTATTGTTGGCCAGAAGCCTTCCCAATAACATCGTCAACTAACACATATCGTGTACACGTATTATATGCTGTGTTCTTACAATGAAGTAAGCTAGAGAAAAGAAAATGTTATTAAGAAAATAAAGAGGAGGAGAAAGTACATTTACTGTTCATGAAGTGGAAGTGGATTATCGTAAAGGTCTTCATCCTCATCATCTGCATAAAGAGTAGACTGAGGAGGAGGAAGAAGAGGAGGGGTTGTTCTTGCTGTCTCAGGAGTGGCAGAGGCAGAATAAAATCTGTAGAGAAGTGAACTTGCAGAGTTCTAACCTGTGTTGTTCAAGGTCAGCTGTACATGTTCTTAGTTTTTGTTTTGGTTGGTGTTAGTGTCTGTCATGTTTGTTTTATTTTGCTTTGCTTTCAGTTTTTTATTTGAATATCCAGCTGTGGCAGACAGCATGAATCTTTAGTTTTTACTTCAAAATCTGAGGCCAGTACTTTATGCAGGGTCAGCTGTCACTGAAATTATGAAGCAGAGGAGTTTTTTGTTTGTTTCTTGAGATGGAGTCTTGGTCTGTGGCCCAGGCTGGAGTGGAGGGGTGCGATCTCAGGTCACTGCAACTTCCACCTCCCGAGTTCAAGTGGTTCTCATGCCTCAGCCTCCTGAGTAACCGGGATTACAGGTTCCCACCACCATGCTTGGCTAATTTTTGTATTTTTAGTAGAGATGGGGTCTCACCATGTTGGCCAGGCTGGTTTCGAATTCCTGACCTCAAGTGATCCACTCACTTCAGCCTCCCAGAGTACTAGGATTACAGGCATGAACCACCATGCCCAGCCAAGAGGAGTTCATTTTTAACTCCATCTCCTTTTGGGTGTATGTCCCTAATGTTTATTTGCTCTTCCCTGTCCTCTCATAAGGATCTTTAAATAGATCAGTGGCAGAGCACAATACCTAACTCATAGAATGGTGAGATTGCAGGCACTACTGTTAGCCAAGTGAGGAAAGTTTTTGGAGGCAAGGAACCTTCCAAAATATCTTCATAAGGATGTAAGGAACCTATACATACTTGGAGTTGGAGTGTACTGCTGTGTTCAGACATTTAAAGCTGCCTTTGTAAAGGAAATGAGATTATATTTACTCTGGGGAGATTGCCATGAAGACAGAGCCCGAGAAGCACTTTTAAAATCCAAAGTTTTCCTCAACAAATGAAACATTTTTAAGGGGCTATGATTGGTGGACTCCAGGTGTGAAAAGTGTGCAGTATAACAGCAATAGCATCATAAAAGGAAAGGCTTGGAACAGACTGTTCTTCTGCAAAGCATATCTTGTGTGGTGTGTTTTTTCGAGGTATGTTAAGAGTCTTGGAACAAAAGAATTACTTGACTATATTGAGATGTATTTGGAACAGGCCCACACACATCTGTGGTGCCAGTTTATTCTTTTACAAAATGTTACCTTTAAAAAAATATTTTAAATACACACTTAAATGGAGATGGGAGCACTGTCAGGAAGAGTCTCACCTATGAAAGCAAAAAGCACAGCTTAATTTCAGAGCACTGCACTGGGAATCCAGTCTCCACTCTCCACAACTCTCAGAGCAATTCTGAACACAACACTTTGTCATATTTTCCACTAATTTGTTCCCGAGGTCTCTCTCTGAAGAGCGGCTACAAACTCAACCCCTGCCCTGAAGGGGCTATGGAGGAAGTGGGCATGGCTGATTACAGTGTGACTTTCTTGGGATACTTCTTCATCCTGGGGGAAGGCCTAGTGCCTAAGTGACCACCAGTGAGCAGGTGTTTCTCTCACAGGGATCCATTTCTATGAGCAGACACCTTTGTGCCTCCTATTGGATCTGTGTTCAGTTTATTCCTACCAAGATAGCTACTCTCTAGGAAAGCCCTGATCGGTTTGCTCTCTAGGACATCCCGGAAGGAAGCTGGGTTCAGCTGTGTCAGGCAGGGGAGACACAGAGGAGGCAACTCAACAAAGCACATGAAACAGCAGAGGACGTGTATTACTCACAGGTCCCAGAGAGGAGGGGAGCAGGACTCACAGGGCCAGCTGGAAGTTGGAAACTGTCTGAGACACACACATGCAACCAGTGAGTGGGGAGCAAGAGAGAGAGAGTTGTAGGGGGAACCTGTGGGCCAAAGCCTTTACTGGGGTCCAGGGCCTTGCCCAAGCAGGCTTCCTGCGGGACATTCTAATCAGTGTGTGAGCTCTGTGGACACTGCGACTGAGAGGGGGTCACTGCAGCATATCTGTGTGTTCTATGCAGGTTGTTGGTGGGGGGGTCAGTGGGGCCAGTCAAGTAGGTTGTATCCAGCTCTCCCTTAGGGAGGTGGTCACCAGCAAGTGGTTGTCAACCACCTTGAGTTACTGGGAGGAAGCAGAGAGCAGAAAACTATGTCAAGAGTGACTAAGCCCTACTCCCGGTATGAGAAAGTCAAGCCTAGATTCAAGACCAATGCCAGAGCAACATAAAACTATAGAACTCACTACATGCTTTATGCAGCTGGGTTTCCAGTGTTTCCATCTGTGAAGGACAAGTTTTGAATTAAGTGAACTATTAGGACCTTATCAGTTGCCAAACTGAATCATTCTACTGTTTTTTTCAGCAGCTTTGATAAAACATTAGTGCAGGCTTGTCTTTACCCAATACTATGGGAGGCCTTGAAAGTATGGAGTGCTCTATTAGGACAGCACATGATGTGACTTATGCTGACATTGACTCCTGTGCACAGCTGATATTTGAAACGCTCTTCATGTATTTTTCTTTCTGAATTGTTTGTTTTCCTAACATGGACCACGAATCTCTGAAGTGGACATGGATACTATGCCCTACGTCTATCTGTACATATTGTCAGCTTGCAATAAGAAATATGAAAATAAAATGAAGTTCTATCATTGACCCAAATATGGGTCAATGTGTGGCTGTTCCTTTTTATGTTTCTCCGATTTCGTGCTATTTTGCTACTGGAAATGTTCTTCCTCTCTGGATACTCTTGCAAATGGGAGCAGATACACCTAGCCTGGGTCCCTGCTCCATCATTCTCCCAGGTTCTGGGAGCAGGAATGGAGCACCGCTGGTGCTAGGTCAAGTGGAAGACAAATGTTGCCACGTTTTTGTTGTGGATTTTCTTTTATGTCATCTCTAGCTTCTGGACCAGCTGTATATTATTTTTCAGAGTCTTTTTCAGATCAATTCTGAGCTTAATTGCTGACTTGCTTCTGAGGCTGGAAGCTCTACCTACAGTGTACCATGCTTTTGATAGAGAAGGTTTCTGGGCAGTTTTTGGTTTTTCATAGAGGTATTGGATAGGCTCATACTGATTAAGCTGTGGCTCCAGCAAACATGCTCAATATTATGAAGTCCAGGAGGTAGGTTTTGTTGCTAACATAAAAATATTCTTCAGCTCCACGCTGGCCCAAAGCAGGAGGGGAACTTCATCCATCAAACAAAGCATATATTTTTTGCTGTTTTGACAACCACATCCCTTAGTAAAAGATGTACTTGAAAAACAATATAAATAAAATAAAGTTTCATAAAGGCTCCCAAACATTCTTCCTTTCCCCCGAGGCTATAATGACTATCCTGGTTTAAAAATCCCTTTTCTTATTCTTTCTGAGTTTTCCCATTTCATGCTCCCTGGGAGCATCTCTGTAAAATAAGCCTGTGGAAAATGGGTAATGAGGAAATCATTGCCTTAATTGAAGGTCACATCTACAAAGGTCCAGGTAGGTGTACTTTGGCTGATGGAAAAATCCCCCAGGGTGACATCCTGCTGCCCTGAAATAGAGGTTTGGTTTTCATTTGTCAGAACAATGGTGGCTGCTGGTTGGCATCTCGAGTGTTGTCTTTGTTAATCTCAAAACCAGGTAATTTCCATTACTGATGACATCCCACATGGGAAGGGGACAAGGAAGGGCCCCCAAGGGCTCCCATAATTAAGCACAAACACTTTTACAGTATTAAGTCAAAGCCGAATGCCTCCCAAATCCTCTTGGTGTTGAGTTCGTGTGTCCTACATAGTGGTGACATTTAATATGTCCCATTCAGTTTCAGCTAGATTAGTCCTGTACTCTGGCCTTGATATTGTTTTGTTTGTTTGTTTGTTTTGTTTTGTTTTCTAGTACTTTTCCTTTAAAAGAAGAACTAAGGAAGTGATTATTTTTTTAATTTGTTTGCTTACTTTTCTTTTCTTTCTTTGGTTTATTGTCAATATGTTGTGTTGACACACTTTTTAGCCTAAAGCAGAGAGAGTACCTTCTAAATACAAAAGATGGGATGCTTTCAACAACTCGATTCCCTAAAGCACTGGAGGATTCTGGAATCTATTAGACTCAATGTAAGCATTTTATAGAGGTTCCCATGACAGCGTTATTAGTGAGCAGTTTCACTTAAAGGTCTTCCTAATTTGCTGCCTTTTTTTTTTTTTTTTTTTTTTGGCCAGTAGATGTTCTCCTTCTATAGTTGCAACTGTATTAAATATACTTTTCCAATATTTTAGTTCCTCTTCTTTCCCTGGTGGAATATTTTCAGTTGTGTAATTTCAGCTCCTGCTGCTTATTTGGGGTGATTATTATTATATGTGGTCCCTAGCCTAGGAATGAATTCTGCTGTAGATACCAGTTTTTAAATTAGTTAGAATTCTGCATGGTTCCCCACAGGAAAAATGTCATAAAAGATGGGCCACAAGACAGTCCACCAAGCCATTTTAAACTTCCACGTAGCTGAACTTTCGTCACTGGCAGCTCTGAGTTGTGAGGTCTCTTGTGACACTGGCCCTGGTTATTTTTAAGAGGGGCAAGAAAGGTAAGTCAAGAGGGTAGTGATAGAAGTGGGCTAGAAACAGCCAGGCTTTGGCATCTGGGCTGCTCTCACAGGATTACAAGGGGCCATATTCTAGGTAGCGGGAATTGAAAGTGGTGAATGGATTCAGGTCCTAAACATGCATGAGGCTCCTGGCAGGAGGTGCTGTAAGAGCTGAGCACATGAATTTGAAGGAGAGGCTCACAGAGAGTTGGGTATCCTTCATGGGACCAGGATGGCATTGAGGGGTAAAGGTGGACAGCAATTGCTTCTTATCTGTATATGGCTTATTTGGGAGTTGGAGCTCATCTTATTAATGAAGGTAAAATTATGACTTGAAAACCAACCATGTTTCACTACTAGAGTATCATTATATGATGCTTTCAAAGTCTCCATGTGCTTGCACCTTATTGATCATGTCACCACTTCTCCTAAATTCCAATCTGGATGCATAAGAAATATCAAATTGCCAAGATGGGCGGATCACAAGGTCAGGAGATTGAGACCATCCTGGCCAATATGGTGAAACTCTGTCTGTACTGAAAATACAAAAAATTAGCTGGGCATGGTGGTGCACACATGTAGTCCCAGCTACTCGGGAGACTGAGGCAGGGGATTGCTTGAACCCGGGAGGCAGAGATTGCAGTGAGCTGAGATCACGCCACTGCACTCCAGCCTGGTAACAGAGCAAGACTCTGTCTCAAAAAGAAAAGAAAAGAAAAGAAAAGAAAAGAAAAGAAAAGAAATATCAAAGTGGTTTTGGTATAAAGAGCTAGCCTTCCTGTTGGCCTCAAAGATATATTAGACATAACAGCAAGCTGTCTAAATATTTCCAGACTGCAGCATTCAAAGATATGGCAAGAGAACCAATCTTAAAGATTTTATGAAATAATTGCAACAAGTGTATGCATTTCTTGTTTCTCAAATCATGTTTTTATGTTTTAGCTATTAGGTGAAAATGGCTATGTACATTGTACTATTTTTAAATTGTCAAGAGTAGATCTGGAAGGTTATTATCAATATCCTACACTCTTCCTTTCGTGACTCAATAATATTTTTTGCACTTTCATTGAGCCTTTAATAAAGAACAGCAGGCCAGGCGCGGTGGCTCAAGCCTGTAATCCCAGCACTTTGGGAGGCCGAGACGGGCGGATCACGAGGTCAGGAGATGGAGACCATCCTGGATAACACGGTGAAACCCCGTCTCTACTAAAAAATACAAAAAAACTAGCCGGGCGAGGTGGCGGGTGCCTGTAGTCCCAGCTACTTGGGAGGCTGAGGCAGGAGAATGGCGAAAACCCGGGAGGCGGAGCTTGCAGTGAGCTGAGATCCGGCCACCGTACTCCAGCCTGGGCGACAGAGTGAGACTCCGTCTCAAAAAAAAAAAAAAAAAAAAAAAAGAACAATAATGCCTCCAAGTATAAGGTCAATTGCAAAGTGACCCCTGTAGGTTTTGCTTCAAAACTATTATATTGTGCTACTTATAATATCAAATTGCCACTGTCTAGAGGGAAAATGATCATTTCAAAATCTTTGTAATAATCTAGAGAAATATTTAGAAATATTAGCTATAATTCTAGTGTAATTTTTCTGATGGGTTTCTATTGCTGACAATTGTTTTGTAAAATCTTGAGGATTGGTCCTCTTGTCTTTGAATGTTGTAAGTCTGGAACTATTTAGACTGCTTGCTGTTATTGCTGATATATCCTTGAGACCATCAGAAAGCCTAGCTCTTTTTCCCGATACCAATTTGATATTTCTTATATATACAGGTTGGAATTTAGAAGAGCTGGGTGACGTGATCAATAAGTGATTTTGAGAATTGCTCAGAACTTCATTTTATCTTTTTTTTCTTTTTCTCAAACAACCTTTAAAATCAGAAACTCTGGCATAGCACTCTCCAACTGTGCCACAGAAGGACATAAGGATGTTGGTGCTTTTTCCTGTCTATTTTTGTCCCCTACCAAATCACAGCCCTGGAAGGGAGCTTTAGAAGTCACAAATCTGTTCTGTTGCTTCATGCTCAGTATCACAGAAGAGGGATAATCAACCCTGTTTTAAAAGGCTAGCCAGTGGAAAGAATTTCCAAATCAACCAACAAGGATTTTTGCTTACTATGTACATGGAAGAGTATGGATAAAAGAACATAGAAAACTATTAGACATTATTCATACCCCCAAGAATCTTGCACTTCATTTGGAAAGAATAGATACCTATATGTACACAAAAACCACCATCAAAGCTTCTGAATTTGGAATAGGTCTCGAAGATCTAACTTTCTGACCATTGTAAATATGCAGTCTTGACATCCTGCCATTTGATCCTATCAGTTCATCACTGGGAAATTCTAATTGCAAATAAATTCTACCTGTTTCTAAATTCTAAAGGCTTTAATGCATGACAGGTCTATAGAAGTTAAATGACTATTCTAGAAATTGTCAGCCTGGATAGAAATTTTGGCTTTACCAATCATTAATAGTGTGGCCTCAGGCAAGTTCGTTAATGTTTTTGCCTTTCAATTTCATATCCGTAAAGTAGGGAAAAATACTAGTATCTTCCTCTTAGGGTTGGGAGAGTTAGCTGTTGAATTTTCAGGATAGCCCCGATAGAGAGTAAGTCCACATCACATTAAATGGTATTTGTACAACCGTCATTCAAATATTTGACTCAGCTTTTAATGTTCTGTTTTCCCTGCTCCATCTACCTGCTTTTTTTTTTTTTTTTTTTTTTTTTTTTTTTTTAAGGTAAAACCTCTTCATCTGTGTGATTAATGATAGAATTATTCCACTCTGGTCACAGAATATGATTTCATAATTGACTTGGTCCTCCTTAGTGGTTTTTAATGCCACCTTCATATGGTATGAATAGTAAAAAAGTGGGCCAATTATTATGTTCTAAATAGTATACTACTAACACTGCATCCCAAGCTTGCAAGAATGTTTCAGGAAAAAAGGTGAACCAAACACAGCCTTCTCCCTCAAAGATCTAACTGGCCAGTAGGAAAGGCAGGTGCATACATGATTTTCTTATTGCCTCATTTACGTGTGAAAGGCCATTTGAGAAAAGCCTTCAGCATGAAAGAGAGATGCCAGCAAGGAAAACTGACCCTCAAGGAAAGAGCAGTAATTCAAGGAGGAAAAGTGGCCTTCCTGGGAAAACTATGGTATGTTCCAAGAGGCTTGAGAAGATATTGTGTCTCATGACAGGGCAATGTGCAAAAGACAAAGAGTGACAGGAGATGAGTCTCAGGAGGCCACCCAAGTCAGACAATGGAGGCCTTAAGTCTATTTTACTGATTGCATTTTTCAGAAGCTTGAGTTTGTTCTGGACTTTAGCTTCCAATTGTGTGAAATGTTTGAATTGACCCAGGACTATGTTACCGTCATTCTGTCCTGTGTGCTGTTCTTTCTCAAATCCATGGATATTGATGAAATCCTAGTGTTTCGTATTAATTTCTTTGGCAGATATTCAGTTTAATTCTTTGCTGGGAGAGTGTGCGTGGGTGTGTGCATGTGTGCATGCACACACATGTGTACAGGTGTGTACCGTATCATGCTTTTATTCTGCTCTGTTTTAGAGATTCCCATCTCTTTAGCTATGAACTTACTGCAGCATATAGGATCAAAGGATTTTGGAGTTTGAGAACCTGAAAAGTTAACTTATTGATGAAAAGACTGGGGCCCGGAGATGTTTCCAGAGGTCACACGGTCGTTTAGGAGCCCAGCTCGGGTCTAATGGCCTCTGGCCTGATAAATGCCAAACAAAAACTACGGAAGGTGGAGAAAGGCAAAGTAGACTTTGGTAGGAAAAGGATTTAGGGTGAGCATTCAAGGATGTCTAGAAATGACATAGCAAAGTTTCTACCGGGTTGGCCCAGAAGTAATTGTGGTTTTTGCCAACTACTTTTAATGCTGAAAACCGCAATTACTTGCACCAACCTAATATTTGCTTATATTTGTAGAGCAAATATAGTTTGTTGATATGAAGTATCAACAAACTATATAAGAGGCATAAGTGTGTAAAATATGTTTGATGACAGTGAGTAGACAAGAAAAAGAAGATTCACGTAAAAGAGTAATAGACTATTACACTTTATCCTGTAAGTAATGGGGTGTAAGCTAGGGTTTTTTTCAGGAGGAAAATAGCATGTTTGGTAGAGTTTCAGGAAAATATATCTTTTGTCATTAAATGAGATTTATTGTGTTATAAAATAAGTAGATACAAGAAGACTAAATGGGGCTATTGAAATCATCTAAAATGAGAAAGACTAGTATTCTCTTTAGGATTTTTTCTTTTTTTCTATTTGGGGCCATTACATAATAAGTCAGGAAGAAAAAAAGAATCAGAAAAGCATCTCACCTTGTTTTTAAAATTGGTATAAAAAGATTTTTTAAACTCCTAAGTATGTTTTGGCTTTCTTTCTGCTTAAAGTACAGCTGATGTTTTCTGGATTTCTCTATTGTCTTCCCAGACACTCTTTTTCCTTGTTTTTTTTTCCTCTATATGACTGGTATCACTCCTTTCCAATAGGAGTGGAAAGTAGGTACATATACAAATATACATTTATATACTGTGTTATACACTGTGATCTCTATAATTCCACCCTTAGCCCACTTTCTTACACCCTCCATATTTTCCTGTTTGAATGTAGCCACATCCTGGGCTTAAGTGCTTACTGGTACCTGGTGGTTCATTGAATCCATCATGATCATTCTAGTGAACTTCAGCTCTATACTTTTATCTGGATGGGTCACAGTCCATTCAAATCTAAAGCGCCCCAGTTAATCTCACCTCAAGCCTACATCTACTTCTACTAAGGTTCCTTCTTCTTGGATACTTTATCTTGGTTATGATTTCCATCAAAACTGTACCAAAGCTGAGAACATGGAGGCCCATGTAGATTTCCCCCTACTCGCCTCCTACCTGCAACCCACATTATTCTACCAGTGTCTAAATAATCCAATGTACTAGACCACCTTTTGTGGCTTCTGCTTGTGTAGAGGATAAAAATTCACACTCATAGTAGGATATATTCCTTAATAACCTGGTCTGATATTCCTCCTGGAGTCTTACTGTGCCAGCCTACCCGGGCCACCCTCTTGCTTTAGGAACTCCCACATTTATGCTTCTAAGTTGCTTACACACCAACCTCCTCATTTTTCAAAGTCCAGCTGAAATATCTTCTCTTCTGTGAAGTCTTCACAGATACCCTGGCCAGGATTTGTCCCCTATCCTCTCTCTGCTCACCAGTATTTTGTTAATTCGCCTCCTCACTTGGCATTTTGGTTACTGATGTAGCTTCTGCCTCCTTTATGGGGCTGTACAATACTCGAGAAGAAGAGCTTTATCGTATTCATCTTTGTATCCTAGGGCCTAGTAAGTGGCCATATAAAAGTTTGTTCAGTTGAATAAAGAAATCATGGAAAAAAAAAAAAAAGAAATAATGAAAAGTTTCACATGGGGGTGTATTTTCTTTCTGATGTTTCTAATTATTAGAAGCCATGTAGGGTCTGGGAGGAGAACTGATTTCTAATGAACATCCACTTGGTGCCGTATCTTAATGTGGTTTATAAATCCTCTCATTTGATCTTTGCATGGACGATTGGTATTATCATCCCCACTTATATACGAGTAAAATGAAGTTCAGATAGTTTGAGGCACTGGCAGAGTCTAATTTATAAATTCCAGGTCTTGGAAGTCAGTGAAAACTAGAATGAGGACTCAAATTTATCTGATGTTACCCTAAAGCCATAGACATATTTAATGACACCGAAGTACATGAAGTGGTTTGAGTTCTATGGAAAAAAGCTATATAAATATGATAATGCCATTATCTTATTCAAAAACCCTTCAAGAACATTGTTTTTGCAAATCAACTAACTACATTCCATTTTTTCAGCCTGGCACTTAAGAGCCTTGATATTCATTTCTGTTCTTCAATCCCATTGCTTCTACGTTGATACTCTGTCCAGTTGGACTGAACTCTCTGGATATCTGCAGCTTTCTACCTTTCTACCTTTGCTCACTCTCTTTCTCCCACCTGGAATGCACTTTGTCGGGGATATACTTGCAATATTAATTAGCTTACTTAGGCTTATCATAATCAAATAGATGATTCTCTTAAGCTTTCGGAAAAACTAAATTCTAAGTGGACCACCATTGCAAACTCGATGTCTCTCTGGTGGCTCAGCAACCTCAGGCTAGAAAAAATTCTCTTAAAGGAAAAAATGTTCATATCAGTAATTTTTTCTAAAACAATTAAGTATAATACCTTTCATTAATTCATCAGAAACAATGCTAAAACTTAAGAACACAGAAAATTTCTTGTTGTTTTGCTTTTTTTTTTAATAAAAGAATCTAGCCTAAGACATCATTCTAAACAAATGTGTCAGAATCATCAACCTCCTAATCAAAACTTTTGCTCAACTAATTCTTTCACTTCCCTCCTGCCCACTGCAGTTATCTATAGCCCTGGCTTTGGCAAAATATCAGGATTGCCCTATTCATCTGCCCATTGGATTTGGTCCAGAATTAGTCACAACTTTGTTTAATTCTCCAGTCTTCAGTCAATCTCTGGTCCAGCATGTATAGGACAGTAATTACACAGTCACACAATGCAGCATAATGTATACTTCTCAGCACATTCAACTCTGTGTTTTTTCAATGACAATTCACTGACTTAGGGTAGGGGGTGGGAGAGAGTATCTCTAAAGATGACTAAAGCACAGCTGTTGGGTAGATCCTCCCTGCAAATGTAAACCAAAGGATTGGGGCTGACCTCAGAGTGACTCCTGAGCCGGCACTCTCTGTGATAATTTCCTCCATCCCTCCCCATCCTCCCAGAAGCGAGTCTATTTTGTTCACATATTTTTATAGAAGATTAAGTTTTTCATGGGTTGTGTGTAAAACTTGAAACTGGGTTTTTATTCCTCAAGATGAGCAATGGTAAACATGTGTGGCATTTGGAGAAATAGCACCTTAGAATTACACCTGTTGCTTGTGCGATGTGGCTCTCTTGCTACGGAAGTGTGTGAACTCTCCTAGGAGAAAGAAGAGAGATATTTAAAATATCAAATGCCTCAGGGCACAGAGGGTTATTGTGTTCACAATCTCTTATCTGCAATCTTAAAATTCAAATAGAACTGACATTTGCATTTATTTATTTATTGGCCACTCATTTGGAGACCAAATCTGACCAGATCTGAACTTCCTTGGCAAGATGACTTGACCTGACTTACTGCAAGCCTATGAATAGTCTTTCCTTATCCCACTTAGTGTGAAAATCCATGGTGTTGCTGCAGAAATGTTCATGTGTTTGATTAGAGGATGGGGCCTTGAATCTCACAGGGGTTATGTAACATAGGGCATGTATATCCTATTTTTTGTGACATAGGAAAATTTCTGAATGGTGAATGTGCCTGGTCAAAGGGATTTTGAATAACTGATTATGACCTATAATGCAAGAGAAACAAAATCCTGCAAAACCAAAATCAGAATCTTGATTTTCAACCTCCCTCTGTCTTTATGCCCTATCATATTCCCCCAGTCATATACTCTAGTACACCATAGCAGCAATTCTTGTACGTTATCAAGATCTCAAATCTAAAGATCTTGATTGTTCCCACTTTCTTCCCTCCTTATTCTCCACTCATCATTACAGTCACTTCTTTCATTTTCTTGCCCCTCTTGTTCTTCACTGCACACACCTGGCATGTCTCCATCCCTGTGTCCACCAATGATCCATCTATCCCATGCTGTCACTGAAGCAACTGAGCATTGTTGGGGGGAGGAATCACCTAATTGTGCTGACTGGTCTCATTTAAATTCATAACCACAACTGAACTGGACACTGTTGTTGTTCAGTCCTGCTTTATTTCCCGGGTTGTTGCATGCTTATGTGACAATGTCACACCTTCTTATAACCTTTTCAAATGTCTGTATTCACTGATCTATCTTGCCCAGCTTTTTCAACGCATACTTCATTGAAAACATATAAGCAGAAAGTGAAAATGAATTAACTAATCTTTCTTTCACCATATCGACCAACCTAATTGCATCTGTACCCATGTAGTATTCCTTCTCTCCTATTTTGATAGACAAACTATCCCTGTTCCTAGCTAAGCCAGCCCCTCCACTTTTGTCACCTCCTCTGCCTTTCTCAAGAACTTCAGTCCTACATTTATGATTCTTTCTCTCTCTCTCTTTCCTTCCCACATCATCAGTTTATTCACTTACTCCTTTTAATCTGCACCCAAATAAGCAGGAGTGGCCAGGTGCAGTGACTCATACCTGTAATGCCAGCACTTTGGAAGGCTGAGGCAGGAGGATTCCCGGAGACCTGGAGTTTGTGACCAGCCTGGGTAATGTAGCAAGACCTCATCTTTAAAAACAAAACAAAACAATGTTAGCTGGGCATAGTAGTGCATACCTGTAGTCTCAGCTACACAGGAGGCTGAGGAGAAAGGTTCTCTTGAGCCCAGGAGTTTGAGGCTGTGGCGAGCTATGACGGTGCCACTGCACTCTAGGCTGGGTGACAGTGTGAGACGAGACCCTGTCTTTAAAGCAAACAAACATGCTGTAGTATTCTCTGTATCCCCTCCAGCTCTCATGCTCTTCTCTGGTTTTTATCACGATACATCTTAGGACATAAGTTAGCATCACTCCCTCCACTTTCTCTGCTTACCCAGTTCCATCAGGTGATCGCTGCCACCTTATCACTGATGTTAGTCTTGTTAAGGTCACCAGACATCTGCAGGTGGCCATTGGCAGTGGTCACTTCTCAAGCCTCATCTAAGCCTTTCATTCGTCCCACATTTGAGCTCTATCTTTTAGAACCATTTTCTTCTCTTGGCTTCTGTGACAACACAATCTCCAGATGTTTTTTTTCCTGACCTTCTTCTCACATCCTTTGCTGCCTGTCCAACCTCGGTTAGTTGGGGTGTCCCAGAACTCAGTGCTGTACCGCTTTCTCTTCCTTATTTCACTAGGTGATCTTATTTAGTTCCATGGCTTTAAGTAAGCCTCCAAAAGTACACCCCTAGTCTTGGGGTTGAGCTCGGGATTCATATGTCTAATTGCCAGTGTGGATTCATCTATCTAATTGCCAGTGTAACTCTCTACTTGAAAGACTAGTAGGCACTTCAAACTTAGCATGCCAAACACAGAACTCTTGACACTCACCTCCTAAACTGTTCCCCCTCTAGTACCCTCCATCTTAGTGAGCACCACCATCCAGTCATTCAAGAATCTAACTCCCTCCTTCCCTTAACTGCCACATATAATCCAGCAACAGGTCTCACCTTTCCCATGTGTAAAATACACCCTGATTTTATTTCTTTCTCTCTGTTTTCCTAGTTTAAGCCACCAGTATCTCCCACCTGAACTATTATGGTACGTTCCTGCACATCTTCGTCTGCACTCTCTTGATTTTTTATAATTGACTCTACAGAGTAGCAAATACTGTATTTAATCATGCTCATGTATTCGTATGTCCCATTTCACTTAGGATAATTTTGGACTCTTTGTGTTGGCTCACAGGGCTCTCATGATCCAAACCCCATCTCCCAGTCTCCCTTTCCTGCTCTCCTTAGCATCCTCTCTCCCTCTACCTCCCAGCCATGCTGCCTTCTTCCTCTTCCTCATACCAACCAAACTCATTGCCACATCAGGGCTTTGGAAGTTCCTCTTACCTCTCCCCTTGTAGATCTCTACAGGACTGGTTCCCCTTTGGCACTCAAGTTTCAAATTAAGTGACCCCTGCAGTCACTCTCTGTCATATCTCTCCGTGTGACAGCAATTAGAGTTCTTGTTGGCACTTCTTCCCTCAGTGCTCACTCAGTCAACAAGTTTTGTTTTTCTCTCCATTCCTCTCTTTTCCTACTGCCAACACCCTAATAGAAGCCACCTTCCTCTCTTGTCTGGACTGTAGCAGTAACCCACCAGCCATCTCCCCACATTTGTACTTGTTCCCTTCTAACCTGACCCTTAGTAACACAGCTGCCTTACTTAGACGACTGCAGTGGCTTCTCATTGCTCTTAGGGTGAATTTTTATTTTTATTTTCTGACAAGGAGTCTCACTCTGTCACCAGGTTGGAGTGCAGTGGCGCAACCTTGGCTCACTGCAGCCTCATCCTCCTGGGTTCAAGTGATTCTCCTGCCTCAGCTTCCCAAGTAGCTGGCACTATAGGCATGTGCCACCAAGCCCAGCTAATTTTTGTATTTTTAGTAGAGACGGGGTTTCACCATGTTGGCCAGGATAGTCTCGATTTCTTGACCTCATGGTCCACCTGCGTTGGCCTCCCAAAGTTCTGGGATTAGAGGCGTAAGCCACCGCACCTGGCCTGGGGTGAATTTTTGAATCCTGAACAGGACTCTAATTCCCTGAACGTTCTGGCTCTGATGTTTCTCTTCAGCTGCACCATAATACATAAGCATTCTTTTGGTTCCTTAAACGATTCACAGCCCATTTCAACTAAGCACGTGCTTTTTCCTTGACTGGTAATAGCACTTTACCTGCTCCCTTTTGTCTTCTTAACTCATGCCCATCCTTCAAGTCTCAGCTAAGGAATCATTTTCTCAAGAAAATCCATCCTGACCATCTCAAAACATCTGGGTTTTCCCCTTCTGCCACATAACGTCATACCATCTTGTACTGCTCATTCACAGTACATTTCAGGACAGAATTTAATTCATTCATCTTTAATGCCATCTTCCTCGCTAGAATGTTTCATCGGCTATAATGTCATGGTAAATGGTGCTGGGGCCAGATTGCCCAGGTTCTAAACCCTGATTCCTTTTTCTTACATAGCTGTATGACCTTAGTTAGGCTTTCTTGATGTAAAATTAAGGTAATTATGATACCTACCGTATAGATTTGTTTTGAGGTTTAAATGAGTTAATAAACATAAAGCATCTAATATAGTGCCTGGCAGATAATAAACACTCAGTACATCATCATGATTGTCATTACTATTATGAGCTCTGGAATTGCATCTGTCTCATTCATCATGGCACATCCAGTAAGTATTTGTTGAATACATAAATAATATTTTTCACGAGCCGATTAAAGTTAGAAGTAACATTATTAAATGCTTAGATGTATGCTAGGCTAGGGGATATCAAAATTAATAAAACATTGTTTTCACAATCAATGAGTTTTTAACTCGGTGAATGAGAGTGAGATACATAAATAGGGTTTCCTCAAAGGGAAGGTCTGTAGTTACGTATCTTTGTGCCCTGGACATTTTCCTAGGAGCCTGATACAGTTTGGCTATGTCCCCATCCAGATCTCCTCTTGAATTGTAGCTCCTATAATTCGCACGTGTTGTGGGAGGGACCTGGTGGGATGTAATTGAATCATCGGGGACAGTTTCCCCCATGCTGTTCTCATGGTAGTGAATAAGTCTCATGAGATCTGATGGTTTGACAAGGGGAAACCCCTTTCGCTTGGTTCTCATTCTCTCTTCCCTGTAGCCATGTAAGATGTGAGAGTTTGTTTTGTCTTGTTTTGTTTTTGACAGAGACTCACTGTGTCACCCAGGCTGAAGTGCAGTGGCACAATCTTGGCTCACTGCAACCTCTGCTCCCCGGTTCAAGTGATTCTCGTGCCTCAGTCTCCCGAGTAGCTGGGATTATAAGTGAGCACCACCATGTCTGGCTAATTTTTTTTTTTTGTATTTTTAGTAGAGACAGGGTTTCACCATGTTGCCCAGGCTGGTCTCGAACTCCTGAGCTCAGGCAATCCGCCTGCCTCAGGCTCTCAAAGTGCTGGGATTACAAGCATGAGTCACTGCGCCCGGTGATGTGACTTTTTCTTCCTTGCCTTCCGCCATGATTGTAAGGCCTCCCAAGCCACGTGGAACTGTGAGTGCCTTAAACTTCTTTTTCTTTATAAATTACCCAGTCTTGGGTATGTCTCTATGAGCAGCGAGAAAATGGACTAATACAGAGCCTACCCCATAGCTTGTGCACAATGTATAGACACCAAACCGTCACCTGCCTAGCTGTCTCCTAGAGGAAAGAATGGGGCACTCTGGAGAGAACAGAAAGCAGCCCAAGGAAGTGGCAATGAATTTTGCCTTGAAGGACAGGTAAGATTTCAGCAGGTACAATTCAGGAAATGGAGAGGCAGGAGGCGTTCCAGAAAGGAAACAAGTAAAGGCAAGAAGCCAGGAAAATGAATGGAGAGCATGAACCCTCTGATGGTGGAGCAGTGGTTCTCAAAGTGTGGTCATGGGTCCAGCAGCATCAGCATCTGGCCTGATGATTGTTAGAGATGCAAATCGTTGGACGCCCGACCAGATTTACTGAATCATACGATCCTGGTAATCTGTGTTTTAACAACTCTCTGGTTGATTCTGTTGCTCCCCCAAGTTTGAGAACCACTGGGCTAGGGCACTGTGTTCTCACTGGAGATCCACAAATCCCCAGAGAGTTGCAGAGGGATTCATGTGGTGGCAATGACAGAGCAAGTCAAGAGTCAACCCCTCACCACTGCGCCTCACCCAATAGGCAAGGACAACCATGTGTGGGATCAGAGTCAGTGCTGTTGTGACTTGGTGGACACCACTGGATTCAACCTTCATAGAATTTTGCTGGCTTTTAGTTGTTGTTTTTTCATCATTTTTGTTGTGGTTTGGTTTGGTTTTTTGAGACAGGGTTTCACTCTGTCACTCAGGTTGGAGTGCAGTGGCATGATCATGGCTCACTGCAGCCATGGGTCCCTGGGCTCAAGTAATCCTCCCACAGCTTTCTGAATAGCTGGGACTACAGGTGAGAGCCACCATGCCTGGTTAACTTTTTTCCTTTTTTTGTAGAGGTGGGATCTCGCCATGTTAGCCAAGCTGGTCTCAGACTCCTGAAGTTTTTAATTGATGTTTTTTTCAGTTACATATTGGGGCTGTAAAGGGGGAATTTTTAAAAACACAATGTAAGGAAAACTAGTGTTAGAATATAAGTTATTGAGAAGCAAATGATAGTAATATTTCTGCAAATTTAGCTCAAGATAATTTTCACAAGTCAGATCCACAAGTCAGATAGCAACATTCTTATAAAGCTTACCAAGATGTCTCCAATGCTTAAAAAATAAACAGAAAAAAGAGAAAAAATATACTAATAATCATATCTAGTTTGGCTTTCATCTAATAAAAGTGTGTTATTTGGAAAGTGCTTGCAAATAGCCTAAAAATTACTAAAGCAGTCAAATCTTGATGATGTAACATGTAATTAAATTTTAATCTATGTTTTTAATATACATTAGTCTCCACACCACATACAGTGTCATTTTGAAATTTATTACTCAATCATCCTTTTTTCTTACATAATTAAAGTAAATCAAGCAGTATGTGTCATATAATAAATGGGGAAAAGCTACGATTTTTAATACATGGAATAGATATTAATGAAATTTTTATTAAATGAATTTTGTAATATGGTCTTTAATAATACACTGATCTAAAAAACTTTAAAACCTTTTTCAACTTAAAATTACTTTGTTTCATACCATGAAAAATTTTAAAGGAAATTGTTGGCAAATTATTATGAAAAGGATTCATGAGTCATAGAGAGAGGAAAATGCTGGACTAGTGCACTGGGTACTTGGGTCTGGGTAGTGGGGGATTGTATTAGTCTGTTTTCATGCTGCTGATAAAGACATAGCTGAGACTGGATAATTTATAAGGAAAAAGAGGTTTATGGCTGGGGAGCCCTCACAATTGTGGCAGAAAGTGAAAGACATGTCTCATATGGTGGCAGACAAGAGAAGAGAGCTTGTGCAGGGGAACTCCCCTTATAAAACCATCAGATCTCTTGAGACTTATTCACACTACCACGAGAACTGCATGGGAAAGACCTGCCCCCATGATTCAATTATCTTCTACCAGGTCCCTCCCACAGCATGTGGGAATTATGGAGCTACAACTCAAGATGAGATTTGGGTGGGGACACAGCCAAACCATATCAGGAGATAGAGGTCAAGGAGAGGTACTGCAGAAAGGTGAGGAAGAAACCAGTCCAAGAGATCTCCAGGTTGTGGGAAGTTTTGAAACCCTAAGCATAGGCGAAGGCTTAGTTTTGGAAGAGGGATCATTTCCTCCAAGCTAAAGGGGAACGGGTACAACTTTGAAACGTTTTTTAAAATACTGTACATGCCAGAAGTCAGAATGCTCATGAAGTTCTCAAAGTCCCTATCTAGAAGATTCTGGAACAATTGCTCTCTTCAACAAAAGTTGCCTGTGTTCTGGATGCCATCACCTCGAGTCTCCTCTGGTACCTTGCTCCACCAGTTATTGCACCTCTCCTGTGTCTTCCATCTTTCCTTTTCCATTCACCTTTCATTAGCAAATGGATGAACACACATTTTAAACCCGTATTAGTCTGCTCAGGCAACCGTAACAAAATATCATAGGCTGGCTGGCTGGAATAACATACGTTTATTTTCTCTCCGTTCTGAGGACTAGAAGGATTAAGGTGCCTTTAGGGTTGGTGTCTAGTAAGGTCTCGCTTCTTGTCTTGTAGACTGAAGCCTTCTTGCTGAGCCCTCACATGGCCTCACATGGCAGATGAGAGAGCCAATGTCCTTTCCTCTTCTTATAAGGATATGAGCCTTATTGGATTAGGGACCCCCCATAACACCTCATTTAACCTTTTTTTTTTTTTTTTCTGAGTCGGAGTCTCACTCTCTCGCTCAGGCTGGAGTGCAGTGGTGTGACCTTGGCTTACAGCAACCTCCGCCTTCCAGGTTCAAGCAATTCTCCTGCCTCAGCTTCCCTAGTAGCTGGGATTATGGGTATGCATCACCATGCCTGGCTAATTTTTGTATTTTTAGTAGAGATGGTGTTTCATCATGTTGTTCAGGCTGGTCTTGACCTCCTGACCTTAGGTGATCCGCTTGCCTTGGCCTCCCAAAGTGCTGGGGTAACAGGTGTGAGCCACTGCGCCTGGCATCATTTAACCTTAATTATCTCCCTGAAGGCCCTGTCTCCAAATAAAGTCACATCATGGGTTAGAGCATCAACATGTGAATTTGAAGGGTACATAACTCAATCCATAACAAAACTGTTTAATCTGTGTATGTTTCCACTTTTTGTTTTTTTTCATATTTCCTCCATGGCCACATATTAATGTATGTGTCTTAGTTAGCTTGTGTTGATATAATAAATTCCATAGGATGGGTAGCTTAAACAACAAATACTTATTTTTCACAGTTCTGGAGGCTGGAACTGTGAGACCAGAGTGGCAGCATGGTTGGGTTCTTGTTGAAGGCCCTCTTCCTGGTTTGCAGACTGCCATCTTCTCATTGCATACTTTACCTGGTAGAGGGAGAAGACAGAGAAAGCAAGCTCTTTCTTATCTCTTCTTATAGGGTCACTAATCCCATCATGAAGCTTCCACCCTGTGACCTAATTACCTCCCAAATGCCCTGTCTCCAAGTACCATCATATAGATGAGTACATAGAGATGAGACTGACATTATTATTATTATTATTATTATTATTATTATTATTATTATTTTGGCAGAGCTAGCTGAGGTTTTATTTTGGACCAAAAAAAGAAGCAATTGAATTGTTTTATAGCTGGAGGCATGGGCAAGGGGGGGGTCCCCACGTAGTAAACTCCCCTGTGGGTGGGCTGAGGGCCCTCAGGTGGTCTCCTGTTCCCAGTGGTACCCTACATAGTGGTCTCCCTCCCAGGCTCTGGGGCAGCACAGGAGGGGCAGGCTGGGAGGGGGTGCCGCAGCTGTTCACTTGGGCAGGACGTCAGAGGACTCGGACACCAGCTTCCCATCGCGTGTCTCGATCTTCTTCACAACCAGGGCCCTGGAGGAGCTGGTGCGGCTGAAGGAGCTGGAGCCCGCGCCAGAGCCAAAGCTGGAGCCCAGGCCGTAGCTGAGGCCGGGGCTTGTGAGGCCCCCATAGGCCGAGCTCAGACCACCTGCATAGCCGCTGGTGGTCTTCGTATGAATACTCATGTTCTGCATCCCGGACTCCAGCCGGCTCTCCTCGCCCTCCAGCAGCTTCCTGTAGGTGGCGATCTCAATGTCCAGGGCCAGCTTGACGTTCATCAGCTCCTGGTACTCACGCAGCTGCCGCGCCATGTCTTGCTTGGCCCGCTGCAGGGCGGCCTCCAGCTCGGACAACTTGGCGTTGGCATCCTTAATGGCCAGCTCTCCACGCTGCTCGGCATCTGCAATGGCGGCCTCCAGGGAAGCCCTCTGGCCTTTGAGTCTCTCAATCTCAGCCTGAAGCCGGCTGATGTTCCGGTTCATCTCGGAGATCTCAGTCTTGGTGCGCCGCAGGTCATCCCCGTGCTTCCCAGCCAGGCTCTGCAGCTCCTCATACTTGATCTGGTACATGCTCTCAGCCTCAGCCCGGCTGCGGTTGGCAATCTCCTCGTACTGTGCCTTGACCTCAGCGATGACGCTGTCCATGTCCAGGGAGCGGCTGTTGTCCATGGACAGCACCACAGATGTGTCCGAGATCTGGGACTGCAGCTCCCGGATCTCCTCTTCGTACAGTTGCCTGAGGAAGTTGATCTCATCAGTCAGCCCTTCCAGGCGAGACTCCAGCTCTACCTTGTTCATGTAAGCTTCATCCACGTCCTTCTTGATGAGGACAAATTCATTCTCCATCTCTGTACGTTTATTGATCTCATCCTCATACTTATTCTTGAAGTCCTCCACCAGCCCCTGCATGTTGCCAAGCTCTGCCTCCAGCTTCAGCTTCTCCTGGCCCAGAGTCTCCAGCTGCCGCCTAAGGTTGTTGATGTAACTCTCGAACATGTTGTCCATGTTGCTCCGAGCCGTCTTCTGCTGCTGCAGGAGGCTCCACTTGGTCTCCAGCATCTTGTTCTGCTGTTCCAGGAACCGTACCTTGTCTATGAAGGAGGCAAACTTGTTGTTGAGGGTCTTGATCTGCTCCTTCTCCTGGGTGCGCACGGCCTGGATGTTGGGGTCCACCTCCAGGTTAAGGGGGCTCAGCAGGCTCTGGTTGACCGTGACTGCGGTGATGCCTCCCATGCCGCTGGCCCCACCATAGCCGCCGCCCAGGCCACCCCGAAAGCTGCTGCTTCCCACTCGGGAGAAGCTCGAGGAGCTGATGCGGGCACCAGGCCCACTCGTGTAGGAGCGGCTGCTGAAGGCCCGGGGGCCAGAGGTGGACACCTTGTAGGACTTCTGGGTCACCCTGATGGACATGGTGGAGGCAGGAGTGGAGACAGATGGGCCGAACCAGGAGGAGATCCTAGAAGGAGCGGAGATGAGACTGACATTATTATTGAGAGTAAGTTATATATTAAATACACTCAGCTTTTAGCCATTAAAGAATGTTGTGTTTGTTTGATCATTTGCAGATGAATCCCATTCTGTTTTTCACCTTTATTACTTTTCTTGGGGTCGTCACAAGACTGGAAGGGCAGATAGTCCAAATCTTCATATCAACTCCATGGAAACTTGCTCAATGTATGAATAGAAAGGGGACTATCAGTTAGACTGTCAGTCTCCAAGCTTCCTCTCTATCTTGGGAACTCAGATGTCAAATAATACAACTTTCACACTAGGCAAATGCGAATATACTAGGTTGTATTTCTTTATCTGTATGTATTTTGATGACTGACACACTTTGGTATTGGTTGGCACACAGAAAGGAAAATGTGCAAGACTGTATTCCTGGAAAGAAACAGCTTTTAGGGTTTTCAAAGATCCCCATATAAAAAACTTTAAATACAAAATGCAACACTTAATTGAAAATTCGGATTTGTGAAAAAGAAACAAAGATATATATATATATATATATATATATATATATATATATATATATATATATATTCGTATTATGTATTTATTATATATTCTAGGTGATGTATTAATATTTGATATGGTTTGGATCTGTGTCCCTACCAAATCTCATGTTGAACTGTAATCCCCAATTTTGGAGGTGGGGCCTGGTGGGAGGTGATTGGATCATGGGGCTGGTTAATTATGAATGGGTCAGCACCATCCCCTCAGTGCTCTTCTCATGATAGTGAGTGAGTTTTCATGAGACCTGTTTGATTAAAAGTGTGTAGCACTTCCCCTTTCTCTAGGTTTCCTGCTCCATCCACATAAGATGTGCCTGCTTCCCCTTTACCATCCGCCATGATTGTAAGTTTCCTGAGGCCTCCCCAAAAGCAGAAGCGGCTATGCTTCTTGCACAGCCTGCGGAACCATGAGCCAATTAAACCTCTTTTCTTTATAAATTACCCCATCTCAGGTATTTCTTTACAGTGGTGTGAGAATGGACTAATAGAATATTATGAACAATATCTGTCTGAATGTTTTCATATTCTTTTTCATATCAAGTATTGGCTATAATATTTTAAAATATTTTCACTTTTCACAAAAGCTAAATTAGGCTGATTAAATTAAGGCAGGGCTTTTTGATTTTTATTTATAGGTGTCTTTCTTGTTTGAATTATTTTAAGAAGAAGATACATGGCTTTCAGAGAGAAAGAGAGAGAGAAGAGAGAAGAAAGAAGAAAAGAAAGCTGACAGTGCCGGTGTATCTGCATATTTTCTATTTTGTCTTGACAACATATGCTGATTATAGAACTTCTTAAAAGGTCATTTGATAAAGTGAAATAAATGACTTGGAAAAAATAATCCTAAGGGAAAATTGTTTTGAACAATTAAATCATAATAAAAATAATTTAAACCACTTTGCAATTAGTCTTTTTATGAACATCTACAACTCCAAAATGATTTTTACAAAAATGAATCTTGGCAACCAATTAATGCTCAGTCTCATCTAATTTATTTGATTTTCTTGAGAGCAGAGAAAGCTGAAGAAGATTTCTAGAAATGATAACCATTTAAGACATTCACACACAATCATATTTTTTGAAGAGCGCATTATGTGAATTTTTATTACAAATAAAAATATTACACCTTTTGTTGTCATCTGAATACACAGCAATAACTTTGGAGTTGTCTGAATTCTTATATTCAAAGCAAATCTACATGGTGAAGCTTATTATTTTCATTTATTAAAAAAGAATATAACAAACTATTTTCAGTAATTGTTACTAACTTTATTTAGATATCACCATCTGCATTTTAGGATTATCTGTACAATAACAATCCCATTGTTACATTAAATGCAAGAACCCCTCTTTTGCTTATCATTTTTATAAGTAAAGCAATAGGGATGAAGTTGCAATAGTACTGGCTGTTAGTGATATTTGCCAAGCCAAGTTTCTCTCTCTCTCTCTCTCTCTCTCTCTCTCTCTCTCTCTCTCTCTCTCTCTCTCTCTCTCTCTGTCTCTCTGTATGTAGTGACTGTAAAGCTAACAATCAGATTTCAAATGTAGATTATGGAGTGTCTCATTATGTGGAAATAGGCTTCTATGAACTCATACAAGTATGTGTGATGTTTAGGTTCACTATGAAATACCTTACAGACACAATCTCTTTTATAATCTTTACTGTACATTCTTATGATTCATCAAAAACAACACAAATAATTTAAAACTAAATGTACGCCCTTGTTATTTGTTTCATGGAACTCATTTGATAAAGATGACTAGATCGATTAAGAAAGGATAGACACACAGAACTTAATTGCTAAGATCAATGTATAATTTTAACAAATCAACGACTGCCACTTATTTCTTCAATGGTACCTATGATCAAGAGGTTAATAATAGAGGTTTATGGATATGACTGTTTCCCTGTAGAAGGCAGAATACCAAATACCCCAAATTGCACTGCCTGTGTCTTTCAAGCGCCTACAATTACAAACTAAAATAAAAACATATACAACGCAAACAAACAAAAAGCCCTATGGCTACATTTGGACAATACAGAAAGCAATGGAAAGGTTTGTATCTCCTTTCTTCCTCCCCTGTCTCCTTATCTCAGTTTTTTTTTTTTTTTTCTTTTTAGTAGGGAGAGGAAGGAAAAGAAAAAAATGGCAGAATCCAAAAAGAAGGAAGGAGTAAGAAGAGGAAAGAGAAATAAGAGGAATTGGGCAAGGCAAAAATAGACAAACAGGTTATTTTAGTCGACATTTCACTTGTTCTTCCAATAAAAGGCATGTCCCATGTTATTTTGCTCATTGCCTTTGTTTCCCTGCTCTCTCCACTCACTCTTGTGGGCCCATCAGGCCACCACTCATGTCTGCCTGCTGGGGGCCTGTGTAGAGTAGAGCCCTGGCAGAGAAGGGCTTGACAATCTTTTACATGAAGCCTGAGTAAAGATCCTTCGGATGTGTGTGATCTTCAAGCATTAGTTTCTTTGAGCCTCTGTTTTCTCTTTTCTAAAATAAGAAAACTGTTGATGTTACAAAGTGCTTTGGAGGAACAACAAAAACAACAGCACACATATCCACAAGTGCACACATACATTCCCGGAACTCACCTCCTGCTCCTTCCTTTAAGCCTATGCATGCATGGCTTTATCTAATCTATACAATGATAGTAATAACTTTGAAAACCAAAATTATATTTGTTTTTTATTATGCAAGTGAAAACAGGCAGTCTGTAGAAAAAATACATTTAAACAATATACCACTCTCAAAATAAACACTAATGATTTTGGTATATTCTTTTAGAGTTTTTCTTCAATGAATATACATACATATATTTTTATCCCAAAACACAGTTGTATATATCGTTCTGCAACTTGCTTCTTAAATGTGACAGTGCAATTCAGACATCCTTTTATATCAATACATATAGATTAATCTTGCTATTTTTAATAGTTGCATACTTATATGCCTATAATTTATTTTAACTCATCCTCTTTGTGGACATTTACATAATTTTCCTTTTTTTGGCTAATTCAAGTAATACTTCAGTGAATGTCTTTGCATATAGATTGTGTTAATTTTTCCGTAGGATAAGTTCTTAAAGTAGAATGTTTGTGTGAAAGGTATACTCCATCCGAAATTTTGATGGATAACACCATATTGCCCTCCAAAAAAGATTACATCTTATTTGCAATATTTTTCGTTTCAGTTTTCCAAGCTAGAAACTTCTGGGTCATCATCAAGCCTCTCCCTTTCATTTTCTAGCTTCCTTCCAAATTGTGACCATATCCTGTGATCATACTGCAGAAAGGATCTCCTCATTTCATCCCCGCATCTTCATCCTTCCAGCCAGTTTCTCTTTGTTCATGTCTTATAGAAGAAACTTCCAAAAGTTATCCACAATCCATTCTCCTTGTCGTCCTGGGCACTTGAGAGAGAGCATGGTTTTCTAAGGCTCTGTGGTATCTACCTGGCCATGCCAATGGAAAGATGAATAAAGGGGCACATGCCTCTTTCAGGCTTGGCCCCTAGGAACCTGCCATTCATATTCTTCCTGCCATTTCATCTTCTGCTGGCTGAATGCTACTAGCTACAAGGCCCTGTGGGAGGTGGAGCTGCACATAGCAGAGCCTGGGTCTCTGAGTGAACATGTCAGAGGGCAGCTACCCCACAGTCCTGAGTGACTGCCCAGAGCAATGCCTCTTGAGTTGAGCTATGACATGGTTGGGTCTATTTGTTACAACAGTTAGACTTCAGTAGCAGAAGCAGAGAGGCCCCATCATCTTTTACTCACACTATGAGAGCAGCCTCCTTCTTGGCCTCCCTAACACCTGCTCCTTCCCTTTTCAGAAGCTCTGCTGCCAGAATAATCCCACTCTGAACTACACTGACTGGTAACTCCCTACTTTAAAGTCTTCAGGAACTCATTCCCTATAGATTCAGATCCAGACTCCTTGGCCTGGAATGGAAGATCCTTTATAACATGTCCACAGCCTTCCATGGGGTATTGGAGGCAGAGTCCTCATCTATCTTGTGCTCTGTGGTAGACAATCCAACATACAGTAGTGAAACCATCCCCCTTCCTTCTCTATAAAGTGTATATAAACTGTAGAGTTAATCAGGGGAGAAGGAAAGGGAATAAATGAAAATAGGCCAAGCTTGCGGCACACTCTGCATTAGTCATGAGGTCAGCCTGCTTCCTCATAGTGGTTTGCTGCCTGTTGCCTCAGAATCATGTAGACCCTGTTACAAGATAAAAGTTCCCCTTAACTGATATACAGATAACTTGAACATTACAAAATATTTTTTTCCTTTTGAGATATTCTCTCAGGTCCTGCATACCAATAAAACTACTACTGACTCAGCTGGTCTGAAGAACCCCACAGGAGGTGACACATCAAATAATACAGTTTCCACATCCTGATGATTTCATCCCCCTTACCCTGAAAAATCAACAACCCCAATTTTCTAGCCCCTCACCCTCCATATCTCCCTTAAAAACTCCAGCCCAGAATTCCTAAGGGAGATGGATTTGAAGAGGCTCCTCCCATCTCCTCACTCTGCTGCCTTGTGATCATTGAACTCTTTCTCTCCTGCAAGTCCTGCTGTCTCATTGTATTGGTCTCTTAATGCACAGCGGGCATATGAACTTGCTCTTTCTGTAACAGTAGCATTCAACACATACTTGCAAATAAATCAATTCATGTTGTTTGCTTTAGAGACAAATATAATGCAACATCAAGGAGACAGTTTTATAAAAACAATTCATTCGTAAGGTTATTAATTTGTGCTTAGCAATTGCTAAAAATATTGATTTCATGGCTCACCTCTTGAGATGGTAAAAGCAGCATGTTTTTGATAGTGCTGATTTAGGTCCATAACATTCTAAGCCTAAAAGGGCCTTAGAGCTCATCTAGCACAATTTTCTCATTTTGCAGATAAAAATGCTGCATTCCAGAAAGCTGAATAGACTCCAGGCTATGAAACCAGTGGGACATAGTCCCAAGCAGGCCAGCACCCAATTCATAGGTCTGTCTGCTTTTTGTGACTCCAGGCTGTCCCTAAGGCTAATGGCCCTAGACAACTTGATCTCTGTAGTCTACTGTCTGCTTATATTCAGTTGACTTTGTGACTCCATTTACGGTTCTATTTTTTGGTGCCTCATTTGTCAATTTGGTTTCCCAGTCTTGGTCTAACTGGAAAGAAGCAGGGCCAGTGTACCGTGCAGGGGACAGGATGTTAGATCTGGCCTCTTGCTCTGCATTCCTCTGTCACCCATAGAATTTATTGAGCTTTCTCATGTACAGGTCCTTCTTCATTCATCAGAACCAGAGGCTGCTGGTGAGCAGGGAGACATTTTTTCTGACATGGTGGGAGGAATGGCAGGTTTATAACTATAATTATACCCTCCAGAAAATAACTGTTACTTAAAAGGTATACTGTTCTTTGTACATGGGTCTGAAGGCTCAGGGATGGGTACATTTAAAAATCAATAAAGTAGTCAGTCAAACATTCAGCTCACGCATCACAAGCTCACAGGGATTCAGATTTACCAGAAATACGGGGTAGGCACCCTAGTGCTTTGGGCCATGGACACCTACTGTGTAAAGGAACAGAAATGTTGTAAGAAATTTCAAATTGCCCTGCAGTTGTTCAGATTAGGTTCATCTTGTCAGATACCTTTTCTATCCTCTCTGGTACTTCTCCATCACTTAGGGTGCATGGTGAAAAGTTTTCCAGCAAAGTGCTTATTGCACTTCGGTGTTAATCAGATATTGGCAGCCACACACTTCGAAGTGACTTCTACAGGAGTCACTGACAACAGAGTGTAGTGCAAACATCAGGACTGAGGTTGGGAGATTTAAATTCCAGGTTCCAAGTGATTTGGGGAAGAAAGCTTCCATTTTCAAACAGGGTTAATTATGAGAAGCAACCTGAATTGCTACCTTTATGCCTCTTCTTATAACTTAAAAATACAGAATGGTCCTGAGAAAGTTTGCTTTGGCTAGGCAGGATATTTGTCTGTGAACTATGAAATTGCTCATTCATTCATTCATACAGTCATTCAGTTGATACATATTTATTAAAAGTATCCTCAACACCATTGAATATATACTCAATGAGTTGCTCTATGTGGTGGAATTAACAATAATGACAAACCAAGCCCCTTTACTCATGGAGTTTACATTCCAATAGAATAAGAATAATAATATAACAATAAGAAAACATAATAAGCCACAAGAGCTGCATTGGTTATATTTTAGTTTGTTGAAAAAAACCCCTCAAACTAAGTATCTTAAAGCAACAATGGTTCATGATTTCCCACTATTTTGTGGGCAAGAGAGTGAGTCATCTGCCGCCCTCACCTGAACTCATACTCACCTGAACTCATACTTGTGGCTCCTTCGAACTGGAAGGTCAGCTGGTGGCTGGGCTTGGCTGGGCGCACTGAGTGGCCAAGCCCCTCTGACCACATGAGGTTTTGTCTCTGGGTAGTCTTAGGGTTCCGTGGGAGCAAGTACCAAAGAGCAAGTGCTCATTAAGTTTCTGTGTGTGTCATGTTTCCTAATGCCCCACAGGCCAGACAAAGTCACAAAGCTAGGGGCATAGATATGAGAATGCATGATTCATTACGGACCAGTAGAGAAACAATCTAACACATTGGTAATAAGAGGCAGGAAGAAAACTAAAGGATGAGGGAATCAATGGAGAGTGATGGGGCAGTTATTTTAGATAAGGAGGTCAGGATGACTCTCTTTGAGGAGAGAACATTGAAACAGAGACCTGTAAAGTAGGGTAGGGGGGACAAGTGGAGGTACCAAGAGAGTGTTCCAGCCAGAGGGTTAGCAAGTACAAATGCCCTGAGTGGGAACAACAGTGGGCCAGTGTGGCTGGAGGGCAGTAAGCCAAGGAAGAATGTCATCATAGTGGCGGAACCTTGTAAGATCTTGCAGACCATGGTAAGAACTTCGCAAAGTGTTCTAAGATGGAAGGAAATCTGCACATGGCTCTGTTGTAGAAAAGGGCAGAATTTGATTTATGTTTTAAAAGGATCTCTCTGGCTTCTATGTAGAGAATAAACCTTATAAGAGCAAAAGTGGAAGCAGGAAAAGAAGTTAGGAGAAAAGAGAGAGTGAGGTGGTTTGGAATGCAATTATAACAGCGCAGATGGTGAGAAAGAGACAAACTCAGCATATGTTTTGAAATCAGGGCTCACGGTACTTAAAATGGATTGAATGTGGGTTATGAGAGAAAGGCATGAAGGATGCCTTCTAGGTTACTGTCTGACCACCTTGGTGAGTGGTGTTTCTATTATGAGAGAGATCACATTGGCTGGGTCAGGGTGGAACACAACATAGAAGACAGAGGACATATTTAGAAAATGAAATCAACGACATTGCCTCACAAAATTCTAAAGCTGAAAATCCAGGCAACTGACATAATCCCATCATTTTATAGACAAAGAAATTGGGATCTGGGAAAATGAAGGAATTTATTTTTTAAAAAGACTTTCTGTAATCCCAGCACTTTGGGAGGCCGAGGCGGGTGGATCACAAGGTCAGGAGATGGAGACCATCCTGGCTAACATGGTGAAACCCCATATCTACTAAAAATACAAAAAATTAGCCGGGCATGGTGGCGGGCGCCTGTAATCCCAGCCACTAGGGAGGCTGAGGCAGGAGAATGGCATGAATCTGGGAGGCGGAGCTTGCAGTGAACTGAGATAGGGCCATTGCACTCCAGCCTGGGCAACAGAGTGAGACTCTGTCTCAAAAAAAAAAAAAAAAAAAAAAAAAAGACAGACTTTTATTAAGTCAGTTTTGCATTGCTATAAAGGAATAATGGGACTGGGTAATTTATAAGAAAAGAGGCTTAATTGACTCATGGTTCTGCAGGCTGTACAGGAAGCATGGTGCCAGCATCTACTTCTGGGGAGGCTTCAAGAAGCTTTTATTCATGGCAGAAGGCAAAGTGGCAGCAGGCAGTTCACATGGCGGAAGCTGAAGCAAGAGAGAGAGAGAGAGAGGTAGGGGGAGGTGATGCACTTTATTAGTTTCATCCAAAAGGTGAAATTAGTTTGTTAATAAGTGCCAAATGCTTTAAGATTTCTGAGAAAGTTATCTAGATACTCTGACTCTAATGATTTTTAGGGGGGAGATCGCATTCGATACACACTCAAGAGAATAAGATAGAGAAATGAGGCACTGGCAGGAGGGTTTTGTATTAGTCCATTATCACCCTGTTTTGAAGAAATACCTGAGACTGGGTAATTTATAAAGAAAAGAGTTTAATTGACTCACAGTTCCACATAGCTGGAGAGCCTCAGGGAACTTACAATTATGGTGAAGGCACCCCTTCACAGGGCGGCAACAGAGAGAAAATGAGTGCCAGCAGGAGAAATGCCAGATGCTTATAAAACCATCAGATCTTGTGAGACTTGCTCATTATCATGAAAACAGCATGGGGGAAACTGTCCTCATGATTCAGTTACCTCCACCCGGTCCCACCCATCACACTTGGGAATTATGGGAGCTACAATTCAAAATGAGATCTGGGTGGGAACACAGTCAAACCATTGTAGGTTTGGAGGAGTTGCTTCTTTGAAAATATAGTTGCAGGCACCCATCTTAGTCCTTTTGTTATAAAGGAATACCTAAGGATGCATAATTTATAAAGAATAGAGGTTTATTTTGCTAATTGTTCTACAAGCTGTATAAGAAGCATGCAGTCAGCATGTGCATCTGGTAAGGGTTCCAGGCTGCTTCCACTCATGGCGGAAGGGGAAGGGGAACCAGCATGTGAACTGGTTGTAAAAAAGAGCAGGGCACCTCCCTCCCCTCTCTTTTTTCCTCTGGTGCCCATATGATCTGCACATGCTGGCATCCCTTAGCCTTGGCCATGAATAGATCTGCCCCAGGGTCCAAACACCTCTCACCAGGCCCTACCTCCAACACTGGGGATAATATTTCAACGTGAGACTTGGCTGAGTCATACAAACCATATCCAAATCATAGCAGGACCATAGCTGGTTTGGATAGATTTTACCATTCAAGAGGGCTACCCAGACAAATGAAAGATCTGTGAGCATTTGTTGAATGACTCTTCAACAAAGTTTAGGCATTTTGAATATTTAGGTCTTCTTGTTGAAGCTTGAAAATATTCATGCCTTTTGCATTTGACAAAAATTAAGTTGCATTCTCTGAAGTCAGTTGAAGTAAATTTTTGTAGTCCTGTCATTCATTTCCCACTTTATTGAGTACACTACTGGTATTTTTGGTTGTTGTTTTTAAGCTTTCTTTATTTTCCAATTCAAATTGATGTGTATTAGGCTGGTATTTTTAATGTGAATGGACACTCAAAGTTTAGTGTTCAGCGAGGTAGAGAAGGCAAAAGAAATAGGCTGAAAATTATCTTAAATCAAAGAGCCAGGCTAAAAGGAGGCTATGTCAAGGGGGCAGGAGGTATGGTTACTATGAATTTAAATAAGATTCCCCTTGTATAAAATTAGCAGTTCTCCATTACTCAGCACGTCCTCCCCCACCTGTTTCCTTCATCATACTTATCGCCCAGAGATTGTTGAAGACAGAAACCTATTATGATGACCTTTATTAGGTGTTTACTATATTCTAGGTTTGTAGCTAAGTGCTTTATAAGCATTACCTCATTATTAGTTTGTCCCTAGAGTCAATGCTTATCTGACTCTAATCTTCCTAGAAGTTAGGGCCCTGGTTTTTTGATATATTCACTATACGACCTTCAGCAAGTCATTAAGTTCCTTATGCCTCAGGTTTATAATTTATAAAATGCAGCATTGATTTTTGTGTATACTACCCTTCAACTTTTATTTCTCTTTAAAAGTTATGACTTAAAAATAATTCCATGTTTGGCTTTATCTAAGGAGATGAGGGCTTCAAGGGAAAAGGACTTTGAAAAATGAAAAAATGAACAAGGTCATTCTAGAAGTTCAAGATTTTGAGAAAAAAAGTGAGGGAATGAGAAGTCTTCCTGGCCGGGCGCGGTGGCTCAAGCCTGTAATCCCAGCACTTTGGGAGGCCGAGACGGGCGGATCACGAGGTCAGGAGATCGAGACCATCCTGGCTAACACGGTGAAACCCCGTCTCTACTAAAAATACAAAAAAAAAAATAGCCGGGCGAGGTGGCGGGCGCCTGTAGTCCCAGCTACTCGGGAGGCTGAGGCAGGAGAATGGCGGGAACCTGGGAGGCGGAGCTTGCAGTGAGCTGAAATCTGGCCACTTCACTCCAGCCCGGGCGACAGAAGGAGACTCCGTCTCAAAAAAAAAAAAAAAAAAAAAAAAAAAAAAAAGAGAGAGAAGTCTTCCTTTCCCTCACTCTTTTTACTGCTGATTTTATTTATTTATTTATTTATTTATTTATTTATTTATTTAATTATTTAATTATTTTTCGAGACAGAGTTTCACTCTTTTGCCCAGCTTGGAATGAAGTGGCATGATCTCAGCTTACTGGAACCTCTGCCCCCTGGGTTCAAGGGTTCAAGCGGTTCTTTTGCCTCAGCCTCCCAAGTAGCTGGGATTATAGACACCTCTCACTATGCCTGGCTAATTTTTGTATTTCTAGTAGAGATGGAGTTTTGCCATATTGGCCAAGCTGATCTCAAACTCCTGACCTCAGGTGATCCACATGCCTCAGCCTCCCAAAGCGCTGGAATTACAGGCATAAGCCACCATACCTGGCCTGGTTTTATTGCTTTGAATGACAAGATTCCCTTATGTGTTTCCTAGTTCAAATTATTTTGTTGTAATTGTTATAATTACTTTGTCCTGTTTTTGGAGGCAAGCATATAGTATTATTTACCAATTAGTTTCAGAAATGTGAGTAGCATAGCTTCTCACATAGGCAGACATTGTCAATGACGATATGGGAGGAGTATTGAAGGATAAGCAGTCCTTAGCCTCTGTGTTAGCCCATTTTCTGTAGCTTATAACAGAATACCTGAAACTCGGTAATATACAAGAAAAGGAAGGTATTTCTTACAATTATGGAGGCTGAGAGTCCAAGGTCGAGGAGCTGCATGTGGTGAGAACATTCTTCATGGTAGGGACTCTCTGCAGAGGCTCACGTCAACTCAAGGTATCACATGGCAAGGGGACTAAGCGTGTTGATGGGCTAGCTCAGGTCTCTCTTCCTCTTCCTATAGAGCCACCGGTTCCCCTCCCATGATAACCATGAATCCACGAATGGATTAATCCATTCAAGAGGAAACAGCCCTCATGATCCAATCACCTCTTGAAGGCCCCACCTCTCAATACTGACACATTGGGGATTAAGTTTCAACACGAGTTTTGGAGGAGACAAACATTCAAACCTTAGTAGCTTTTGGTACAGAATCACCAATAACCTGGGTACTTCCAAGGACAGAATTCCCCGGAAAATCAATTCCTTGGTTTTGGAGATTACTCTCCAAGTTCTCTCCAACTTGAGCTTCCATGGTTCTGTGAGATTCTTTTTTCAAGTAATTCAAGGGTTTTCAGGTGGGTACTGTCATGGATTATGTTTCAAATCTGCCAATTATACTGAACACACAAAAAAGTTTTTGATCCAGATTTTTTTTTTTTTTGAGATGAGTCTTGCTCTGTTGCTCAGGCTGGAGTGCAGTGGCATGATCTCAGCTCGCTACAACCTCTGTCTCCTGTATTCAAGCAATTCTGCCTCAGCCTCCCGAGTAACTGGGATTACAAGCACACACCACCATGCCTGGCTAATTTTTGCATTTTCAGTTGACACGAGGTTTGACCATGTTGGCCAGGATGGTCTCGATCTCCTGACCTCATGATCTGCCCACCTCAGCCTCCCAAAGTGCTGGGATTTCAGGCTGATTCAGATTTTTAAAAGGTTTTCTTGGGTCTTAGTTTCATATTATGAACAGACAATCTCTAAGACTGAAGTTTAAAAGTTGCACTAAAGTACAGGCTTCAAGTCCAAGTTTACAATTTCAATTTCTCACTTACCTCATTTCTGATGTGCTTGTTATTTTATCTATATTCTGCAGAGTGAAAAAGTGCAGAATGACAGTCATTAAGGTCTAAACTGGTTGTTGCTAAGGGTCTAAATTACTGCTGCTGATGATGTAGCCCTTCTGGTGGCCTAGCTTTGCTGCTTTTGGTGCTGAGAGGTAGGGCGAGGGTCATGGGACTTGAAGTGGGAGGCGGGAGGGGGCGTGCAGGGTGTACATCCTGCAGTTTCTGCTTCTGACATTCAGTCTTCCACCTTTGAAACTCTTTTCTGGGTCAGGGGTCACTACTTACTATAGGTAGATGGCTGTCCCAATTCCTCTTTAACAGGCTGGGTGCAGTGACTCACAGCACTTTGGGAGGCTGAGACAGGCAGATCACTTGAGGTTAGGAGTTCAAGACCAGCCTGTCCTACATGGTGAAACCCTATGTCTACTAAAAATACAAAAAGTAGCTGGGCGTGGTAGTGCACACCTGTAGTTGCAGCTACTTGGTAGGCTGAGCCAGGAGAATCACTTGAACCTGACAAGCAAACATTGCATTGAGCCAAGATGGTACCACTATACTCCAGCCTGGCTGATAGAGTAAGACTCCATCTCAAAAAAAAAATATCCAGTGTAGATAAGCATTCAGCTTCGTATAGATAGAGAGGCCATTCTCACAGATTTCTTTGGGTCTGCATTATCTTTCCAAACCACAGCCAGTTTTTGGCCCAGGATTTCAAATTGGCTCCCTGAAGTCTGTTTTTCTTCTATGTTGAGCTTGTCATGGAAAAGTCAGTTGTCAATTTTAACATAGTCCCCTTTCTACAAAATCCAACTTAGCTATTTTGTTCTTTTGTCTCTAATTATTTTATTCAAAGCTACCCATTCTTGATTTGTGGGGACAGGAGACTTCCCTTCTTATTAAAAACCACCCAGTTATCAGTGATTATAAGATCAGCAATTCCTTGAGGACAAGGATTATGGTTTATTCATCATTGTATTTTCACTGATGCTTAAACACTGGACACATTTTTTTTTTTTTTTTTTTTTTTGGTAAGCAAGCTGCATACAACCAAAATGGGGCAAGGGAATTCAACATGTAATCCATGTTACAAAAAAAGATTTCCTGAGATTTCCAGCATAGTGAATGTATGTTTCTGTACTTTTCTTCCTTTTCTTCAAGTAATTGCAACCTACTTTCTAGGCTATGAACCTGTTAATGTCAGAAATTGTTCTCTCTCTCTCTCTCTCTCTGTCTGTCTTCCATGTTGCCAAGGGTTGTGGACAGCGATATAAATTCCGTAAATGAACAAATGCGATTTTTCAAGTCCAGTTAGTTTATTTTTCAGAAGAACCAAGTTTTAGTGAATTAAACTTTTATGATCTAGCAAATGCATCACACAAACCAGTTGGGAAAACACCTATAATTTATTCTTCACAGACCTTCTGTCTACATTCTAAAATTTTATTTGCAGTGCCTACACTGATTTGAATAAATTGAAAACCAAGGTTTTTTTTTTTTTTTAAATAAAACAAACGAGGGCTGAACAGTTTTGTAGATTTCGAATTGTAATAATTTTCTTCCCTTCTTCATTCCCTGTTTATCCCATGAAATTAAAATGCAAGATTTAAAATGTGTTGAATTGCAATCATATTTTGTATTCGTTTTAGACTAAATCAGAGTAATTAATAGAAATTCTAAATGGAAATCACCTAATGATATTGGGTTCAAATTTTGTTGAAGTTTATTTAATTTTTATTAATAATTTATCAAATATAACCAGTTTTTGTGAATTATATTAAAACATATCTTTCTGTGAAGTGTTGAGGCCAAGAATGAAACCTTAGATGGAAGACCCAGATTTACTGGAAGCAGACCACAAGTTGTAAGCAAAGGTTTTGGACTCTTTGCTCTGGGTTTAAATTCTAGTCCCAGCAGTTTTCGGAAGCGAGGTTAATGAATCTCTGGGCACCTATGAGAAGGCATGTTTTGAAGTCCTTCTCCAAAGTCAGCCCTTGCTAAGTCCCTGGGGTTCTCCTCTTTGAATAGATGTACTTAGGATTCCACAGGGAGCTATGGACACAGAGGAGAGAAGAAAAAAAAAAAGCTAATTTCTTGGGCACGATTGTTTAAAAATAACTTGCAAAAGAAAAGAAACAGAAGGGTCAAAAAGATGAATACAGATTGAGTATCCCTTATCCAAAATGCTTGGAACCAGCAGTGTTTCAGTCTTGGATTTTTAGGGATTTTGGAATATTTGGATATTTGTAGCACCCCAAATTTGAAATTTTGAAATAAAAAATGCTCCATTGAGCATTTCCTTTACATAGCATGTCTATGCTCAAAACGTTTTGAATTTAGAAACATTGTGAATTTCAGATTTTCAGATTTGGGATGCTCAACCTGGAAAAGGTAATTCCTGCTTCCTTCCACCCCTCATGGAGAAATTTCTTAAAACAGAACAAGCTCTCATGCTCCATTTCTATCACAGTACATATTGTGAGGACATGAAACATAATGTTTTCAGTGTTTGGTTATATGAGAATCAAATAGCTTCCTGGGGAAAAAAATACTGAATTTTGCACAACCCATATGCCACTAATAGGATCAGATGGCAATATAGTAACATGCAGGCCAGTTCTTCATGCTTCATCCAAAAGCCATGCCATGGATTTGAGGTTTGGACACTGAATTTGTCACTGTCTGCATGATCTTAGATAAGTTACTTTATCTCAGTAATGTAGGTGGCATCATCAGCCCACTGTCATGACTGATGGCCTCTGAGCTGACAACAAAAAACAAGTGTACGTGTTTAATACCAGAAAGTAGTCAGTAAATATGTGCACGTGTGTTGTGTGTGGGTCTTACCTGTACCATGAGAGGTATTAGTCTGAGATCTCTAAAAAGGGAGTGCCTAGAAACCAAGCATGGAATTGTGTCAAGCCATCACCAAGAGTGAAAGACGATCAGGAACCAGAGAAATAGCCTCAGAGTAGAGTTTACCCACACCTCAGGAGCAGTAACCCCTGAGTACCAGTAAATCCCACTGCTTGGTCTTTGCTCCTCTCTGTCATCTTTTATTGCAGACCAAGCTCATGGACAGGCTCTCATCCCATCACCCTCAACATCGCCTGTGTTTCAGGATTGTTCTGAGAATCAAACAGGATTTACCCCAAACTCTTCAGGGATGTCAGTCAAGGTTAGCGTGATGGAGGACCTATAAGTTTACTTTAAAAGTATTTCTCAAGGGTCATCTTCTATCAAAGGGAGTCTTTTTCAAGTCAGCTTGAGGCCACACAGTATTTTGAAAACATCGTGGACTTTGGAGTAAAAACTAATGTCTGCAATTCGTTCTGTTCTGTTACTTCTGATTGGCCAGATTTGAGATACTTATTTAACTTCTTTGACCCCCTGTTTCCTCATCTTTCAGGAAAACTAAGATAACTGTCTCTAAATGGTGTCACAGAGTAGTAATATAATAATTAATAGCTGAATATGAATAATTCCATTATGCCTTTCTGGTAAGACTCATTATAGGTAAACACTTTGACCTATGTTATTTTATTTGATCTTTATAGAAATGTGGGAGGGTAGTGATGTGCCTACTTTTTTGAATGGCCTGCTAGGTAATTTGTGCCACCCTGAAAGCCAGCCTGATGGACAGGTAGGTACAAAAGAAGCAAGAGGGTGTTCAGTTTCCTGCACGAACAGAGTCAGCAACTGACATCCGAGAGCCTTTGGGGCTATTTCATCCTGGGGTTTTCAAGCTCAGCTTCAAAGAGACTGGAGAATGAGGCACAGATGAGAAGATGGGGATCCCACCTCCTCCCCAACTTCAGTTGCAGCAGCTACATTTCTGTGTGTTATAGATTGAATTTCCATGTAAAATTCCAATTGAAGAAAGTTGTAGTCAAGCACTTCCATTTCGCAAATGGCAAAACTGAAGCCGATATTGTGGTTGTGACTTATCCCAAAGTAATATACACATAAACCGCTATGGATGAGGAAAAAGACAGAGGGAAACTAAAAATTCAAAAGAACAAATTTGACTCACAGATTTGCTGACTCATAGTTATGATAGTTATTTCCTCTACCCACGCTTTTTTGACTGATTGAATAAATTGCAATTTTTGTCCTCAATTAACTCACCAGAATATGACATTATTTTAAACTATTGAACCACCTTCTTCATTAAATAGTGTTTTTTGAGAGTTTACTATATATGTCACTGTCTAGGTACTATGAAAGATACCATAAAGATAAAACATTCTACACTCAATATGAATAGAATTCAGATTGTGTAGATGACTCAATCTTATGAGAAGGTGGTACCTAATGACAAATAAGTATGACCGTCATTTTTTTTTTTTTTTTTGAAAGGATCTCACTCTGTTACCCAGGCTGGAGTGCAGTGATGCAATCTCGACTCCCTGCAGCCTTGACCTCCTGGGTTCAAGCAATCCTCCTACTTCAACCTCCTGAGTAGCTGCACCACCATGGTATGCACCACCATGCCCATGCCCGGCTTTTTTTTTTTTTTTTTTAATTGTTAGTAAAGACAGGATCTTGCTATGTTGCTCAGACTGGTCTCCAACTCCTGTCCTCAAGCAATTCTCCCCGCCTCATGCTAGGATTACAGGCAGGAGCCACTGTGCCCAGCCAGCATGGCCATCTTGAAAGGAGAAATTACAAGATGAATTTCTCTTGGGGTGCTCTAGGGGTGCTCTAGGGAAGCTTTATTCAGAAGTTAAGGTTTTAGCTGGTCCCTGAAGAATGAATAATGTTAAAATAGGAGACAAGAAGACACAAGATTCCAAATGTAGAATATCTTCAGTAAAGTCATAGACTCGAAAATCTCAAGACTCCTACTGAGAACATGAAAACAAAATTGGTATATCTAGAGCTAAAGGTTTATGAAAGGAAGTTGGTAAGTCCTGGAATCACTAAGCATTGAGCAGTGGATCATCAGGTGACAGCTGAGGCCACTCCTCATATTACAGAAGCAGGAAAGGTGTTCCAGGAGCCAGCTCCATCGTCTAACCCTATGGTATGGGGCAGTCTTTCCCTGTCCTGTGCCATCTCTCCGTCCCCACTGGATCAAATTCACAGACAACAAGATTTAACACATCATTTCTAACACTCCTACTTTGTAACTACCACCTCTACTCAATTCCCAATAAATTGGAATATACATAACACAGGAAGCAGGAAACAATAGAAAGGCTTTGAGCAGGGCACAATGTCTTTGAAAGATGGATTTGGTGAATATATTTGAACTGGAAGGATCTATAGGTAAATTCAGGCAAGGGGTCTGTGAAGGAATCCATTTATTTATTTTATTAATTTTTTTTTTTTTGAGATGGAGTCTCACTCTGTTGCCCAGGCTGGAGTGCAGTGGCGTGATCTAGGCTCACTGCAACCTCCACCTCCCGGGTTCAAGTGATTCTCCTGCCTCAGCCTCCCAGGTAGCTGGGATTACAGGTGCCCACCACCATGCCCAGCTAATTTTTGTATTTTTTAGTAGAGACAGGGTTTTGCCATGTTGGCCAGGCTGGTCTTGGACTCCTGACCTCAGGTGATCTGCCTGGAAGGAATCCATTTACATGAACATTTCTTGTGTTCCTATGTGACGTGTGCTGTATATATTATTTCCAATTTAATTTTAAGACAACCCAATTAGGTCGATAATAAGATCCCAATTTTATAAACAGGCAAACTAAGGCACAATGAGATTTAAGTAACTTTCCCAGTCTCAATTCACTAGCAAGTAAGAGCTGGGGTATAAACCTAAACTTTTATAATGTTAAAGCATATCCTGTTCTTTATTCTTTATTTTTAAGTCAAAAGCAGATGGTTGAGTTAATTATTTTCCTCAGTTCAAGACACATTATCATCTTTGATGTGTGCCGGGCCCCTTTGGAAGTTTTATTTATTTATTTTTATCCTTTAAAAAAAATTCCTATGCCTTGTTTTCATTCGTCTCTTTTCACAGCCAAAAAATTCAGTGTGTTTGATGTGTATTTGTTTTTTACATGTGTTCCTGAAAAATGAGTATTATTATTTTGTGTGCATATATTGTTAATTTATGTAAGTGATATTAATTATGTATCGTCCTTACTTTTTTTTATGAAGGACTATTTTTTTAAAGACTCATCCATATTTCTATGGATGCTTCTAATTCATTGCTTCTAACTCCAACTTCTGCCCTTTCAATTACATACAATTAAATCCCTAAAGCAAGGGGCAGACTCGGGAGACATCATTCATAAATATTAATTAACAATTAGCATATTAAAAGCAATTCAGTCAACAAAACATTTGTTGAGCACTTACTACCAGACACTGTGCTTAATGTTGAGAATACTGAAATGAATAAAGTTTAAAACCTAAACTTAGGGGACTGTCAGTCCACTAGGAGACACAATCATGGAAATAAATAATTACTGTTTAGTGATTTCTGTGCAGTCATGGGTACGAGCTCAAGAAAGAGGGACAGCACAGACAGGGTGTGATTGTTATTATTGGGGGCACTAGGCGAAATGAATGAAATGTGGAATAAAAAGAATGACCCTTTCTGAGTTTCAAAGAATGTGTAGGAGGAGCATTCCGAGTGGATGGGTGGGGAAAGGGTGTTCTGGGAAACAGCACTTTCGACAAGAATTGTTGCATTCCCTGTCTTTCCCTGGGCTCCTTAAAGTCCATGTCCACCCACAGGCTCTTTAAACAGCAGCCATGTTTACTCTCCTACTTCCTGAGCTGATAGACTTAGGGAGGGCCTCTAGTCCTTGCTACACAGCCATCCCTGATCAGTGCTCCAGCAGCCATGCGCCTGTGTGGTCTTGGTTAAACAGGTGAGTTGGTCCTGTATATTATTTCCCTGGAGAATCTGAACCAAAAGATCCAGGCATGTCGCCGTAGCAGTGGTGACCGGAAGTAGAGCTGGGAGTTCTTGATGCCTGGTAGTCATCTGCATGCTAATGAATGAACAAAGAGTGGGTTTCCAAGGAAAGCGAGAGAAGAAAGCCTCCTCTGGGTAAGGAGAAACGCCATCTTGCTTTCTGACACTTTTCTCAGCTCTAGTCTTGGGACCTGGATTTTGCTTCCGGTCTTGAGGTCCATGAGGTTCATCCGAGTCTTGATAATCAATATCTCTTATTGTCAACTATTTTGTGTTTCAATTGCTTATTACCCAATGATGTTGAATAAAGCATGTATTCCAAGGCATACAGACCCCAGAGACTGTGATCTGTTAACAGAGCTATAATCCCCTTGTTATTGACAGATATGAAATAGATGGGTGCGGTTGAAGGAAAATCTGAAGGAAGAACCAAAAAGACTTAGTGACTGATTAGAAATGGCATACACAGATAACCAAATCTGAAGTTGCAAGCTTGGAAGCCCTGGAAGAGTGGTGGTAATATTGATATAAAGCTAGGGAAATGAATGGAGAAGAATTCAATTTTTCAATACATGAGAAGTCTTTGGGAAACATGTGAAGGTCGAATGGTAAATTAGAGAAAGATGAGCTTAGATGCCTGCACCAACCTTAGAGAGGAAGAGGAAGAGGACTCAGTGAAGGGGAGTTAGGAATGAGACCAAGAGTGGTCAAAGATGGGAGTTACGGAAAAATATAAAAAGCAGCTATTGATAATAGTAAAAAACACAATCGAGTTGCCACTAAAATGAGGATTATAGAAAAAAATCAATGCTCAACAGCCCTATAAATCTTTTCATTTTAGAAGTTTTCAGTGCCTTTAATGTGCTTCCCCGTATCTGTCTATGATCACATGGATATTATCTTGGGTAGTAAATTCCTGGTCTATGGGAATTTGCTCTGTTGAAATTTGCTTTATTTAATACTCAATACAATGCCATGTGTACTTACCAGATATGTTTTTATTAATAAGACGAAGAAGGTTCTTGTGCTAAAGTTCTGTTGACTGCTAAAATTAGAAAGTGTCAATTTTGACCTCTGTGACTGTGGGGAGGAATATCTGAAGCCTCAATGTTTAGATATGACATATAATGAAGCCTGTTCTCTATGCATCCTTCAAGTGGTCCCAGCTAATTTGGATGGGGAATTTTGAGGGAATTTAAATTTGGGGATTTCCCATGTGAAGCATCACTTTGCAATCATGTGCTTAGCTAAAAATTCTCCTTTTCGAGGATCGCTCATGCTAGTGACGCGTTGTTAGTTTGGAGAGAGAATAAAGGACAAGTGTTGCCTTTCTTCCTGTGCTGCAGACTTAACCAACTAATTAAATCTACTTTGCTTTCTGGGCTTATGGTGACTTTGTGTAATTCAGACTGGAATTTTGTCACATCCAGAAGATCTGTCGTTGTCCAGGTTACCATGGCAGCTATTTTTTTTTTTTTCTTTTTGTAGAATTATCCCCAGCCCTTGGCTTCAGTTAACCACATAAGCAGGTGTATTATTAGTTTAATGAAGGGACCCTTTCTGCAGGCTTCTTCCCATGTTGTCAGGTAGCTGTCCAACTCGCATGTTGTTGCTGTGTTTAGTATCTTATTCTCAGCATCCATCTGGAGCTCTTTTACAAAGCCAATAGGTTGCGTGCCAGAGAACATCTTGCTGCCTCGGAAGAAAATTCATCTCTTTTTTTTTTCTTAAATGTGACCCATGACATCACATTGTCCTCCCCAGCCCATCCTGAGCTCTACACTGAGGGGGGGCTTTGTTGCCATCCTAGGCATGCATAGGTATTGTCTGTGCAATGCTTCATTTTGCAAGTCTGTAGCTATAATGCAACATACTCTGGGATCAGTTTCAAACTCTAATGATTAACACATGTTTATTCATTCCAAATGGAGCCACGGCTGCAGTCCCTGCTGCACACATGTTATTGGGGATTTTTTTTTATTGTTGTTATTATTTTTCCTCTCTAGGTTGGTTCTTCACGTGGATCAGAAGCAACCAGCAATGAACTCCTGAAATCTTTGTTTGCTGCCTTTGAGGAACCTTTGTACCCTTGTCGTTTCTCCATGAGGTGTGTCCCCAGATCACTTCCTGGATGTCAGGCAATGGCCGCTAGAAGTTCAGTTTTGTGCCCTGCAATAAGCATCATTCTGTATGCATGCTCCCACAGTGTAATGACAGCCAACTAGTGACAAATGTAGCCCTACAGACTCAAGGCAATAGTGCACACCAGAAAAACACAGATGGGGAAAAAGCAATTTTTGACTGAATCTAAAATATATGGCAGGTAAACATTTAATGACACAAAGGCAGACATTCACAAAGAGGTTAAGAAAATTTAAGGACATATTTTTTTGTAAGCGAAAAAAAGTCAAACATAGGGTTGTCATTATAAGCTACTGCAGCTGGCGCTCACACATCCCTGGGAGGTGTCCCAGAGTGGCATGGTCAGGCTCCTGGGCAGAGATGGTAAACTTCTGACCCATTACCCTCAGAATGACAGTGATGTCAGCTCTACTCAGTGACCCAGGGAGACAACAGCATTAACCAGTATGCAAAAAATACAGATGAAATTTGGAGCAAATTGATTTATTGAGGGATTACTTTTGGTTAAATGATTTTCCCTCCTCTCTGAACCCTATCCATCCCAACCAAATTCTCTGAGCTAAATTGAAGTTTCTGCAAATGCATCCTAGCAGTGGAGGTTAAAGAGTCACTGTGAAATTTGTTTCATCCCTGAATTTACAGCTCTGTTAAGCAAAACTATATAAAAACCATAAAATGAAAGAGGCTAAAAATAAAAAAGGGAAAAACCAATAACAAACAAGCAATTCCAGCCAACTCTTTTTCCTCTGCTCAAGATGAAATGAAGAAAGCATGGTATGTAATAATTAATGGTAATTTTCCCAGCCTTAATAGCCTACAAATGATCACAGATAAGGGATATGTACATATCCTAATTTATTTCCCTGACCTAAACATTGCTCTCCTAACAGTCACCTCTTCTGAACCTGCTGCTCTCTCTGATATGACAATCAGTTGTAAATCTTGAAAGACAGTTAAGCAGTGATTGTAGTTTTTTATACATAGTACCTAACACATTAGGAATGCAGAGTAAATGCCAAGCTATAATCATTTAAATGTCCTTCTTTATTTATTTCATTTCTCATGTTCTGTGTTTCAATGAAGACTCATGGAAACCCTTGTTTTCGCATTTAATCACGCAGTGCCAGGTGGCCCCAGCCCCAGGCTCAAGACAACCATTAGCAGGTTTTTCTGTTAAGGTGGATTCATTCTCTATATACATTTCTGATTGTCTATAAATAGCATCACTTGTGAGGACTGTTGAAATAATTTGTTGCTATAATTATGGTGACATTTCTAGCATGTTATAATCATATAAAACTGCCAAAATAGGAGGATGCTATTTTGGACTTATTTTTTTTCCAGTTTAGTTTGCGTTTCATGGAATGGAAGAAAAAAATGAGGAATGCCTCTTGTTTAGAGAAGGAGCCACATTACAACAGAAGAGAACAATGACACACAAAAATCAGGAGTACTTCCTTCAGAGAAAGGCAGCTGGATCCTTTGAAATTGACATGGTTTTAGTCAAAAAGAAGAAAAGAAAAATCTCTGAAATATACAATTCCATACATGCAAGAGAAGTGAAGACATGTGATGATATTTTTCCAGCCGAAGGCCTTAGCCAAACCAAAGTCATTTTAATTTGTCATAGGCTTTTACATTTTTGATGACAACATTTTAGTTGAGGAGTCACAAATGTCTGAAAAAGAAATCGCTAAGATGGTTGCACTGTGAAAATCTTTGAAGAAGTCAGTGTGTTTTGAGTTGACATTGTATCTCCACTGTTTTCAAATGTTCACCAATGCCAATTAAACAAAATAAAGATGCATGTTGTATTAGTTCATTTTTATGCTGCTGATAAAGCCATACCCAAGACTGGGTAATTCATAAGGAAAAAGAGGTTTAATTGACTCATGGTTCCATGTGGCTAGAAAGGCCTCACAATCATGGTGGAAGGCAAAAGACATGTTTACATGGCAGCAGGCAAGAGAGAGAAATGAGAGCCTAGTGAAAGGGGTTTCCCTTTATAAAACCATCAGATCTCATGAGACTTATTTACCATCGTGAAAACAGTATGGGGGAAACCACCCCCATACTTCAGTTATCTCCCACCAGGTCCCTCCCACAACACGTGGGAATTATAGGAGCTACAATTCAAGATGAGATTTGGGTGGGGACACAGCCTAACCCTGTCGTATGTATTGATAAAATGCTGTTAGCTAGTAAACAATCACATACTTTGAGGACTGTGCCACAGTTATAGGTGTTTTCAAACTGCTTTTCAAGATTCTAAAATGGCATACTGTATCTACATAAGTTATGTTGATGGACAAAATTAGAAAAATGTCAATGTTTATTTTAGATGCAATTTCTCTTTTTTTTTAGTGCCCAGTGCTGGGACCTACTCATTTGACCTGCCTGATGACACTAAATAGCATCAGTGTCTTTCTTGGCATTGGCTTTCTTGGCATTGATCAGGGTTATAATTTTATATGTGTTTGTAGGATCTTCCCCCATATCTGTACACTCCGAGAAGGTAGAGACCCTGTCTGGTTGGAACACAGTTATATTTTCAGCAAGCTGACAAGCCATAGGTCATTATGAGGTGAACGAATGAATGGTAGAACAGAAAGACTTCCAAATAATCCTTGCTCTGAAATTTACAAGTTTTATAAGCTCAGGCCAGCATTTCCCTTCTTGGAGCCTCAGATTTTTTTCTTTAAGAAATGGCTGACTTGGCTTGGAGGCTCTCCAAGGTTCATCTTAAATTCCAGAAGCCTTCAATTCCACACATGAATATACCGTAGATGCCCTAGGGCTCTACCACTGCCCCTTGTCTGCAAACTGTTTGCACAACCCGCATCTCCATCTCACTGCAGCACAGCATTACCTGGAGATAGCCATCTAGGCCAGAGGTAGACTCCAGATCTTAGCTGGAAGGAGCACTTGCTTTTTTCCAGGTATTTGGTGCTAGGCCTAAGGACCTGCCATTTGGAATCTGCTTACAGCTGCTCTGTGACCTGTGGATTTGGGAACTGTGGGAGTGACGGCCTCCTGCCCAGTGTGGAGGGCTGGGCAGAGACAGTCAGAGGGCAGAGAGAGAGAGAGAGGAATAAAGCCGTCTCCAAACCAGAGCGGACAGAGCAAGTGGAGACTTCTGGCGGTTCCCAGTCCCTTGGTGAAAGCTGAGGGTTTCCTGACTTTGGGTTCCATAAGGGGGCTTGTATACCCATAGTGAATTTCCCTTTTGCCCTGTTTTTGGATGAAAAGTAGCTCTAATTAGTTTTGTGTTTTGTATCCAGAAACCCAACTAATAACATACATCCATTCTTTTCAGTAGTTAAACCTAGTTTAATTGCTGATTGTGGTGAAGTCTCCTAGACTTTTCAAAGCCTCATTCATAGAAGCCTATACCCAGTATCTGTTGGGAACAGCGTTATCAGCGCCTGTGAGGCACTGTCTCTCTCTGGGGTGAACCGCAATTTAGGCAGTCTTTTGTGTTTCTACATAGCAGGAACCTTATAAAACTGGAGAGGCAAGAGTCTTTGACCTAAGATAAGTCCATAGCCCATTTCTTTGCCCCATTTTTGAACAGGTTGGTCTCGCCTGCTGCTGTTGATCTTTGAGTCCTCCCCTGTACACCTGCCTGGGACGCTCAGCTCTTCTGCTCACCTCTGCAGACCCCCAGAGCCTGGACAGAAGTCACTTCCCTGACAGATATCAGCACAAATCTATGTCTACTCTTGGTCTCCTCTGAACTGCCCTGTCTTCTTGTCACGCACATCCTGACTTCATATTTCCTTTCCTGATCTCATTGAGAGATGAGAAATCGGGTTATGGGTTACCTAATTCCATTAGCTTCATTATTCCTTAGGCATCTCAGTCCCGGAGAGCTAGTGCCACGTCATAGAAGGAGTCAGAAGACTCAGAGTCCACCGGTACTCTGTGATCTTGAACAAACCCCCTTCTCTCTTGATTTGTAAAATGAGACCTAAATTGCATAATTTGTGGGATACTTCTACCTTCACTCTAGGGTCTATTTCAGATAAAATCCCCTCCCCACTCTGAGTTCTCATCTCAATTTCTCTCTTTCTTTTTTTAATTTTTTTTTAAACTTAAATTTTATTTTATTTTATTTTTAGATGGAGTTTCACTCTTGTTGCCCTGGCTGGAGTGCAGTGGTGCGATCTTAGCTCACTGCAACCTCTGCCTCCCCAGTTTAAGTGATTCTCCTGCCTCAGCCTCCAGAGTAGCTGGGATTACAAGTGTCCACCACCATGCCCAGCTAATTTTTGTGTTTCTAGTAGAGACGGAGTTTCGCCATGTTGACCAGGGTTCTCTCAAACTCCTGACCTCAAGTGATCCTCTCATCTCGGCCTCCCAAAGTGCTGGGATTACAGGCATAAGCCACTGCACCCAGCCTCGTCTCAATTTCTAGGTGGAACTTTTTCACTGTGGGTCTCTCCGTTTTATTGTAGATGTTTTCAAGTCTCAACTAAGGTTCCTGACAGGCAGAGGGAAGATGGGATGGGATGGGGGAACAGTGCTCTTCAACCTGGAGGGGCCTGGAGGGCTCAGGCCACTCAATACGTACATTAGTATAGTTTCCCACATTCTTGTTCCTGTCTTTTTCCTTGTTAGACAACACCACCCTGGTCTTTTTTTTTTTTTTTTCTTGCCTTAACTTTGTTAAGCTTTCCACATTCCTACTCCATCAGCATGCTTTTGGCTGACAAACTTGAAGCTTTCCCCTTTTGCTTGCTTTGCAGCTATCATCTAATCTTGCAAGAGATGAGAATTTTTGACATGTTTTTATATTAACTTCTTTTGTTGCCACTGTGAGCGCCACCTAATTCTGAGAATGACTTCCCCCAAGCAGCAGGCAGTGAGGCGAGGCTCTGGGGTGACTGGCCTGGCCTTGCCACTCTGAGGCCTGTATTAAAACGTTGAGGGGTTGGTTTCATTCCCTACATTGCCATCTTTTTCTTTTTTCTTTTATTTATTTTTACAATCTAAATTTTAAATTATTTAAAACAGGATCTCTTTCTGTCACCCAGGATGGAGTGCAGTGGCATGATCATAGCTCACTACAATCTCCATCTCCTAGGCTTAAGTGATCCTCTCACCTCAGCCTCCCGAGTAGCTGGGACTACAGGCATGTGCCATCATGCTCAGCTGATTTTATTTTTAGTTTTGTGTAGACAGGTCTCACTACATTGCCCGGGCATGTCTCGAGCTCCTGGCCTCAAGCAAGTCTTCTGCCTGGCCCTCCCAACGTGCCGAAATTACGGGAGTGAACCATCATGCTCAGCTTCGCTGTCTTAATGAGAACCAATTTAGCCACTTTGGCTGAAACCCTCCTCTTCATATGACAGCCCAGCCATCAAACATCAGTTGGATCCAATAGTTGAATATGTGGTCTTCTTCAGTTTCCTAGGCATGGCTGGGTGACCAGAGAAAGAGAAGTGCCCACTCAAGTGTCCACCAATTTGGAATTCTATCATTCATGACTAGCATTTATAATGGGGCAGATTTTGAACGACAAGGGTGATCACACAATTGCAACACATGCTTTCTGTATATTTATGATCAGGGTTTTATCATGCCTCTCTCACTGACTTCCACCCCTGGTCCTTGTCAAGCTTCTAAGAGTTTCTCAGTGCCTTTTCCCCAGAGCTGAGATCATACCCAAGGAAGGATTGAAAATAAAGTAATTCACTGAGTGGAAAAGAGGAGATTTTCTTATGACTATCAGTTTGCAAAAACAAAATTAAAGGTAATACAGGTTCATGCAATGTCACGGATAATGACAACAATCTAGATAACAGCCAAGAAAAGGCAACTTTATTGCTTTCTTGCAAACAAGCCAAGAACAATAGTTCATCAAGTTTCCACTATATTCATAATGGAGCATTTTATGATCTTCTAAGGAGAAGTTTGATGAAATGCAAGACTGTGCTTTAGATAAAAATGTCAGTTTTCGTTAAAAACTTTAAGTTTATTTGTCACACTTTCTTTCTAAATTCCAGACTAATTTCTTTGGGGCTCAAGTCTCTATTAATTTGCTTGTTTCTTTTGTAACATAAAAGCTGTGACATTTAGACTTAAAATGACCATTGTTTCTGCACTGGATGTTCTTGGCCCATTATTTCCTTCATAATTTTTACTATGGCTGTTGGGGACTCATTCACTTAGTCTTGGCAGTTACTGAATCTTCTCGTCCTTTGCAGCTATAGAGATGCCTCAAGTTGGCAGGAAAGAAAAGGAAGTCTCTATGCCGTTGAATACCAAATCTGGTCTCTATTACTGTGCTGAAGGAGTGCTGTTTGGAATGACATTGGAAACAGCCAAAAAACATCTCCAAGACCTTCTGACGTTGATGGAGAGAACTTCCGACTGAATCCTTGGTGGCCAGGCAGGCAGCACAGCTCATTCTGAATGAGTAGAAATCTAATTTATGTTCAACCTAGGTAATATGTTTTAGAAGACAATTTAAGTCAGAGGGAAAGCCTGTTATGGCCAAAGCCTGAATATTTGTCCAGTCGGCTGTTAATCCAGTCAGCTTTGATGGAAGAATTGGTAACAGGAAGATTGTCCTTTTTGACCTGTTGGGCTGGAATCAGAGAGGGGGACACCCACATGGCCAGAAAGCTGAGATGTCATAGCTAGATAGTCCTCGCAAATGCCACTTTACCAAACAGCCTTCCATTATGATTGTCTGCAACTGAAAATTAACACTGTTACACCTGGCGAGGAAATTCTTTGCAGAGTCATGGGAGTAGTTACCAGCCTGCACTGCAGCAGTTTGGGAGAAGATGCTGAATTAGGGTGAACCTCCAGTAGCCTCTTCTGGGTTTCTTCATGGAAAGGAAGTGAGAGAGCTTCCTGAAGCAGGAGATGGGGCAGGTGCCAGGCAACAGAAGAAAATCAGACTCTGCACAGTGGTTCATGCCTGTAATCCTATAGCTTGTGGAGGCTTAGGCAGGAGGATTGCTTGAGCTCAGGAGTGTGGGACCCCATCTATACAAAAAAAAAAAATTGACCAGGTGTGGGATGATATGTATTTGTAGTCCCAGCTACTCAGGAGGCTGAGGCAGGAGGATCACTTGAGCCCAGGAATTTGAGATTGCATCACTGCACTCCAGACTGGGTGACAGAGTCAGACTCTGTCTCAAAATAAATAAAGAAAGAAAAGTCAAAATAGGAAAATCAGCGATTTGACCCTACCAGGCCAGGGTGCAGGAACCCTGACTGGGAACCCAAGAGGCAGTGGGAAAAGCAATGTTAGGGTTCCAAGTCCTTGTGGAATGAGTGCTCTGCTCCACTGCTGGTCTGAGCCAGTCCCCTGTGTTCATGGTATCTCTGGTTTGCGTTCTGAGAGCTTGGGTTTGGCAGTGACCTGGATGAGGCAGAGTAGTGGGGCAGACACAGAATCTGGAGACAGGGCTACTATTTGCTTTCTTTCGAGGGAGGAGCACAAAAGCCAAATATCAAGACCTTCCTTCCAATCTTCCATTGTCTGAATTGAGCTGACTCACTGCAGAGTAAACCCAAGAATAGCCTTGGTTTTTCCAGCATGAATGGCTGGGGGCAACTTCACAAGGGTGTGAGATTGGGGAGTGGGAATGGTGCCTGGACATGTGTGAGTATGTGTGAAGACACTGGAGAGTCATATTTACACCGTCACAAGCTCTTCTTCCAGAAAATGATCATGTTTATTATCTCGCCAATTAAACCTTCATAAATGCATGGTCAAGGTAGGAGAAAAATGGAAAAAATGCACAGTTCATTTCATCCTGTGGTGCTGTTTACTCTACATGAGATATTATTAAAAGAAAAAGGTGGTAAAGAGGCAGAAAACTTCCCTGTAACACCCACAGGTCAACCAAAAGAGTCTGGTGTGATTTTAATCTCAGCGATTTTTGAAATTTAGTGATGAAGAGAAATGCCGAACCCCCTTTCTGGCATGTTAAATAATGATAATATATGCTTTAAAAACTCATTATAACCATTAACATGAATAACTAGTGATTTCAAATTTGAGTTAAATAGTTAGGCTGCTACATTTATGCTCTTTGGGTGTTGGAATATAATTATTTGAGGAGTAAATTGAGACACATCGATCGGTCCCAGAAATAAATAACAGACTTGTTTGCAAAGCCAAAATTGGAATGGAGAAATGAGAATTCTTAGAGAAAATATCTGTTGTATGAATGAATGAATAAAAAGTAGATATTCCACACACTAATTACAGGAAGATTTCAGGAAAGGATTTGATTGAAGTTTTTAAGACGACTATGATGGTAATAGATGATTTTAAGAAACACTTTTGCTTTTGTTTCTTGTTTTTATGATTTCTAAGATTGGAGAAGGAGTTTATCAAAAGGACAAAAACGTACTTTTATTATTTAGTAATCTTCTTGATTTGGACAAAAACTGATGTGAGGCTACATTTCTTGAAATAAAAGGAGTATGTAGGATGCATTTAAATATTATCTCAAGTATCTATTACTTAGGTATTAAATAAAAACAAACCCACTGCAGTATCCTTCCTTCCTAATAGACAAATCCTTAGTAGTTTATGTTGTATCTAGAGAAAGTGGAATTTATCATCAAAGCTAAGCAAATCAGTAGCTCTTTGTTTCGTTACAAAGGTCACCCTGGATTTGGTGGTGTTGAATACATTTAAACTTCAAGATCAGTTGGATACATATATTTTAGGAAAAAAGAAAATCCTTTCAATTAAAATTTTTTACAGTGTAAATGTGTTTTGAGTGATTTAAGTCAGACCCCAAAGGTTGATTTTAATGTAGTTTTTTTTTAAGGATTTCATTGATGTACCAGTTGAGGATACTTTTGGCTGAAAGTGCTATTGAGATGTTAGGAAAATATCAAGCAAGGTGAGCAAAATAGCCAACTCGCAAGCAGTATTCAGAAGGTCTCACCAAAATAAAATCATCAAAGAGAAACTTTGAAATGCAATGTGGAACTGAATGCAGGAGGCATTTTCAAAGGCTTTCTGCCTTTGGACTCACAGACCACCAAAAGATTAGCAAGATTCTGATGTACAGGAATGTTAGGAAGTTTCTGGGCTCACTCATCCCTCAGAGACTTAAAAAGATGACAAAAATTCAAACTGTCAAACCATTTTGTAATATAAAAAAGAATCCAATCCACCCATGCTTGTAATTTCCATAAATTAGCCTTGTAGACCAGCATGGTGTTTTGTAACATCGTGGAGCAATGCATTATACAAATTAGACAAGGGCTCTGGCCAAGAACAGTTTTAAGGAAAATGATAGATCCTTTGCTGTTTCTCGCACACTGAGCTCAGATCTTCTCTGTCTGACTAGAATCACAAAGAGGAAACTGAACATTTTATCCAAAATATTATTGTAAAACAGTGCTACAAAGGCCCTTCCCAAGAGACAGATCTTGCAGCAAATATCAGCAAGACAGGAGGAAGGAGAGGGTCCTCATAGCCTCCCGTCTCTGTCAATAACAGGCGGTCGGTAGGACTTGGACTCCGAAGGCATAGGCTGGATTTGCAAATCACATTTTCAAAGGAGCAGGGAGATACAATTAGGAAGATCAATGTATGAAAACAGCACCTGAGGCTGCTGGAGTGGACATGCAAAATTGTGCTGAGGATTCAAGAACCATTCCGACATGGCTGTTAGAGACGCTGAAATGTGATTTTTTAAAAATTTTGCCATTTCTCCACCAGAACCCCTAGCTCTTATCAATAAATCACCTCTCTGAGGTTCTGTTTCCTCCCTTTTACTCTCCCCTCTTCCTCATCCTCACTCTCACCTCCATACCTTTGCATACTGTTTGCCTCAACTAGACCATCTATTCCCCATGCCTTTGGATGAATTCTAACAATCAACAACTATTCACTATATGCTATGTGCAAGACATTGTGCTTGACATTTAGAGAATTCAGAGATCTCCAAGACCCAGCCACTTCCCTTAAGACGTTGAAAATCCCCTTAAAAGGATAAAAACCAAAATGTATAAGAGATAACTAGAAACGGATACATAAAATCTCCAAATGTGCGGGATTGAGACAGAAACTCAGAAGAGAGGCATTATCACCTGGGAAGTCAAGGAGACTTCATGGAGGTGGATTTAACTACGCCCTGAAGGCAAAGCAGGATTCAGGTAGGTAGAATCAGATAGGGCTGGGGATATGGGTTGGCATTTCCCACAGGAGCTTGAAGGAGCAAAGGTAGGCAGGAAGGATGAAGAAAAGAGATTGGGAGAGATGCGTTAGAGAGGTTCAGGTGTCTGGAGCAGTGAGCAACTTCCTTGTAGGGCTAATGGACTAGCATTTTTACATTTTGCTGGGTTACCTAGTAAGTGAAAGGGAGTTGTTAGAGTGAAGGGGTGTTTTAAGAATAATTTACAGGGCCCAGTGCAAAATGAAAAGCAGGGCCCCTTATTCAAAAAGCAGAGAAAAAAGTTTCATGAAGTTCCTAAAACAGAAAGCGAGTATCTTTTCTTCTGCTGTCTCTCTCCACCTATCACTTTGTTGTTGCTTTTGTTTTGTTTCGCTATTTAATGTCAATTTCCTTGGGCACAAGACACTTGCAGGAAAAGTGTAGTCTCCCATGGGTACCTGGGGACCCCACTCCGCCCCAGTCCAGTGTGCTTTGTCCTGGCCGACCGCGGGGAAGTTGAGCCAGGCATCTTCCCTCCCCAAGGTGTGCCGCTGCGACCCATGGCAGATGAGTGACCTCAAGGGCGTTGCACTTGGATGTGCTGGGTACCTGGATTGGGTCAGGTAAGAGACTTGCCCCTGCTGAGTTGCTTGTCCAGGGCTCTGTGATACTAGCAGTCCAGACCAGGGACGGCAGAAGCCCTGAGACTCTGCAGGGCCCGTGTCCTTCCCGAAGCCTGTGCCTACCCACTGTTGGGAGAGTAGGGCAATGGCTATTGCTGCAGAAGCAAGGAAGAGGAGGTCAGTGGAATGCAGGGAACCAAGCACAGGGGTCCAGGAACCCATGAGGGGAGACAGAAAGCTGGAGGGGGGCAGGGTTGTGTGTGAGCTGAGGCTCCAAGTCCCAGTGCATGTTCCATTGTCCCACCAGACTTCAGTCACAAAGCATAAGGTCAAGGTAAAATTGTTCAGGATTCCAAAGCAGTGATCACAAAGCATTAAACCCCAAATGCCTGAGTTTGGGGTCACCTGTGACTGTAGCAGCTGCATGCTGTCAACCTGGCCTTGGGAGCAGCAGAGAGACCTGGGAAGGGTCAATGCCCTGGCACGGGTGTCTGGGTGTGACACAGGGGTAGCAATGGAGTGGGAAAGAAAGTGACCATAAAAGCGGGGTAGGGAAATCTGTGGACTGGAGAGAAAAATAAAGCAAAGGCAATTACTGCATTTAGGACTTACGTGATACAGAAAAAGATGACACTCTAATATAAAAAGGAAACGAAGCAGAAGTCAGTTCATTTCTGTTTCAATTTTGCTTTGTAGGTAGGGTTTGAGGAGGGGTAAAGATACAATGTTCCATTTTGGACATAACAAGTCTGGGTTGGGAGCAGTTACTTGGAGGAAGTGTCTGATAGGCAGGTGAATACACTCCAGGGAACTTGAGGGAAAGGTAGGGACCAAGACAAAGATGCCACAGAAATTTGCCCAGAGAGGAGCTTCCAAGAAGTAGATGAGGTTTTTAAGAGAGAAAGGACCAGGAGGGGAGGAAACTCTTGCATAAGGCTAAGAGAGAGTGAATCTTAAAAAGGAGGCCAATGGAGTCAAATAGCCCAGAAAATCCTGAAGAATGAGGACAAGAAAATAATTCTTATTTATAATTCCCGAAAGTGTTGTTTCAGTGGCATAGTTAAGTGGCTGACTGAGTGCATGGGAAGGCTGTATGCAAATCATGACTCTGGCTGAATTGTCTAGGATGGACAGAGCAAACAGGCTTTGGAAGCAGAGTCCAGATTCAAATCTCAATTTGGACTCTTGTTAGTTGCATGGTGTTGGGCGAGCTACCTAATCTTGCTAAATGCCATTTTTTCTGGCCTCTGAAATGAGTAGATAAGTGGGATATTCATATAGGAGCTATCATACCTGGTTAATTTTTTGTAGAGATGGAGTCTCACTATGTTGTCCAGGCTGGTCTTGAATACCTGAGCTCAAGTGATCTTCCCACCTCGGTCTCCCAAAGTGCTGGGATTACAGGTATGAGTCACCATGATCAGTCAAATACACATTCTTTTTTGTTTTTTTTTTTTTTTTTTGACAGAGTTTTGCACTGTTGCTGGGCTGGAGTGCAGTGATATGATCTTGGCTCACTGCAATCTCTGCCTCCGGGGTTCAAGCAGTTCTCCTACCTCAGCCTCCCAAGTAGCTGGGATTACAGGCGTGCACCACCACACCTAACTAATTTTTGTATTTTTAATAGAGATGGGGTTTCACCATGTTAGCCAGGATGGTCTCTATCTCCTGACCTCGGAAACACACATTCTTTAAACTAGGCACATGACTGTTCTGCTAAATATGATAATTCCCAGCCTCCCTTGATGGTAGATGTGGGCATGTGACAAATTTCTGGCTTATGGGAGATTAAATAAAGGGATATGGGCAAGTTTCTGTTCTTCCTTTATGTTTCCCCTTCCTGATGGCCAGAACCCGCATGGGATGGCTGGAACTGATCCAGCAGTCTTGGGCCAGGCAACAGAAGTGGCGGGTTGAGGCTAATGCAGAAAAAAGACAGAAATTGCCGGAATCTGCTACCTGGTAGGGCTTCCAACCTTGCCTATATTTGGACTATTCAATGAGAGAAATACTTTTTTAAAATTTAAGTCACTGGCGTTTTTGTTCCCTCCATATAACTGCACTTGTATCCTAAGTAATAATACACTTGTACACATTTAAAATGGGAGTATAATACCTTCTTCATACAATTGTGAGAACTGAGTCCTCTCTAATCCATAAAAAACACCAGACCCATTACCTACCTCATTGTAATTACTTAATCAATGTTTTCTGAATACATGAACATTATGACCAGAGGACACAGCTGATAGAGAATTGCTAAGGTATGTATGAGAAATGGTAGTGGGAGTTACATTGTTGGCTACGTTGTAGATAGATGTTAAAGGATTTGAATTTTATTCTGCAGGTAGTAGCCCCCAGTTGTTAGTAACATACAGAAATTGAGGACATGCCTGTGCATTTTGATATAAATGGAAAATTCAATATTTCTTGAGCTCCTATTTGATGTCAAGCATTGGGAAAACAAAGGTAAATAAACCACTCTTTGTCCTTAAGCTTCTTGCTCAAAGCAATCATTATATATTATATTGTTTAAAAGCTTGGACTCTAGATCCAGAATGTCTGCTTTTGAATCTTGGCTCTACTATTAACTAGTTGGTGACCTTAGCAAATCAATTCACTTATCTTTGTTTCATTCTCTGTAAAGCAGCAATGACAACAGCATCAACTTTATAGGGTTATTATAAGGAATATATGAGCTAATACCTGCAAAGTGCATAAAACAATGCCTGATATTAAGCTCTCAGTTTCTGCTAGCTATTATATCAGACAACTATGGCTACATAAGAAACCGCCTTAAACTTGGTAGGTTAAAACAACAAACATTTACATAGTTCACAATTCTTCAGGCTGGCACTTTAGACTGGGCTTAGCTGTGTGGTTCGTCTAGTCTTGGTTGTGCTCCATTATATGTCTGCAGTTAGCTACAGGCTGGCTAGGTGGCTCTGCTTTCAGGGTTAGTGGATTTCTACAGTCATAAGCTATGGGGTGACAGTGACAACTAAGTCATTTGTCTCTCATACTCTAGCATACTTGTCAACTTTTTTCTCATGGTGGAGGCAGGATTCCAAGAGAAAGTAAAAGTGTGAAAGGTCTTAAGTCCTAGGCATAGAACCGTCGTAGCATTACTCCCTCCGCATGATATTGGTAAAAACAAATAGCAGATTCAACCAAATCCAAGGGAAGAGCAACAAAGTCACATTGCAAAGGATGTGGGCACAGGTGCATAGGTGTAATCAATTTGTCTCAGGCTGTCCTCTGGTCCTAATTATTCACATCCCTTCTACATGCAAAATATGCTTGCACCCTCCCAAGACCCTCAAATTCTCATTCAATTATGGCATCAAACTCCATATCAATTCTTCACATGTCTCCTTGGATGTGATGCATCTTGATCTGGGGCCTGTGAAATATAGAGACAAGTTAGTACCTGTTCAGAAAGACCCAACATACAATGACGACACAAGACACAGGACAAGTGCAGTGAATGCTCCCATTAAAAATAAGGAGGAATAGGAGATACTAGCAGTAACTGGTCCATAGCAATTCTGAAATCCCACTGGGTGGGAGTGGGAAAAAGGGTGTTCATTCTCTAATTAAACCTTGGTTCTGGTCCTTTGGAGTGGTTCCTTGGTCTATTTTTCTGCAAATTTCTTCTTCCACCTTCTGGTTTCCTAGTTGTGCCCCCTGAGATTGTTTTCTTTTCTCATCACTCTTCTTGGCTACATTTAAATAAATGGCCCATGTTAGCAGATAAATGGCTTTCTTAACTTGCTTATGTGTATTGAAAGTAGGAAGCCCAAAGCCCTTTGTACATTTTGAACAATTTTAGCCTCTTTTAGTCCAAGCTGGCCATACTTTTTTCCTGTGCAATTTCCTAAACAACGTAGTGGGTTTCTTACTAATCTGATTGTTTTACCCACTGCAATGGGTCAGATGCCAACACCACAATTGTTTTCTTGACCTGGCTCTCCAGATGTACTTATTGCTACATTGAGACTAGGTTTTTGTGAAATTATGACATTAATATTCCAGAAGTCTTTGGTCCAGACAAGATGGTCTACTTGAATTATTTCAGAGGCCTCAACAAGAGATCATACAGCTACACCCTTGATTTGATCTATGTCTTAGTCTACATTTTACTTTGAGAATCTTCCACTGGCTGAAGAGACTAGAAATGAGTAACTGTTACATTTTCTAATCCAGCAAGTCATTCTATTTACAAATTGGCCAGTTCTTTCTTTATCTCATCTTTCCTTGGTGTTCGCTGTCATATGCAGCAAGAAGCAACCAGCTAACACTTTCAACATTTTGCCTGGAATCTCCTTAGCCAAATGCAAACATTTGTTAGATATATTTTTATCTTCGTATCTTATATCTCTGTCTCCGTATTGAAATATCTATATATCTTGCTGCAGGTGAGAATTATCTTTGAAATAACAGCATTATTGAGAAATAATTCACATACTATAAAATTCACTGTTTAAATTGTACAATTCAGTGGTTGTCCAACCATCACCGCTATCAAACTTCAGAAAATTTTTGTTTTTCCAAAAAGGAATTCTGTACCCATTGGTAGTCACTCCCCACTCCTCCCTTCCTTGGGCCTCTGACAAATATTAATCTAATTTCTATTTCTATTGATTAGCCTATTCTGGTGATTTTGTATAAATGAAGCTATACAGTCTACGGGCTTTTGTGACTAGCTTCTCTCAGTTAACATAGTGTGCAGGGCCAACAGTTTCACAAGTCCTTTTGCCATTACATAAAGCAGGTTGCCATTTTTCTGGCTTTAAAAACAATTTCCTCACCATTTCGCCAGACTTTGCTGACAGTGTGCTTAGGGCCTCTCCATCCTCCACCCTCTGACTGGTTCTAAAATCAATGCTGCACATTTTCAGTCTTGGTCATGTCAGCATTCCATTTCTGGTACCAATTTCAGGATCATTCTTTATTACCAAAATCATGTTGTTTATTAAAAAACAAACAAACTTCAGTGGCATGCAATAATAATCATTTAGTTTTGTTCATGAGCCTACAGGTCAGTTGGGTGATCCTTCTGGGTGTGATTGGCTCAACTATGTATCTGATGTTAACTTCACATCAGATTGAGTTCTTCTGACCTCTCTTGGGTATTGACTCACTGTGGACTTGTCTGTCATGGCCTCACAAGGACAACTGGGCTCTCTTTCATGTGGTCTCTTGACCTCCATAGGCCAGCCTGGCTCCTTCATATAGTGGCTGCACAGAGCTCCAAGAGAGGAAGCAGAACTACATGAGGCCTCTCAATGCCTAGAGTCAGAACCAACATGCTCGCTTCTGCCCTACTATGTTCGCCAAAGCAAATCACAAGACCAACTGAATATATACAAGCACATGCATGCACACACATACGCACACACACAGAGAGAGAGAGAGAAAGAGAGAGATATTTATGGTAAGAAATTGACTCACATGACCATAGAGGCTAAGAAGTTCCATTACCTGCCGTCTGCTAGCTGGAGACTCAGAAGAGCTGGTGGTACAATTCCAGTTCCAGTCTGAAGGCCTGAGAACCAGAAGAGCAGATGGTGTAAATTCTAGTCTGAGTGCAGGAGACCAATAACACAGCTCAAAAACAGTCTGGCAGAAAGAGAGTGAATCCTCTCTTACCCCCCTTTTTTCTCAGTCCCTTAAATCAAGAGCCTACAAGCGTTGTTGTTCGTTAAATTTTTAAAACTTTATTTTGAAATAATTGTAGTTGTAAGAAATAACACAGAGAGATCTTGTTTACCTTTTATTTGGTTCTGCCTCATGTTAACATCTCATATAACTATACTACAATACCACAAGTAAGAAATTGATATTGCTACACTCTGCATATATATAAATAAATATATACTATATAAATAGATCTATTTATAGAAAGAGAAATTGATATTGCTACCCTCTGCGTATGTATTTATATATTATATATTTATATATGCAGAGTGTAGCAATATCAATTTCTTACTTTTGATATATATATAATCAGGGTGTAGCAATATCAATTTCTTACTTGTGATATATATAAACATATATATTTATATATATACATATATTTTATATATATACATATATTTTATATATATACACATATATTTTATATATACACACACACACAGAGAAAGAGAGAGAGAGAAGAGAGAGAGAGAGACAGGGCCTCACTCTGTTGCCAAGGCTAGAGCACAGTGGTGCAATGTCAGCTTACTGCAGCCTCAACCTCCAAGGCTCAAGCTATCCTCCTGCCTCAGTCTCCCAAGAAGGGACCACAGGCATGCACCACCATGTCTGCTAAATTTGTATTTCTTGGTAGAAATGGGGTTTCACCACATTGCCCAAGATGGTCTCAAGCTTCTGGGTTCAAGTGATCCTCCCGTCCTGGTCTCCCAAAGTGCTGGGATTATAGATGTGAGCTGGGATTATAGATGCGAGCTGGGATTATAGATGCACGCCCATCCCACTCTGCCAATCTTATTCAGATTTCTCCACTTTCACTTGCACGTATTTATGCATATGTGTATTTAATTCTGTGCCATATTGTCCTAAGTGTAGACTTATGTGACTACCATTACAGTCAAGATATAGAATAGGTCCATCACAAGGATACCTTGGGCTACCTTTGATAGCCACAGCCACTTCTCTTCCCTTCCCACCGCCTAGTTCCTGGCAACTAACTACTACATGTTCTTCATTTCTATAATTTGGTTATTTTGGAAATGTCTTATAAATAAAATCATGCAGCTTATAACCTTTTGATATTGGCTCTTCTTTTTTTGAATAACTCCCTTGAAATCCAACCAAGTTGTGTGTGTCTGTGGTTTAAAGCTCCTTTTTCTTGCTGAGTGGTAATCACAGTATAGGTGTACCATAGTCTGTTTCACCATTCACCCACTCAGAAACATCTGGGTCATCTCCAGGTTTTAGCTGTTAGGAATAAAGCAGCAACAAACATTTATACACAGGTTATTTTGTGAACAAGAAGTCTTGATTTCTCTGGAATAAATATCCAGGAGCATAATTGCTGGATCTGGGGATGAGCATGTGTTTAGTTTGATAACAAACCATCTTACACTTTTTCAGATTGGCTGTGCCATTTTATATTCCCATTGGTAACGCAGGCGGTATCCAGTTTCTCGGCATCCTCATCAGCATTTGGTATTTTTCATTTCTGCCATTCTAATAGGTGTGTAGTGATATCTGATGTGGTTTTAATTTGCATTTCTCTAATGACTAAAGATACGGGGTGCACTTTTTATGTACTTATTTGCCATTTATATATTCTCTTGAGTGAAGTCCTTGTGTGTGTCTTTTGCCCATTTTCTAATTTGATTGTTATATTCTAGCAGTTTTTCATTCCTAGTCTCTTGTTTAGTCATCTCCCCATAAAGTAACCTAAATCTTATCTTGTGTATAAGAGATTTTTCCATGGAAGAGAATGAAAAGTCTTATTAAACCTCCAATACATTTTTGGATAGCTTATTCACATTCTGCATGATAAATTGCTTTATCAGGAAAGCAAATAGAATTGGTCCTACCCAATAGTTTTTCTTCTTAAGTCACCAATTATTTCCTAGTCTCTTCTGATACTATACAGGTGCTAAAGAGGAATTATTTGCTTAAGCTGGTCCTACAAGACCTGTGTTTATGCAAAAAAGTTTAGTGTTAAGCAGCACTAAAGTTTGTTGTTTGTACATCTGTAAAAGAAACAGTTGGCCAAGCACTTAGGTAGCATGGGAGGTAGGGACCACAGTAGTATAGTTGTGCAGTTGTCTGTGTTTGATTTGTAACCAGAAAAACCTTCTCACTCAGAAAAAAAGCAGCTTTCAGCACCTGGTACTGCTGATCTCCTCTGGTGTTTTCTGTTAAATGTGTCCTAGATTTGCTAATTGTGTTTTTTATTTAATGAGTTCAAGAGGCAGGCATTTATTGCATCCCTCGCTAATAAACCATAACTGCTGATTCAGCATTTATACAAAATGTTAAACAACAATACAATCAAGTCTTAGTAATTAGTTAATTTAGGGAACTAGGAAGAATTACTAGACTCTTGCTAGAAAATTATACGAGAATTTTTTTTCTGCTTTTCCCATGCTAACTTATAGTAACCTCCCTTTCTCCCTTTGCACAGGTTTCCTTTCCAGCACAGGATGCAACCTATAACCTAAAGAATTGTATAAGGCTTTGCTACTGTTTTTTTTTTTTTTTTTTTATGGAGTCATGCTCTGTCACCCAGGCAGGAGTGCAGTGGTGTGATCTTGGCTCACTGAAACTTCCGCCTCCCTGGTTCAAGCAATCATCCCACCTCAGGCTCCCAAGTAGCTGAGGTTACCAGCATGCACTGCCACATCTGGCTAATTTTTGTATTTTTAGTAGACATGAGGTTTCACCATGCTGGCCAGGCTGGTATTGAACTCCTGACCTCCAGTGATCCACCTGCCTCAACCTCCCAAAGTGCTGGGATTACAAGTGTGAGCCACCATACCCGGCCTACTTATTTTTTTTTTTAAACAAAAATAATCAAATAAATATACATTGTATACATTGCAAGCTAGTAACAAGTCTTGCGGAAGAATAAACGCATATTTTAAAATGCTATAGTAAAAAATACCCCACAGAGCAATGCATGAAGTGGGTTGCAATAAATACCAAATTCAGAAATCAGCTTGTGTCAAGAAGAAATGATTGAAGAGAGCTGACACGTACTGAAATATGGACTAGTCTAGAGAATGCTTGAAGAAGGGAATCAAAGCAATAAATAAATAATCATTTGTATTATTTCACCTTCTTTGTAAATGATTAATTGATTAAAGGGGAGACAGGGTTAAGTAATTCAAGCCCCCAGCATCAATCAGAGGCTGAATTCTAGCTTGTGAACTACAACCTGGTATAGAGAGCTCAAAGGATTTTTCTGGGTTGTTTCTCCCAGGTCAATCATTTCCAGTTTTGGAAGCTCTGGGGTTGCTGGGTCTATGTGGGCATTTGTTCACCAGTGAAGCTGTCCTGGAATGGGTCCAGCACCTGGAGCAGGCTGGTCACCTAACACCCTGCGCTGAGCACTCATGACCATCATGTGGGATGCATGTGTGAGAAGCCCTCTTGGTGGCATAATGAAAGATGCTCTGTTCGAGAGAGGCTAGGTAAAGGCACATCTAGTGATGGAGAACTCGGGCGTATCTCTCTTTTCGTTCAGCATGTATTCATTGAGTGCCTTCCACAGTCCAGTTCTGCACTACGTCTGCAATACAGGAATGAAAAATCCCTGCTCGTAAAAACTCATGTGGGAGAGAGATTAATAACCATCAACTACAATAGGACACAAGTAAGTCTTATGATGGCGGCAAGTACATGTTATTACTCCAGTGCAGAGGAGGTCTGCTTCATCCCGGTGGTGGTAATGGGGTGGGAGGGGTGAAGGAAGCGCTCCTGAATGTAGTGAATTCTGAGATGGGTTTTGAGGGTGAAATAGGAATGTGCTCAGCAGACATAGGGAGGGGGTAGATTATGCCAGACAGGTGCAGGTGCGAGAGAGTGCAATGGCTCTTGCAAAGCTAACAGTGGTTTGTGGCAGAGGGCAGAAGGTGAGGCCTGCAGAGGTGGGCCTGAGCCAACTGAAGTCGTTATTGATGGGTTGGATGCTGGGCAGTGACATAATGAGAAAGGCAGAATGAGGGGAAAAGTTTTGCCATATTCCACCATCCACTTGTTTTCCTGAGAAGGGAAGATCGGGGAGGCCACTGCATTGCATTTCAGAGACTGTTTGTAAATGTATGTATGTTAATTAATTTATTTATTTTAGGGGATTATTAAAAGTATGTGTGTTTATTTATTTATTTATTTTGGGAGCTTGAATTACTTAACCTTGTCTCACCCTATCACCTAGGCTGGAGTGCAGTGGCACAATCACAGTTCACTGTAGCCTCAAATTCCTGGGCTCAAGCAATCCTTCTGCCTCAGCCTCCTGAGCTGCTGGGACTACAGGATAATTAGTCATACTCAGCTAATTTCTCTATTTTTTGTAGGGATGGGGTCTCGCTGTGTTGCTCAGGCTGGTCTCAAACCTCCCAAAGTGCTGGGATTGCACATATGAGCCACTATGCCTGGCCGATATATGTGTGTGTGTGTGTCATATATATATTGATATATTATATATATAATATATCAATATATATATTTTTAATATCAAATTGCTCCTCCTGAGCCCATCCGTTTTCTGGGTATAGGGCTACAGATGACCATCTTTGAAATGCCAGTGGACAGAGGTTATCACAGGGCATGTTTACACCAATGGGTCTGTGCCTCGCACCTGGAGCACAGCAGTGAGGTGGGGAAGTTGGAGAATATGAGTGCTGATGTCTTGTCTTCCTTTTCGCAGCTGCTGCGAATCCCTCAGATGAATCCTATCCTCATCCATGAGTCTGATTCTACATTTGGGGTGGGATAGAGTTTGAGATTGGAAAATAATGCAAGAGCTTTACACCATGACCTATGAGTGCTGGCTGAGATGATTCTACATTTGGGGTGGGATAGAGTTTGAGATTGGAAAATAATGCAAGAGCTTTACACCATGACCTATGAGTGCTGGCTGAGATATCCGGGAAGATGTAGCTGGAACAGATGAAGTCTCACAGGTGACATTGCTGTTTTTAAATATTTGAAGGGTTTTATATGTAACAGACAGGATTAGATTTTTTCTGTGTGGTTGTAAAGTATGCATTGTCCAATTGAGGGAAACTATAGGAAAAACTGACTTGGTTCACAATAAAAATTATTGTGCCTGTCATTCAGTGAGTGACTAATACATGCTGTCATATTATACTGAGATAATCGAATCCTTTCAACAGCTCTGGGAGGTGCATGCTTTTAACTTCATTGTATAGATGCGCATCCTCAGGTGCCTTCTGGTTTCAAACCTATCTGCCTGACTCTCTCTTTCCATTGCATTCAGGTTCACTTGGGGAAAACTATTCTGTAATATGTTTTCCCCTGATGGAGCTTTTGAAGGTGAAATGGACCGTGTGCTGGGTGGATAATTCTCCCTCCACCTGGAGATCACTGCCATGGATATTGCAAAGGGGAGTCCAACATTGCTTGGGCTGTTGAACTCCTCAGCCTTCAAAGCCCTGTTTAAAGGAGAGCTTCTTAGATCTGCTGTCCTTTTATAAATGAATTGGATATTTATACTACATGGCATGTGTATTAGCTTCTTATTGCTGCCGTAACAAATTGCCATAGATCCAGAGGCTTAAGATGACACAATCTATGCTCTTACAGTTCTGGGAGTCAGAAGTCCACTTTCACTGGGCTAAATCAAGGTGTCTGCAGAGCTGCTTCTTTCTGTAGGCTCTGGGGGAAGAATTCACCTTTGCCTTTTTCCCTTTCTAAAGGCTGCCTGTATTCCTTAGCTTGTGGTGCCTTCACCCATCTTCAGATTGTGTTATTCCAGTCTCGGCTTCCATCATCATATCACCTTCTCCTCCTCTGTAGACAGGTCTCCCTTTGCCTGCCTCTTAGAAGGATTCCTGTGATGACATTATGCCTACTCATATAATCCAGGATAACCACTCCATCTCAAGATCCTTGACTTCCTCACATCTGCAAATCCCTTTTACCATGTAAGGTGACACTGACAGGTCCCAGAAATTAGGACATGGACATCTTTGTGGGACTTTGCATTCAGCCTACCACAGCATGCAAAGGCTAAAGCATGGATATACATAGCTAGGATGGCGAGATCTTCCCAGACTTGGGAAAATACACTTAAAGAATGAATTCCAATCTGCATATGTCCTTCAGATACTCAGAACAGATTCCATTCAAGTTGTTCTCTAGCATACGCATTACTAGTAAAACAAAGAACAGCTCCACAGAGAGAACAAAAAAAGAACGCTAACTTATCTTTTCTCACACAGGATGGTAGCATTTTAAAATTCAGATAAATAAAATATGTGCCCACCATCAAAGTCTCAGGAGGTAGATGAAATGCTGAAGTACAAAAATAACCAAGAGAAACTAATCACAAATCAGACAAAGACCAAGCAGTAGCATTGTTTTGCATTATCCAAAACTGCCAAGCTATTGGACTTTGGGGACATGGGGAAGGGATGCTCATAAAGATAGAGAATTTAATATTAGCTCTGGAAGTGGGATTTGCCACATCGCTAATCCAACTGGCAAAAAGTAGCAAGTCTCGGAGTCCAAGCCTGATAATAGAGTATCACCTTGCAATGATGTCAGTTTCCCCCATCCTGTTTTAGGCTGACTTTTCTGGGGAGTTCTTTGAGCTCTCAGATTCACCATATAGGAATCTCTGAAAATGGAATGCATGCAATAAGAATTTGTTAACTATCTAAATAGGTATGCATTACTATATTAGACACTAAGCGAGATACAAAAATAAGTAGAATACAAAATGCTGTCCCTGAAGGGATTTTAAGATACACAAAAAGCTCCCTGCAACAATCTAAATAACAGTGGCTCGAAATATCATCATGGTCTCCGTGTTCTAAGCTTCCACTCCTGCTTGTCATTTATGCACCCAATTGAACAAAGCCATCCGTAAATAACAGGTATTTGTCACTCAGTTGTTGTGCATTAGCTACTACAGGTAAGACTGAAGAAAATAAAAAAAACGGATTGAGCAGTAGAGCAAAACAAATAAACAAAACATGTATTGAGTTATTTCGGTGTGCTAAGCCTTGGATTCCTGCAGATGAACAGAGCACAGTCTCCGTTTTCAAGACTCTGCAGAACATTCTCTGCAAGATCTACCAAGAGATCCAGCTAGAACGGACCAAAAACATGCGTGAAACTATCAGATTTTAATTTTTTTTTTTTTTTTTTTTTTTTTTTTTTTTTTTTTTTGAGACGGAGTCTCTCTCTGTCACCCAGGCTGGAGTGCAGTGGCCGGATCTCAGCTCATTGCAAGCTCTGCCTCCCGGGTTCACGCCATTCTCCTGCCTAAGCCTCCCAAGTAGCTGGGACTACAGGCACCCGCCACCACGCCCAGCTAGTTTTTTTATATTTTTTTTTTACTAGAGATGGGGTTTCACCGTGTTAGCCAGGATGGTCTTGATCTCCTGACCTCGTGATCCGCCCGTCTCGGCCTCCCAAAGTGCTGGGATTACAGGCTTGAGCCACTGTGCCTGGCCCAGATTTTAATTTTTTAAAAGCTAAGCTCTGGGTTCTGAATAGAGCATCTTGTAAGTAGACTTTTAACATGGTTGAATTATGTTTCTAGATCTTCATAAATCTCCCCAATTTGAAAATACTCCTTATAAAATGTATATCCTCGCTGTTCTAAAATTCTATAAAATATAATTGAAAAGCATAAGGGTCTCATTTAAAACTTAAAACTATGTAAGTGCAGAACCAAAAACTATACAATGTTATTCAAATAAACAACTAAATGAACAGCTAAACAACTAAACCTACAACTAAAATGAACTCTTTGCCATATTACATGTGTAAGTGTGTAATAGCAATAATTAGAATACTTATGAACTAAATCTGAGAGGACTTTTTTTGTCACTTTCTGATAGTAACTGACTAAGTGATAAATAAATAACCAAATAATCAGCATTATCAGGTGATAGAGTTTGGCTGTGTCCCCACCTAAATCTCACCTTGAATTGCAATAATTCCCATGTGTCAAGGGCGGGGCCAGGTGGAGATAATTGAATCGTGGGTGTGGTTTCCCCCATATTGTTCTCATGGTAGTGAATAAGTCTCACAAGATCTGACGGTTTTATAAAGGGGAGTTCCCTTGCACACTGTCTTTCTTGCCTGCTGCCATGTAAGACTTTCCTTTGCTCTTCCTTCGTCTTTTGCCATGATTGTAAGGTTTCCTCAGCCATGTGGAACTGTGAGTCCATTAAACCTCTTTCCTTTATAAATTGCCCAGGCTCAGGTATGTCTTTATTAGCAGCATGAGAACAGACTAATACATTAGGGGGGATATGATTTTGCTAACTGGTTAAGTTGTGCCTCCAACAAATCACAAGTTGGTATAATCCCTGGACCTTCTAAATGGTTCATAAAAAGACTAAGCCATAATGTTCAATTTCCATTTGCAGAGGATCTACAGTGCTTGAGAAGTTCCAAGGAGAACTGAGAGAGTGTGGGCTGGAGCATTGAGAGAACAGAAGGAGGGAGCTGGGCTGAGCCTTAAACGACTCACAGAGGCGAAAGGAGAGTGTTCCAGTATGGGGCACAGCAGAGGCAAAGGCCTGGCAGCAGATGGCAATGACACAGTTGAGCTTCCTAAATGGACCGAAGGTGGCATTTTGGCAAGTATCCAAATGACGAGTAGCCAAATGGTGAGTAGCTGAAATGGCAGTTGGTCAGTGGTCAGGCAAGTACAGTAGGTAAATTCCAAACATCTAGAAATGAGAGATTACATTTTAAAAAATTTATTTATATTTTTGGAGAGGCAGGGTCTTGCTATATTGCCCCAGTTGCTCTTGAACTCCTGGTCTCAAGTAATCTTCCCACCTCATTCTCTCAAAGTGCTGACATTACAGGAGTGAGCCACCATGCCCAGCCAAGAGATTAAGTATTAAAAGAGGAAATTAAAATAGTCAAGCTGAAGTTCTATTAACCATTTCTGTGAATCAAAAATGAAACAAAAATACGAAATGGTAAGCAGTGTCAAAGCCATGGGTGGGATGGAGTCTAGGTCAGGCAGCAGGCAAGGGCATCTGGGAATTAAGTTCATGTGGGATAAAAGGGAGAAAATAACATTCCAGAGGAGATGGGGACCAGTGCCAGTGGTGGAGGACACCCTCCATGCTCTTAAAAGGATGCTGAAAAAAATATTGTCAGCTGCTGCCTGGAGGCTACAGATATGGCAACTGGGGATTCAGGGAGGTAGGAGAGTGGAGGCACAATGTGAGGAGTAGGAACTGACCATCCATCCACCAGTGTCATCACTCCATCTGTGATAGCCCTCTTTCCCAACAGTACCAGAGTTCCAAATGACCATGAGAAGGTCTGTTTCTGAACTTGAAACCCAGGGGCCAAGAGGAGGCAGCTGGAAAATCACTGCACCAGGAAGGGTGATGATATCGAGGAGAGCAAGATTGAGCAAGTGTGGGCTGGAGCATTGAGAGAACAGAAGGAGGAAGTTAGGCTGATCCTTAGAAGACTCACAAAAGCAAAAGGACAGAAAAAGAGAGAAAAAAAATTCATCAGACAAGAAGAACCAGCAAAACAAAATTCCAAAACACATGGAGAAACCTACTGCTAAGAAAGGCAGCCAACAAAATAAGCCATCAGGACAAGACATCAGCGTGAATGAAGTCTGGACAGAGACCTACACTGAGGATGCTGAAAAGAGATAAATGAAAGAATACAGCCGTGAACAATAATAATGAAGCAAAAGAAGTAGAAATAAAACTAGAGTGGATAGATATGGGAAAAAAACAAGTGCAAAATTAACTCTAGACTCAATACTGTGGGAGAGCTTATCAGAGAATGTGAAGACATCACTAAGAAAATGCTTGGCATGTGATGAGAGATAAAGAGATGAAGATAGAGACAGGAGATGAGAAAGAGAGAGATGAGAGAGAGATTAAAAATGTTTGTGGTGGTTCATGTCTGCAACTTGGGAGGCTGAGGCAGGAAGACTGCTTGAGGTCAGGAATTTGAGACAAGCCTAGGCAACACAGTAAGGCAGAAAATTTTAAAATTAGCCGGGCATGGTTGTGTGCCTGTAGCTCTATCTACTCAGGAGGCTGACATAGAAGGGTCACTTGAGCCCAAGCGTTCAAGGGTGCAGTGAGTTATGATTACACCACTGCACTCTAGCTGGGACAACAAAGCAAGAACCTCTCTGTCTGTCTGTCTGTTTCTCTCCCTCTCTGTCTCTGTCTCTCTCTATGTGTGTGTGTGTGTGTATATGTATGTATATTTATAGTACTTATATCCTCCTCTTGACTATGACAAACATGTCAGTCAGTATGGTTTAACAACCCACTGAAGAATGACCCCTTCTTCTTATTTTACAGTTTTTGTTTAAACTCTGTTTTGCACTTTTTAAAGTCACTTTATGGTAAACAAAAACAAAAACAAAAACAAAACTGTTCTTTAATCAAATTCCATTTTATAATTGCTTTTATCTTATTCATTGCATTTATTCTTCCCCATAGTGCATTATTGTTTTTACTACAGTTCTTAGTTTTTATGTGTTTTTAAATGTCTTTGTTTTGATCTCACTCTTGAATTATACTTTGGCTGGTTTTGAAAATCACATTGCTGTCCTTCAGCTTTTTGGTTAACGGCCATTCTGTTTCGGATAATCTATCTTTTCTGTGTTCTGGGATTTTGAATGTACTCTATCTTTGATATCTGCAGGTTTACTATGAAGTGAATAGGTATGGATTTGTTTTTATCTCTTTTTATAGGCACACAGAATCCACATTCCATCTAGGTACAGTATTCATGTCACTCCTTTTTCCTGCCCATCCCTTCCCTCTCTTCTCCTGGAGCTCTCATTAGATATATGTTGGTGCTCATAAACTATCTCCCATGTCTCGTAACTGCTCTCTCTCTCTATATATAGATAGATATAGATATAGATATAGAGGAGGATATAAGTATTAAAAGATAAAATATGAAATTTTGTTTAAAAAATTCAGTGTTGTCACTAAAAGACCACAGCACAACCTACAATCATCAAAACCACAGAGAAACAAAAACATACAAACAGAAATGTGGAAATATTTCATCACAGGAAAAGGCAAAGGTGTAAAAAAAGTCAAAAAGGATGGTAAAAATTAGCCCAAATATATGGTTGATCTTAATAAATGTAGCTAATTAAACTTATCTATTGAGAGAGAGAGAGAGATTATTAGATTGGATAGACTGGATAATAGAATACAAATCTAGGTATATGTTGCTTAAGAGAGACCACTTAAAGCTAAACAGAAAGATTAAGGATGAAGAGAAGAAGATAAACCATGAGGATATTTACCAAAAGAAACTTAGTTTGGTAATATTATCAGACAAATTAGAATTTAAACAGAAACATTAATAGAAACAAAAAGAACATTGCATAATACTTAAAAGAGCAAAGTAATCAGAACAATCATGCACCTGTATATCTCTGAGAAAGTAGCCTTGAAAGAGAAAACACAAAGACTGATGGAAATAAAACTATACACCTTGGCATTCAGGAAGAATCATTTGCAGCCAGGCGTGGTGACTCATGCCTATAATCCCAGCACTTTGGGAGGCCAAGGCCAGAATTTTGCTTGAGCTCAGAAGTTCAAGACCAGCCTGGGCAACTTAGTGACACCCTGACTCTGTCAAAAATTATTTTAAATTATCCAAACTTGGTGGTGCATACCTACAGTCCCAGCTATCAGGGGGCTGATGCAAGAGGATCATTTAAGCCAAGGAGTTAGAGGCTGCAGTGAGCCATGATTGCACCACTGTACTCCAATCTGGGTGATGGAGTGAAATCCTGACTCTAAAAAATAAAATAAAATAAATAAAATAAAACAAATTAAAAAAAGAAAGAGTAGTTTGCTTTTGGTAGAATGAATAAAATGGAGCTGTGGTGTGTCCTTGAGCAAGACGGCATGTGTAAGAGCAGTATTTAGGGAGGGTTAATCTGATGACCTAAGCAATAAAGGCAGGAGTGAGGAAATGCTAGGTACAGAGATTTGCATTGGCAAGATCGGCGTGGTGATTTAAAAGTCGGTTAATAAGATCTTGATCTAGGGTGGCAAGAGATGAAGTAATCAAAGGGGAAGAGGAATCAAAACAGCAGAGATGAACTGGATAACTGAGTATCAAGGATAAGGAAGACAGAGTAATCCCAACTGGAGAACGGTGGTACCATGAGCAGAGGAGGGAATGATGGCTAGAAAGCGAGCTGGCTTTAGGGTTCACTTGATATACTTAGTTTTTGATTTACTGAGTTTTGGGTAACATCCATGAGATGACTGTTCTGAGATGGAAAACAGGCAGCTGTTGGTGGGAGGAGAGGCAGAAAGCCAGTCTCTTGGTTGCCATGCTGACTTCTCCTCATGTCTCTGGGGTGTCCTCTAATGCCCTGAGGAGGCAGATACTCTTTTTCTTTTTCTTTTTTTTTAAAGTTCCAGGGATGTGCAGGTTTGTGACATAGGTAAACGTGTGCCATGGTGATTTGCTGCACCTATCAACCCATCACCTAGGTATTAAGCCCCTCATGCATTAGCTATTTTTCCTAATGCTCTCCCTTCCCCCACCCTCCTCCCGACAGGTCCCAGTGTGTGTTATTCCCCTTCATGTGTTCTTATTGCTCAACTCCCACTTATAAGTGAGAACATGCGGTGTTAGGTTTTCTGTTCCTGCATTAGTTTGCTGAGGATAATGGCTTCCAGCTTCATCCATGTCTCTGCAAAGGACATGATCTTATTTCTTTTTATGGCTGCATAGTTTCCATGGTGTGTATGTACTACATTTTCTTTATCCGGTCTATCATTGATGGGCATTTGGGTTGATTCCATGTCTTTGTTATAGTGAGCAGTGGTGGAGGCAGACACTCATAGTCACCTTCATTTAAAGAACTGGCAATGCTTGGGAGGCCAAGGCAGGCAGATCATCTGAGGTCAGGAGTTTGAGATCAGCCTGACCAACATGGTGAAGCCCCATGTCTACTAAAAATACAAAAATTAGCTGGGCGTGTTGGTGGGCGCCTGTAATCTCAGCTACTTGGGAGGCTGAGACAGGAGAATTGCTTGAACTCAAGAGGCAGAAGTTGCAGTGAGCCGAGATCATTCCACTGCACCCTAGCCTGGGCGACAAGGACGAAACTGCGTCTCAAAAAATAAAATTAAAAAAGAAAAGAAAAAGAAAAAACAAATAACTGGCAATGCAAAAATCTGTCAAGAAAGAAACTAGGGGAATTGCCTTAGTCCATGGCCACTAGATGCCAGCATCTGTGAGGGCGAAGGCAGGAAGATGGTTAGAGCACTGGCCTGCCCATTCTCCTGAAGAAAGATGGTTCTCAGCTCACTGCTACTCTGCTCCCCCATTCTAAAGTAGTATTTATGGGATTTTATTTTTGTTTTATCCTGAATATTTCTGTCACTCATATTTACTACTTTTTAGTTTCTCTGCCCATTTTAGAAGTGAATGATTCTGAATGGATGAGAAATGTCATTCCCTCCAAAGTCCAGATATGACATTGAGGTTTTAGACTTCTGCACAGGTTTCTCCACATCTTGATACTAGGGTTCAGCTTGGGCTGAGCCTGGATGGCCACTCTCTACAAGGAAGAGGGAAAGAGAGGGACAACTCCTACAACAAGTACAGAGAGTCATGGTGGGCTGAGTAAGAGAAGGTTGCAGGAGAGTCACAGAGAGGTCGGGGCTTGCAAAGAATGTCATGAAAGAGTGCAGACACCAACAGAATGGGTGCTGCTGCTATTATCAGGATAAGCCAGTAAATGCCAGGAAAAACATATACCAGAGACCCCAGGAGGGTAAGTACTGCTTGAAGGAAAAAGGAGAACTAAAAAGGATGGGAAAACATTTGATTTCAGAAGTTGAAGTCTCTGGTGTGAATTGAATTAGTCAGTTAATTCCTCTAAGGTTTCGGAGGGAGAAACTGGCTGACCGAGGGAGGAGCAGCTCAGTGAAGGATCAACGAGAAGGAAGAGAGCCCATCACAAGGCAGCTGAAAGCTGATTCATCATTAGGACGAGGTTCAAGGGAGAAGTCAGTGGCTGCCCGCACTGGCACATCCGTCGTGGGAACTTTCGATGTTAAAACCCTGCCAATGAATCACGAACATTTTAGTTGTGATTCAGATTCCACAGCTGAGAGGGTATAGAGTAAGCTTTAGAAGGAGAAAAGTTTCTGACATATTCTGGATGGTAAGAGGAGGGTTAACTTGGCAGTAATACTGATAGGGAGGCCAAGGAGAAAAGCTGTTAGCATGTTACTGAGTAATTGCATTGACCAGAGGTAATCCAGCTGGATGGACAGGAAGAAGATTTTGTTGTAAATTACTGAACGGATGGGGGTAGGGAGGGGTGAAATTGTGAAAGTGTATGACAAAGGAAAGCTGGAATAAATTTTTTAAAATTATTTTTAGAGGAGGAAGGAGAAATAGCTCCAGATAAGTTGCACAACTGCACACCAACACCATGCACATTTAGGGAAGATTTTATCATTAATTGTTTCAGACTCACATGTTTAACATGGTATCCATAGGGAAGTGGTGTTTGTGACTCCATGTGGCAGGGAAAGCTGAACTTCTGTTGGTCATGGTCAGAAGAGAACAGGCATGTGAGGAAGGAAGTGATGACAGGAAGAACAACTCAGAGTGATCTTTCTGAGATATTACCTCCTTTCCTTAGCATTTTCAAATTCTAAAGAGTGTACATCCATTAACATTTTTAAAATGCATTGACATACATGCATAACTTTTTGATAGCAAACCTATAACTGGAGACATTTAAATCATGCCCTAGATATCTGATAAATAACAAAAATACATTTTTAGTTACTCAGAAAATGATAGTGCACCCGTTTCCAGGAGGCTGTACATGTCTCTAACAATCCACCCCTGCTTTCAGGCAATCTGTGCAAATGTGAGTGCCAGAGTTATCTCAGGAGCTACCTCTCACCCAGACAGCAGAAGTAACATGAACCGCTGTGGTCCAGGTAGCCTCCTGGAAGAGCTCCCAAATCCTGGGACACCTCTGCAATCTCCCCACAGGGGCAGTGAGAAGAGAAGAGGCATTACATTTGCAGATCTTTATTGAAGCATGAGGGATAGGAAACAGTCAACTGTATAGACACAGAAGTGACTAAAATGGAGGTAGGAGGGAGTTTAACCTACTAGACAGAAGCTGAAGATGTGGCTGGAGAAATATGTGTGGGGGCCAGACACAGTGGCTCACGCCTGTAATCCCAGCACTTTGGGAAGCTGAGGCAGGTGGATTGCTTGAGGTCAGGAGTTCGAGACCAGCCTGGCCAACATGGTGAAACCCCATCTCTACTAAAAACACAAAAATTAGCCAGGTATGGTGGTGCACCCCTGTAATCCCAGCTACTTAGGAGGCTGAGGCAGAATTGCTTGAACCCGGGAGGCAGAGGTTGCAGTGAGACGAGATCATGCCATACACTCCAGCCTGGGCAACAGAGCTAGACTCCATCTCAAAAGAGAAAAGAAATATATGTGGAAAGTGTAGCATCAGCAAACTATATGACAACAAGGAACCTGACTGGGAATAAAGTCATAATGAATGAATAATATCTAATGCTCAAGGATGACGTGAAATATGTTGTACACTTGGGGACCTTACTGTTGAGCATTTCAGTGCTGAAAGGCCTTGGAATCTTTCAGAACAGAAAGAATTGCACTTTTAATCTGTGGCAAACACACCTAGATTCTACTGGAACATTCTCTACAGGGTTTTGAGACTAGGGGAATGCTAGAAACATCCTTGGTTCAGGAATGACTCAAAAATCTAGTCCCAGGCCAGGTGTGGTGGCTCACACCTATAATTTCAGTGCTCTGGAATGCTGAGACAGGAGGATTGCTTGAGGCCAGGAGTTTGAGGCCAGCCTGTGCAACATGGTGAGACACTGTCTTTACAAAAAATAAAAAATTAGCCAGATGTAGTGGCAGGCACCTGTAGTCCCAGCTACTCAGGAGACGGAGATGGGAGGCTTGTTTGAGCCCAGAGGTACAAGGCTGCAGTGAGCTATGATCACTCCAGCCTGGGTGACAGAAAAAACTAACAAACAAATAAACAAATAACCCCATAAAAAGGAGGCAAAAGACATGAACACACACTTTTCAAAAGAGGACGTACAAACACTAACAAACATGGAAAAATGCTCAACATTACTTACCGTCAGAGAAATGCAAATCAAAACCACAATGAGATACAATCTCAGGCCAGTCAGAATGACTATTCTGATACTGGTGAGGCTGCAGAGCCAAGGGAATGTTTATATACTGCTGGCAGGAATGTAAATTAGTTCAGCCACTGTGGAGAGCAATTTGAAGATTTCTCAAAGAACTTAAAATAGACCTGCCATTCAACCCAGCAATCCCATTACTGGGTATATATCCACAATAAAACAAATCATTTGACCAAAAAGAAACCTACACTCAAATGCTCACTGCAGCACTATTCACAGTATCAAAGACATGGAATCAATCTAGGTGCCCATCAACAGTGGATTAGATAAAGAAAATATGGTGCATATACACCATGGAATACTACACAGTCAGAAAAATGAATGAAATAATGACCTTTGCAGCAACACTGATGCAGCTGGGGGCCATTATCTCAAGTAAATTAACTGAGGAACAGAAAACAAAACACTGCATGTTCTCATGTATAAGTGGGAGCTAAAAATTGGGTACTCATGGACATAAAGATGGAAACAATAGACACTAGGGATTTCTAAAGAAGGGAGAGAGGGAGGGAGACAAAGGTTGAAAAGCCAACTATTGGGTACTATGCTCACCACGTGAGTGATGGAATCATTCATCTTCCAAATCTCAGCATCACACAGTATACCCATGCAACAAACCTGCACATGTATGCCCTGAATCTAAATAGAAGTTGAAATTATATTAAAAAAATCTAGTCCAGGTTTTTTTCTTTCAGTGAATCAAAGACTCATGAATCAACACAGGATGGACACAAAACCTTAGTTGTCTAAAAGGAAGACATACACAAGGGATAAAAGCACATCATAATGCTCTGGAATGGAAAGGAAGAGTTGATTTTAGGGACATACGAGGTTCCCTGTTTTCACTTGGATCCTTTTACAGAAAGAAATGTGTAATGGAGCTCTACTTATAACAAATTGATACCAGAGAGATGCCTATTAAAAGAGAGGATGAAGCAAATCTTGTGGAAAAACTAGAAGAAAATAATAGTGTAAATGTCACCCAAGTAGCCAGTGCATTGAAGGCAATGTTAGGAGCATAAGGAATGTTCCCTTTCTCTGGACATTTGTTTATTGTGTACTTTATCGGTAATGAAATTTTTGGGGCATTTTTGTTTAGAGTCACAAGCCTTGAAATTCTGCCCTACTGCATACACACACACTAAGGGAGCCATATTACAGGAAAAAATGTAAATGTAATGTCTTTATTAGACTTTTCTATGCCAAAGGTTTCTTTTGATTTTGAATAACCATAAATGGGGACCCAGAAAACTAGGCCAATTTTGTGTAAGCTCATAGGCAGGTGAAGGCTAACGATGTAAGATTCTAAAATAAGACAAAGCAATACAGAATATGAGCAGTGAAAGCAGTTCAGGGAGTTGCAGTGGTGGCTTTCAGAATAACTCAGGGGAGGCCCCAAACTGTACAATATAAAAAAGTAGGTGAGTGGATGGCTTAGTCAGCTCAGCAGTAACAGTGGGACAGAACTGAGTTCCTGAGCAAGTACTTTGGGCAATTAGCAACTATCTTTTGTCCGCATGGAGATTACCGAGCTTATGATAACCATTTCAAAATGGGCACAGTGCTGGCTGTTAAGAAGAATTTAGTCTAATAATGAGAGAGGTGGCACATATGTAAATGCCTGCAGATTCCTGTCATGTGTGGAGGGCCAGAAATGACTTACATACTTGAGTCTGAATCAAAAGAAAGCATTTCACAGGAAAAGCCATCTCACTCTCAATCTCCCAAGCCAAATTAGCAGATGGGTTGCTATTACAATTTGTATATAGGAGAGAAAAATGGATAGTGGCTAATTGGATGGATGATGGATAGATGGATAAAGGATGGATGGATGGATGATGGATGAATGGATGGATGATGGATGATGGATGGATGGATGGATGGATGGCGGATGGATGGATGGATGGTTGGTGGATGAATGGATGGATGAATGATGGATGGAGGGATGAATGGATATAGATGGTGGAGGGATGGATGATGGATGGATGATAGATAGATGGATGATCAATGGATGGATGATGCATAGACAGATGGATGGATACATACATGCATACTTAGGATATATAATAAATTGTATATTTAATAGTCATTAGCATTCTAATATCTATTGGGTAAATGGAAAATTTGTAGAGGAATATGCACCTAAATTCTTTGCATTCATCAGCTAAGTTAATTGTCAGCAGACTCCTTAGAAAAGAATTAGGAGCACAGCTTCAGTATAGGATGGAACGTCTAAAGGAGTAGGGGAGATATATCAACCTTAATTGTGCACTTTTGGATAACTCAATAGGGAGATTCTTAGAGAAGAAGATGGAGGGTTCTCAAAAATGGATGATGCATATGTATAAGTATTGGTGTCTGTCATCAATTAAATAAAATCCAGAATGTACCAGGTTGAGAATGAAGAAAATGAGAATGAAAAGGAAATGCAATAGAAAAGAAATTAGATCAAATATAGAAGGAATAGTAGATCAAAATTAGGAAAAGGTATTCATTGTCCAAAGCATGTAGATACTAGCACTTGCATAGCATTGGATCCTGTTAACATTACAGAAAGAGAATCTTATGCTCCCAGCGCTATCTGGTGAACGTTCCTGACTGTACATGTGGAGCTCTGAAGGCCCCACGTCTGCAATAGTACTGTAGACTACATCTCTGTCCACAACCGGCGTCGGCATGCTCCATTTACACCACATGGAGAAATAAAATGTATTTCTAATTGGCTTTCTAATAAGTACTAATTAGTCCAGGCCTTTGTGATCCATAAAGAGATAAAGAGTGAGCTTGCATCCTTCCATCAAACCACTGAAGCTGCAGCTGGCAAAACCTCATGCTGCTTTTCTTGCCTATCTTCGGGAAGAAACTGAAATTAGCTCAATGAAAAAATCTCATTTAGATTTTGCTAATATGTATTAAAATCCAAGAGGTGAAACTGCCCAGGCAACTGTGACAGAGTTCCCAAGAGTGGTCTGAGGGGGACCAGCGTGGAGCAGCATTCCAACAGTCTCTTCCAGGAAGTCACATTTAAAACAAGAGCATTAAATTGTGACGGATGTACAGCATCAGCCATTTTGATGCATCTTTGCATTAAAGTACATGATATATAATAAATTAAAGTACATGATATATAAATAAAACCTAAGAGTTGGGGAGAAAGTCAATGCACCATATTGATTATTATGAATACAAGAGTTTTAAAGTTAGACTGGGTTTTGTAGTTATAGGATCCAAAAGGATCTTCCAGCTGAAGTGTTACTGCAAACACCACCAAGACAATATCCAAGATCAAGGGAGAGAATTCAGAAAGCAGGCTGCTGGGCCCACAGTCCTCATGCTTGAATCAGGCACCAATCCAACTCCATCAAAGTTAGACAAATTATCCCAAGGTCTCCAAGCACCTTCTCCATTAAGTGAGCACAGAGACACTCATGGTTTTCAGTGCATGAAAACTCCCTGGGAAACAGCTGAGACAGATTTTCTCTTGTTTCTGCTTTTACCTGGGTCCTAGGAAATGTTTCACGTTTTCCCCACAGCAGTTTCCAGAACGCAACATTTCCTCAAGGCTATTCTAGGGCTGTCCCACTTCCCATTTCATGTCCAAGGTCATAAAGTATTCTTAACGCAATTGTAACCATGATGTCTTGTGGCCAGGCTTGTTGTGATTCAAAACAAGAAGTGTTTAGAAATCATCTGCTGTGTAGTAACAGAGTCCAATGCATCTTTCTTTGTTATTTGTAACCAAACTGTTCCGGAAGGGGATGTATAGTGCATAGGATCTGTACAACGTAGTGCTCAAGCTTTAAGTTAAAATGCATTAAAATGGGCCGGGCGCGGTGGTTCACGCCTGTAATCCCAGCACTTCAGGAGGCCGAGGCAGGCAGATCATGAGGTCAGGAGATCGAGATCATCCTGGCTAACATGGTGAAACCCCGTCTCTACCCAAAAAAAAAAAATATATATATATATATATATATATATATATATATATATAAATTAGCCTGGTGTGGTGGCAGGCACCTGTAGTCCCAGCTACTCGGGAGCTGAGGTAGGAGAATGGCATGAACCCGGGAGGCAGAGGTTGCAGTGAGCCAAGATCGTCCCACTGTACTTCAGCCTGGGCAACAGAGAGAGACTCCATCTCAAAAAAAAAAAAAAAAAAAAAAAAAAGCATTAAAATGAAATGAATCTTGAAGTTAAAGACACCGTCGTGGGAGGTCTGTGAGAGCCAGTTGATAATAGCAGAGTGAGTATGGAGGATAAAGAGTAGTAGAAGATGAGATAAAAAGGTAGGTTACCCAGATTCTGTGACATAAAGCATTTTATATAAAAGGAGGGTCACACAAATATTGTGAAACACTGAATTTTATATTGAGAGATGAAAAATCCATCTGGAAATCAAAAAGAAAAAAAAAGCCCACATGAATAGAATACATCTGAAGGGGCGAAGAGTATGGCAGGGGCTGAGAAAAGAAAATAATTTTGATACTAAGCTTTTTAGATTCCTAGGAACTAGAAGAGATAAGCAGGAGAGTTAGGAGGAGGAAGTTGGAGTCCTATCCAGGTTCAGCAGGAAATTATTTCAGCCTAAACTAGAGACACAGTGGAAGTGAGAAAGAAAGCACTCAGTTTGTAAGATTTCTGTTCAGGAAGTGGAGTGAGGGTCCCGTGGGAATGACTGTGGCCAGAGGAGGAAATGGAGGAATAATAGATGATTACAAGCCCCCAAGTTTGGGAGGCGGGGAGGTGTTATTGACAGTCAGGAAGGGAAAGAAGGTGTCTTAAAAAGGAAACAAACAGGGTTCATTTTTAGGTTGGTTATTTGATGTATGAGGAGAAACATTTAAAAGTCAAGACTTGGGGGAGGATGTGTCTAGGAAATCGAGGGCAGAGGGGATTTCTATACCCACGGGATGACTCCATTTACTCCACAAATGTAGAAGAAATGTCTTCAGGGCCAAATTTCACTGGAGGTGAAAACATGAAGAACATGAACACGATTACCTGGGAGTTGAGCAGACGGCTGCATCATCCAGATTTTGTTTTCAGTGCCTCTCCACCTGTGTACCTTCCAGAGCATTCGGTTGATTCATGAGGCTTGTAGAATCTGCTTTTTATAAATTAAAGGAATAAATCTTTGGTGATTATAGTAAGGAGAGAATGGGGAGGATAAGGAGAGCTCATGAATACAACATAGGACAAAAGTCAGAATTTTCACATGTCAACACGAATGAAACTTTACAAATAACTGCAGGGAAGGCAGAATAGAAGGGAGACAAGATTTGGACAAGACAAACAGAGGGCTGATTTTGAAAGTACAGAGGAAGTGGTGAAAACAGTGTGACAGAGGAAGGAGAAATAGACAAACACTCCAAAAAAATGGAGGAGGCCGGGCGCAGTGGCTCACACCTGCAATCCCAGCACTTAGGGAGGCCGAGGCAGGTGGATCACTTGAGTTCAGGAGTTCGAGACCAACCTGGCCAAAATGGTGAAACCCCGTCTTCACTAAAAATACGAAAATTAGTCGGGCGTGGTGACATGCACCTGTAGTCCCAGCTACTCTGGAGGCCGAGGCAGGCGAATGGCTTGAATCTGGGAGGCAGAAGTTGCAGTGAGCCAAGATGACACCACTGCTCTCCAGCTTGGGTGACAGAATGAGACTCAGCTCCCGCTGCCCCCTCAATAAAAAGAAGAGAGAGAGAAGAGAGAGATAGAGAAAGAAGAAAGAAAGAGAGAAAGAGAGAAAGAAGAGAAAGAAAGGAAGAAAGGAAGAAAGAAAGGAAGAAAGGAAGACAGGAAGAAAGAAAATGAGGAAATATCTAGGAAACCAGAGGTAAATGTTTGGAGTAAATGACACCCAGATGGCCGGGGCCACCTCTCCTTTTTCCTGGAGAAACAAAGGCAACCCCTATCCTATTCTTATCAGCAGCTAAAGGCAGAATTGATGCAAGAAGATTCCATAGGAAGGGAACTCCTGATTCTGATTTGTGTACTAAGACTAGAGGTTCATACGAGCAGGAATTGATAAATAAAATGATCAATAATCTAGAAGTGAACATAATAGACAGCTTCAAGAGGCACAGATGCACAAACCTATTGTTGAAGCTGCATCAAACATTTCTGAGATTCAAGAAAAGAACTATTTGGGTCTCATGGTGGGGGCCTGGGGATGCTGGAATCTAAATAAATGTCACAGATACTGATCCAGAGAGAAAGAAAGATTCGAAGATCATCAAGAGAAATAAATCTGTTTACCTCCATTAACCTCCACTCCCTCTCATCTGTCACCTTCTCCACATATATACAGGGAAAAAGACTCGAGGAGGTTCCGACAAGTGGTGACTTCTTGAATAGTGTTCATTTTCTACTTTCATGCTGTGGCCTTATTTTAAATTTGAATTACTTTGTAAGCAGCAAGAAAAAATCATTATTTTTAAGTCATTAAGAAAGCCAGATAACTTTGAAAATTAAGCCAAATGAAGGATCGAGTCATCTTAATGCCCAAATATTTCAGCAGCTAATCCTCTCAAAAATCTTTTTTAATGTTGTTCCATAAGAGGTGTGGCATTTTTGCCAGGAGGTAAGGATTTTCAGGGATTATGATTTCAAAATACTAAAAACAATTGCCTTTTATGAAACATTTTTTTTTCCTCCGGGACAGGTAGCATCGGACTGGGATGAAGAAAGTACTCAATACCTAATTACTGGGTGGAGTGGAATTTTAAATGGAGTTGAATTATAGGGCCACATACTCTGCAGAGAGGAAAGATCTGGCATCTATTCCTAGAAAATCTCATGGAGACTCTCTCTTTGGGTGGGAGGTAACGATTCCCTGAGGATCATCTCCTATTTGGGAAGGTCTCTGTATGTGACCTCTTTGGGCAAACATACCTTCTGGTTTTCTAAGCCACACTTGATTTCAAATATATTATCAAGTCTTCCCACAAACCATAGGAATGCCCCAGCAATTTCAGCATTCTGACTTCTGAACCGTATGACTCAGCCTACCCTGAGAACTTAGAAGCGACACCCAAGTCCTCCGTGGATGGTGTGTGTGAAGTTCTGGTTGGGAATGAGGTCGCTGGAGATGCCCATAGCACAACAGGGCTCTACGTGGTCATCTCAGCTCCCTCACCTGCTTCTGCCGGACTCAGCACAGGCTAGCTAGAACCCTGGCAATCGGTAACTGGTGCTTTGCTCAGAGGTGATAAAATACTCCCTTTTTTTGGCAGTGTGCAGGAAAGCTGGGACTGTAGCTGGTGACCAGTATGCCTGGGCCCATGGCAGATTGCCTTTGAGTGGGTAAAGAAGTCAAAGGAGTTGGCTCAAAAAGGCAGAAATGCGGAGTGTCCTCCTCTTACTCACATGAATACAATTCAAAATGGGCAGTGGTCCTCTTACATGTGCATCCTATTTCTTTGACCCTGTGTGTGACAGATCAGGTTCCTTCCTGCCGCAGACAAATGGGGGGACTGTTGTCCCCAAGAAAATGCTCTGGAGGATGCCCACTCCCCACCCACACACAGCACTGGTAGGCTGGAGGAAGGAGAGGTGACTTCGGCCTCACTGCCGTAGTTACTTATCTCTACCTATATGTTTTCTTTCCCTTATGTATGTGTGTGTTTTCCTGCTCATTTCCATAAATAAAATGTTCTTTCTCAGCTGTGTAGCTGCCTCCCCTGATTAATTCCTGCCATGGCCTCTTTATAATGGGGTTTCTTCTTTTGCTGAAAACAGCAGGCATCTGCTTTTGGAGTTGAGTTAATGCGGGATGGAAGGAAGGGAGTTAGCCAAGTCTCCATGGGCTCTCTGAGAATCCCCACAACCTCCTTACAAATGGCTTCCATTTTTGGCTGATTTCTCCTGATTTTGTTTATGTCTCACAAAGGTAGAATATTTTACAGGCCACTTAGAATTTCATGGAACAGCCCACACTGAGTTGGATTTTAAGTAATACCTTCCAGGGAATACGGGGGTGTCCAGTTACCGTTTCTACCATCAGAGTCTGGTTGGTCTTTTGCCATCAGCACAAGAACAAAGCGTTACATTTGCTTTTTTTCTTTTCTTTTTTCTTTTCTTTTTTTTTTTTTTTTTTGCTTCACAAGATGGCTATCCCAATCTCACCATGAGCTTTATTATCTGCTGGTCTTCCTCGAATGCCTATGCACAATAGATTGCATCTATTTAAGTATCCAGATCCCTTTGGAAACAGGGACTTCTTCTGACACACACAAAAAAGGTTTTCAGATGGCAGATCTGCAGGTAGTAATTTTAATAGCCACTAATGTGAATTAATAATTCTAATAACCTCATTTCAGATGTGTTATCGGGACGCGGGAGAGGGTTGCCATGGCGGCTGTATTTTATTGCTCACAGCTGTGCAAACTCATTTTGGCCGGCAACATTCCCATGTCTAACCTCTTCTTTCATTGGTTTGCACCATGTCAGGCAGTGTGGATTTAACAACAACGACCTAAAAAATGTAAGGAAAAGTTGTGATCTCAAGACTCTAAGTAAATGATGCTGATAAGCAACAATAAGAGAGTCCAGTGCTTTAGAAGAGAATTGTGCAGTTATATATTCATGAGATTAAAAAATTGCTTTGGCACATTTATCAATATCAATGTCCAAATTATAATTTGTCAGCAATTCCAAAGCACCTTCTTTAAGTGCTTTGGGGCATAAACAATACTCCTTAATAAACTACCTTAGGGATTATTGCCCCCTGTAAGATTCCCAAAAGTACATTAATTTATAATCTGAGGCCTGTAACTGACAACAGACCAGTAAATGTTTAGCTGAGTGTGCCTCCCATGTTCCCTGACCCTACAATAGTGTTTTATGGATTTTTTTCTATTTAATTCTCACAGCATTCCTATAAGGTTGTCGTATTGGTTGTTTTAAAACTTGGCCACACATTTTTTTGATACTCCCTTTGAGAGGTGGAGTCTGTATTCTCTCCCGTTGCTTCTGGGCAGGTTTTTGACTGCTTTGATCAATAGGGTACAGCATATCAGCAGAGTACAACATATGTCACACTAAGTGAACACCGGGGTGTCTTAAAAGACCACGCATCTTCTATGTTGGTCGTTAGGCCATTTGCTTCTAGAACCCTGAACGTCATGGGAGAGGTTGGATGCCTTGAGGCTGTCATGGTGTGAGGGAGCCTGGGCATCCCTAGATGCTGCTGGTGACAGTGCTAGCTGAGCTAGCCTTCCATTGAATTCAACCCAACCCAGGTGCCAGACACGTGAGAGGTAAAGCCTGCAGGTGATTCCAACACCTTGTATATTTCCTCTTTCCAACTGAGGCCGCAGACACTACAAGGCAGAGACAAGCCATCCTCTCTGTGGCCTGACTGAATTCCTGATCTTCAGAATCCATGAACATAATGAAATGGTTGTCGCCTTATCTCTAGGTTTTGGTGTGGCTTCTTTGTTGTGCAGCAATAGGTAATGGGAACACCAAGGATGCTTAGAGGTTAAACAGCTTGACTATGTCCCACAGTAAACAGAGGCCTGAGATTTAAAGCCGGGTCTGTTAGATGCCAAATCTCAAAATCTTTTTACCATAAAATTATAAGCACCCTAAGAGAAGTCTATAAATAGTGTTATAAAAACATGAGAAACAAGTGTTTTTCTTTCTGTCCACGGTCATTAGTGTGGACTCATCGTGGGCTTGCCAATCCTAAACACGGGAAAGCTGTGGAAAACATGCGGTGATCTTTAATTAAAGTCTATTTTTTAAACCCACCCCTGTGTTCCTACCAAATTGTCGTGTATCTGATTTGAAAAGTAGCCAACTCATTGACTTTAACTTGCGTCTGAACCCATATGGCAATCTGGAACTCAACATGAAACCCCAGGTTCTGTTCAGCTCTGGTTGCTCCATTTGAAGCCAATCATGGGAAGTGCTTAACAGCTTCTTTTCTTTGTTGCCATTTAAATGCTGTCTTCTTTGTTCATTTTTTTTTTCTTAAGTTCTACATCTTTACAAGGTTTCTAAACTTTTACAAACCTTGGCCTTTTGGGTCTCAGGACTGTGAAAGAAATGCAGATTTCAAGAAGTTAGACCATTCTTCCAACCTGTCAGAAAAGTCTTTGGTGAGATCCATTCAGAAGGTTGTTTGTTGTTGTTCAGGCTGGGCGTTGTGGCTCATGCCTGTAATCCCAGCACTTTGGGAGGCCGAGGCGGGCGGATCACCTGAGGTTGGGAGTCTGAAACTAGCCTGGCCAATATGGCAAAACCCCATCTCTATTAAAAATACAAAAATTAACTGGGCGTGGTGGTGGGCACCTGTAATCCCACCTACTTGGGAGGTTGAGGCAGGAGAATCACTTGAACCCAAGAGGTGGAGGTTGCAGTGAGCCAACATTGTACCACTGCATTCTAGCCTGGGTGACGGTGAGACTCTGTCTCAAAAAAAAAAAAAAAAAAAAAAAAAGGAGGGGTTGTTATTCAATAAACCCAGATCTCATTTCCCATCCCTCATTTCCTTTCTGCCCACATAGGGCTGGAAAAAAACGAAAAACAAATATAAACAAAAAAGTAAGGCTAATGTTATATTCAGTTAGAGGCTTCCAAATTTTAGGAAAACAATAAAATGGAGATAATTTAATAAAAACCTCCAACCTCATTTGGAGTTGAACTCTAAGCAACGTATACCTGCACTTTGAAAACTCTTACAGGCAGAATCAGGATTTTTACATAAACTCTATTTTCCTGGAACAAATTGACTAACTTTGTGAAGCCTTCCTTATAATGAGAGGTCTCAATGTAAGGTCACAGGTGACAGAACTGCTTCTGCAATTAGTCACTAAAGCATCTAGAAGCCTTTGGGAATAAGGGATTTTCCTTGCGAAGGAGCCTTATTTATTAATTGTTAATTATAATTTCTCTTATCCAGCTTCTCTGTGGATTTGGTGTCTACAACAAAAGCTGAGGGGAAAAAAGTATAAGGGCTTCTGTCAGAAACATAAAGAAGAAGCCATTTCACAGTGCCCTCCTACCAGTAGCGTTTGGGACTCTCAGATGGAGTAACAGGCAGATGCATTTGGTCCACCATATTTGCATAGCCTCAGGGCTGAGACACCCAGATGACTGTCACAGTCCTTTAGGGCTGCCACTCACATTTGGTCCTGTGGACACGGCAAATGAGAGCTTTGCTTTGCCTTATTGCTACGGTGCACCAGCAAGCTTCGGGGGAGCCCCAAGTTCTCCATTCAGCTGTGCATCCTGTAAATTTCATTGATATAAGTTCTCATCTTTTGGATTGCCCTGGGTAGGGTCATTAGGGATGGTGAATCACGTTGGCCTCTCTCCTACATAGTGGTTCCTATGACAACAGCAAGTGATACATCACTGAAATTTAACCTACCTGGAGAGACCCAAAGACCACACAATATCATCTGTGTGGATGTGATAAGTTGGCTTCCTTTAAGCAGCAAGGAAAGGTACTTAAACGCTTCTTCACTGACCTTTTGTGGTTGTTAGGATATATAGTTTTTCAGAGAAAGAAAAATGTCATTATTATTTTAAGAACTACTGAGTGTGGCAATAGATATGGACAGTTTAATTTTTCTACATGGCTGTCTTCTTCATGGAGTTTGTGGTATAATTCTTTGCAGGTTATAAAAGTACATAATCACTTTTGAAACTAGAGATATGCATATTTCCCCACTAGCAATAAGTAGATTAGATGATATTTCAGATCAAGACAACCCTAATTAAATTACTCCTAACTTTACTGGCCTCTGTGGATTGATCTCTCTTTGACCTTCACAGCCCATCAGAAAAAATGAAAAGAAAGCATTCTAATATTTTTTCCCGTTAAAACTTTTTCATGAACCTTCATATCTGTATACGTACATATATATATATATGTATATATATATATGTATATACACACACATATACACATCAACTGAAGCCAAAAAATGTTTGCTGGCTCTTTATGTCTTTTTTAAAGCCTGTAACAATATAAATTAGCATTATGTCAAGGAACTACATTATTAGATTACTGCAAGGAAAGATCATTTAAATTACATTTTTAATGTTTCCACATTTGTTTTATAAGAAAAAATATTTTTAAAGCAAACATCGTTTCTTAAGGCAAGAATGTAAATGTATCCTGATGTCTTTATCTTATTAACAGTACCGGATGAAAGCACTGACCAACATAATGAACAAAAGGCATTTTCTTTAAATGGGCAAAGTAGTGGAAATTTTCTTTACAACACCATGCACTACAAATTATCTTCCAGAGAGAGGAATCTTTTTTGCTTTTTATGAGGTGTCTTTGTAGTAAACACTGTAAGGGGGCATTTTTGATTGTTTGTTCTTTGCCATTTGTGAAAAGGCAATGTTTATGTTACATATTTTCTATAAAAAGTTTGGATATATTATGCTGTTTGTTTAAAAAATGGTATTTCACTGTGTGGTAAGACTGCCCTATTTTAAATAAGCACAAAATTCAAAAATTGCAAGTCACACAGACTACTAGAACTCCCACAAGTTTTTTCTTCTTTTCTTTCTTTCTTCTGCCTTTCCTTTTCATCACCTTATACAAGACAGCTTATGATTTTGTTAAAAGTGATGACTTTTCTACAGCATTCAAAATGTCATCCTGTTTGTGACCATTTTCACAGAAACTCTTCAGGGCTGTCTCTACCATGTAATGCAAGGTAGTCCCACCATGGGAATAATACTTTAAAGTTCTCATCTGGTAGAATATTCATACATTTTTCGCAACTAGAAGCAAGTAAGTCTTCTTTGGTTTTACATTATTCACAGTGGTTGGTTATTACAAAGCCTTGCACATAGGAGGTGCTGAATAAATATTTGAATTAACTCGGATGATTGTTCTGACCAATAGGATGGGTGATTTGGTACTTTTTGATGATAATAATAGATAAACACAATTCAAAAATCATGCCTGGTGATTTTGTTGTTTTGATGAATAAATCTCAGTCAACACTCATCTACCTGGTTAATCACATGGAGATGAGCCTTTTTGATGCAGATACACAATCATCTTGATCATCACTTGATGGTACCAGACATTTTGATGGATTTCCTCATCACCATTGGGTACATCCAGTCTTTTCTGTCTGCTAGAAAGTTCCTACTGGCTGTACACACACACATGCACACACACATGCACACCACTCAGGGTTTCTTAAGCCTGTCCATTTTCTGTTTTAATTCTTAATTCAAGGACACAGGATAAAGGTTGACTGAAGAAGGAAAGACATCTTTTGCTTTCTGATTTTTTTTTGATTTGGCATTCTTACATCATGCTAATCTTGAAGAAGCATCAAATCCTCTAAAATAAATTGTGGCAAAGAAATATGTTCTGTCTCTTTGGCTCCTTCCCAAGGAAGTCTCAGAAGTCCTATAATTCCTCACAGTCACAGGGTGGTCTCTGCTGGAAAGGACTGTATTGAACACAGAGTCAAGGAGCCTGGTAAGTGAGAGGTTAAATAACAATTATTCTAATGTGGGCAAAGTCAGAGTCAACATCATTAAAATTGTCTTTCCCCCCAATACCTTTGTACTCATTCATGAATAAAAGTGAGTTTTATAGCAGAAGTAATTACTCTTTCTTATCCCAGTGAAAATCTTAACAAACTAATAAATGTGTAACCCCTTCCTTGACTCCAAATGTTGTTTTTAGTTACTCTGTACTTGTGCCTAGAAGAACCAAAACCAAAATAAATTACCAATCTTTTGTGTTATATACTTCCCCCAAAATTATATCCCAAAGATCATTTAAATACTCACAACACAACTTTTGAAAACAAATTAAGTTCCATAACCTCTTAGCGTTCTTCTCCTATTTTCCTGTCTTATGATGGCCTATGCAGTTCAATTCTCCTTTTGTTTTTCCTCTTCCTATCCAGGGAACCTGTGCTGCCTCCTACAACCTCCTTCTCTTTCGCCTCTGAAAAGCAATTGAAAACATCTTTGTTTGCTGCCCAGAGGGAATTCATCCATCTAACATAAGATTGCACAGGAGTTCCCCGAATAGAGAACATCTAACATTTCCTATGATGTCAACAGAGAGGTTTCTAAGGAGGCCAGACTCCAGAACGAGCAGTCGGTTCCTGCCTGATGCCCATCCTTGGGTGGGTTGTGTCTGAGTGCTGTGTGAGCTTCCATCTGGCACATTTCTTCTCACTCAGGTATTTCCACTGTTCATTCTCTCATCCTGCCTATTCTCCTATTCACTTGAATAATCAATAGCAGCATCAACAGCCTAATTACCCACATCATTCTCGCTGTGCTGAAATCATGGGTACAAAGGGTGCGATTCTTTCCTTAGGAATTCATTGTCTTCTTAACAAGAACCGATGTGAACTGTCTTACGAGTGGCATTTCTCGAGCAGAGGCTGGGAGCTAATAAAGTAGCCTTGGTCTCGCCTCAGTGGCAAATATCACCCGCCCTTCTCCACCTCCCTTCAAGCTGCCAACACCAGGGCTGGCTTCCTTAAAATGTACCTTTGGGATGCCCACACCGTATGGCAGCTCTGAGAATGTCACCCTATGCTCTAGGGTATTTTTCCCCATAGCTTACACAAATTGTAAATTATTATCCATAAAATAATGGTAAAGAGAGACAAGGGCAAGGAAAGGATCTGCCGTAAAGCCTCCATTAGCAAATGAGATTGGCTTTCCTATTCATGTGAAAAGTTCAAGGAGGCAATCTTGTTAAACAGTCATTTTGCATAAAGAAATAATATGCCATTATGGACCTTTTCAAATAACTTTGATGTTTTCCAGAACAATTTATTAATACTGTACTTTGGAGAAATAAGAGATGAAGTCTCACTAGAGAATAAAATCAGTGGTTGTTGGGCATTTGGTCATAGCTCAGCAGGTTTCATGGCTGTCTGAAACACATTTCGGTCCTCTGCTAGAAGTGCTTGATGGCACAATTTCCCCCCACCTCAACTCCCCTTCCTAATTTTATCTTGGGATTATTTGCATCAGAGAAACAGTCCTGATCTTCACTTCTCTATACAATAAGCAACAGTGGTATAATTGCAATCTGACTTCTTTCTTTTTTCCTTTCCCTCCCTCAATACCCACTGACCTTACTAAGACTAGAGGGGAAGGAGAGTGATAGGGTTATCAACCAGGTTTATAAGAGGCATGTTGATGATTTACCCATTTGAAGTAAGTTACATGAACAAGACTCATAATGTAACTCCTTGGCTGGATTCGTACCTGCCTAGATTCACCTGTGTGTCGAACTCACACAAACCACTGCATACTAGATACTTGCCTTTATGGAATCTGCACAGGAGTGCCTGCTTCTAAGTATCCCACTCAGTCTTCTGTTCCATTCTCCTAGGTAGCTTACATGAAAGAAGATGGCATCCAGGCACCTTCAGCTTTTCTGTGTTTTGAGTACTTTCTGAGAAGTGATTACTTATCATTGTGTTATTAGGTTGGTGCAAAAGTAACTCCAATTTTACCATTGAAAGTAATGGCAAGTATCTGCAATTACTTTTGCACCAACCTAATAATTACTGTATTTACATGAATGCATTCTAAAGAATACCAGTTTTGCAAGGTGTCAGAGGGATCCTTTGCCATGCACATTTAAAAAATCCTGGAAAAGGGAGATAAACAGGTATTTTGGCCATGGAAATGTAATTACAGAACTTTTAATATATGTATTCATTTTGTGCAACTTCTCCAGGAATATATAATTTGTTGCATTTACCAAACTTACTTGACTTTTGTCAAACATGCTTTCTGCACTAAAATTACAGAATTATGGAACTGTGAATTACAGAGGGAGAAGAATTGGTTTTCCTCAGCCTCAAATAGCAATATATGATCCAAGGTGGTTTGAGAACCAGTAAATAGGATGGGAATGGCATGGTACAACTTCTGGATTCTAGAGATCCTCCCTCTTTGTGGCTTCATTGAGGCAAGTTGCCATATTGGAGAGGCCAATGTTGCAAGGTTCGGGGAGCACCTACCTACCTGCCAAGCCAACAGCCCTCCAGAGACTGAATCCTGCTAACAACTACATAGCGATCCCTCCCTAGTTGAGGCTTCCAATGAAACTGCAAGCCCTGGGTAAGCACCTGAATTGCAGCCTGTGACAGACAATGAAGCAGAGAACCAGTGAGGCCACGCCTAGATTCCTGACCCACAGAAACTGTGAGATCATAAGAATTTTAGGTCACAACATTTTGGAGATGATTTGTTATCTGGTAATAGCTAACCAACACAGATTTTGGTTTCAAGTCTAGAATAATGTGAATCATTGTCTCAGTAAGATTAATTTGGAAAATTGTAATTGAAGTTATAAGTCCTGGGCAGAGTTTTAAGGAAGAAAAACACATTACTCTTCTTGGGATAAGAGAGAATATTCCAGTTATGAATAAAATAATGTACAAGGGCTTATAATGTCAATCATTGTGGAGAATAATTCCTGAGAATTTATTAAATGCATGGCCCTATGGGGAATAGAAAAGTGAATCATTTTTTCTTGTCCTCAAGAAACTTTATCCCTAGACAAGAAGGAAAATAAATAATTGATAATCCATTGTTAAAAGTAGAAGTAAAACAAAGATACAAAGAGCTATCGAAGCCATACTCCCATATATGAAAATGAGCAAGATTAGTCCCAACAGGGTGGAAGGAGAGAACTAAGAAAGTTTACTTGGAGGAAATGCCAATTGAATTGTCCTTGAGGAGTAGAAAATAAAATCATAGTATTTTAACAACAGGGGGAAAAGGTGAACAAAGCCATCCCTTGGGGGAAAGGAGAACATAAGAAAAGGTTCGGATATAAGGAGGTATGGGGTGAATTCAGAATAAGTACAGCAAGTATGTGTAGGGCATCAAATAGACCATCTTTCAGAAGAAAACGGAAAGGAAAATTGAATACCCAAATCATTTTCTTTTATACTGGGTGGGTTTTTATTTCAACAAGTTATGTTAAGTGAATCATAATTTGGCTACCAGAATGAAAAAGTTAGAATCTCAGTTTCTATCAATCTGGTTTCAGCTCCAAGCCTGACACAGGGAATGAACACCTCTTTTAGGTAAACCAGACCACCCTTTTTGCAAATGGCCTCAGAAGGTCCCTGAGTTTAAGCCCATGACTTGAGATAACATGAGATTGAAACCATCCAAGCAAAAGACCCTCAAACCCTTAGTCACCTCTAGATAAGATTCCACACGATCCCTTGGAAACTTCTTCTAATGTTTGACAACTTTAACAGTTATACAGCTTGTCTTGGTTTTGTGTTTCCTAATGCTTAATTACCCACTTTTAAATTGTGAAGATAAACGTAAGTCTTCTCTGGAAAGTTCTGAGATTCTCTGACTTTTCTTCACAGGTCCTTTGGCTAAGTCATTAATAATTGTCATGTTCTCCTCTGGACCTAGTCCAAATTTTCTATGTCTCTTTAATAGTAAAGACCCCATCATGGCAGAGCACATTAATAAAGGGCCTAACATATGACAGGTAGGGTTAAAAAATGATTTGGCTTTCACATTTTATATTTCGCGCACATGACATCACGTGATGTTTACCTCCTAGTGTCAGTACCATGTCATGGGCGCACATTTGTCCTGCCTGTCATGACTTCCAGGGCTACAGATAAGTCTTTGGCTCTAGGAACAGCTCACTAAACTTCTCTTTGAAAGCCTAAAATTTAGGAGATATTACACTCCACAGGGGTTGTATTGGAACAAATACCCGATATGATTAGAATTTTAATGTTTGAACACTGAAAAAGAAGCAGCCTTGGCCGGGTACAGTGGCTCACACCTGTAATCCCAGCACTTTGGGAGGCTGAGGTAGGTGGATCATGAGGTCAGGAGATGAAGACCATCCTGGCCAACACGCTGAAACTCCAACTCTACTAAAAATATGAAACAATTAGACGGGCATGGTGGCACACTTGAGATAACATGAGAGTGAGACCATCCAAGCAAGTCCCAGCTACTCGGGAGGTTGAGACAGGAAAATTGCTTGAACCTGGGAGGTGGAGGTTGTAGTGAGCCGAGATCGCGCCACTGCACTCCAGCCTGGGGACAGAACAAGACTCTGTCTCAAAAAATAAAAAAAGAAGCAGCCTTAAAGTTGCCTTCTCTTGGTAAGTTAGTATGAACTTACCTAAGAGCCTTTATAGACATTATGTTTTTTGTTTAAAATACAGGGTCTTGCTCTGTTGCTTAGGCTGGAGTGCCCCCAATTCTTGGGCTCAAGTAATTCTGCCTCAGCCTCCTGAGTAGCTGGGACTGCAGTTGCATGCCACCATGACTGGCTAATTTTTTTAAAAATTTAATTTTTAGAGATTGGGTCTTGCTATGTTGCCCAGGGTGGTGTCAAAATCCTGGACTCAAGCTCTTCTCCTGCCTCAGCCTCCCAAGTAGCTGAGATTGCAGGCATGAGCCTGGCCATCGGCATTATCTTTGACAGCCTCACAAATATCCTGCCAAGGATGTTGAGTGGTTCCTAATTCTATCATTGTTTTTTATAATTGAGCAAACTAATGTTCAGATGTGGTCACTTATTTACACAAGTAAATTCTAAGTGGTGAACCTCCACAAATCGAATCTAAACTAAACAAACCCTTCTGGGACCTGCTTTGCTTCCAGATTCTCTTCTAAGTTATGAAGGTATACAAGCCCCAACTTACAAATAAGAAAATGCAATTTAATTGTAATGTAGTAGGTGAAATTTAGGCACAACTGCTATTTTTGAATAAGGATATGAATGAGGGGATTGATGAATGTGTGTGTGTGTGCGTGTGTGCATGTACAGCACAGCCAACAAGTGGCTGGACAAGACACTACCCAGCTGGCACCATGCAAAAAGATGCCTGGTAAAATTTCTGTCTGTCCCCTTTTCAGACAAATTCAGTCTCTCTCTCCTGTCCCCTTAATATCTCAAACTGTGCATCATTCTTGGTACCAAGAGAAGAGATCTGTAAGCCTTCCTCTCCCTTGAATCAGGGGACCTTTCTCTCTCCCCAAATAGTCCAGTATTTGGCAGTGAATGGCAATACATCTTGCTGTAAGTGTGTGTGTGTGTGTGTGTGTGTATTTCTAGGTCTGGGTTCTTGGTGGAAGTGCCTACCTTCCAGAAGAACCTGTTCTTAACTCCACCTTTAGAAATTAAATATTTGTTTTTAAACAAACTAAAAAGAAAAAAAGTTCCGGGTTGTACTGTTTAATGGCTAAGGAAGGCCTAGAGTACACATACCTTAATACCAGTTTATTTCTATGAAACCACAGAAGTGATAGTGAAAATTAACTGGGAACTCTGGTGCTTGGGAACCACATCATTATATGATTATACTGTTTTGTCATTATAAAATTATGGACGTCATTGTGCAGTAGGAACCAGGAATTGTACAAAGCTAGTCAGCAAATTATATTCTAAGTATTCCCTTTGGAATCAATTAAAGAACATCTTTAACAAATTAGGCCTTTTGTTTCATCATTAGAAAGAAATATATAAACAGGATATTTAGGCAATGAAATATTTTCCATTCAAATTAATTATAGCAAATTAGCTAGAGAATCTATAATAAATTGCAAAGTTTGACACTTTATGAACTTATTAAAGTGAAAGCTTTCCTCCTAGCCTTTAAATTATTCATTTTCATGGCCTAAAATGATAATTTAATAGTTTTATTGGCATGTGATAATTTTTAAATTACAAGAATATAGTCATCTCACTAGGTCTTTCTATGCATAAGTGAAAATTACTTATAGCATTTTAGTAGCAGTGGAAAATAATGCATGAATGCTCAAATCTGGTTATGTAAGTCATTTTTCAGCTCTTTTGCTAAACAGAGATAAAAACTCTTTTCTCAATAAACCACAAATTTGTACCTAAAAAAGAAAAACTGGCTATTTTATTACTTTTGCCTATTTTTGTGAAAATTTCCTGTTATATTGACTTTTGTCTTTTCTCTATTATTTCCCTTGAGTCAGTCTCTTGATTTCTTCCATGACAACAGGAGAAAAGAAAGTGCATTCAGCAGTTCTGTCCAATTCCTCCCTTCCACTTTACAGAAACACTGCTTGAAAGAATTTTCTATAACAGATCTCCACATCTCACATGATTCCAGCACTCAATCAGCCCTCTCCAGTCAGGTTTCTGGCCTCATCATCATCCTCTGAAACTGCTCTTTCCAAAGTTGCCAATAGCCATTTTTTTTTTTCCTTTTCTTATTTGACTTCTAAGTATCTTTCAAAACACTTAAATGGTTCCTGTTTCATGAAATGCCATCTGCTCTTGACATCACTCTCTTCCTCCCACTTTCATAGCTACTTCTTCCTAGTCCTCTTTGTTCTCTCCTTTTCCTCTTTCAATATCCAAGTCATAACCCCAGCTTTCTTCTCTTCTATAGCTTCATTTCTTCCTTAGATAATCTTAACAAGTCTCATTGCTGTAACTATCATCTATATGTTAATGAATCCTGAATCTATTACTTCTATCTTGTCCTCCACTGGTTGTCTGACTTCTACATTTAAATGACTACCAGGCTGTCACCCTGGTGTTCAAAACAGAATTATCAACTTCTTCCTACAAACATATTCCCAGTTTGCCCCACACCAGCAAACTATTCCAGCATCCACCCAGTTGCTCAGGCCAAGAACCTACATGTAATTTTTGACTCCTTTTATTCCCCTCACTCCCTATTTTCAATCCACACCAAGTTGTGTCAACTCTACTTTTAGGACACATCCCAAACTTGCCTGCTTTTGTCTATCATCTTCTACTCCCACCCTTGTCTCTAAGCCATCATAATCTCTCACCTGCAACGCTGCTAGAGCCTTAGTGGTCTCTCTGATTCTACTCTAGTCCCCGCCCCCAACCCGCCTGAGAAGCCATTCTCTACACAGTAGTCGGAGTAACTTACTGAATCAGACCTTCTCACTCCCATTTCTAAAATTCTCCATTAGATTCTCTCGCGTTGAAAATCAACTCCAAAACCTATACCTTGGCTTTTGATGATCACCTGATCTGGCCTGTTTGCCTTTCTGAGCTGGCCTTGCACCTTTCTGTTCTATTCTGTACAACAACATTCTTGGTGGCAGGGGCTCCACTGGCCATGTACATGAGTGAGGGGTAGAGCAAAGCCCCAAAGGGACCCCAGGATAAGCATGTGTTAAGTTATGAAGATTTTTGAGGTTGGTTGTTTCTACGGTATAACCTAGCTTGTTTTTGCTGGTGCAGGGAATCATTTACATATTCATTCACAAAATACACATTTCTTGAGTGTGTAGCCTATGTCAGACATTACTTTTGGAATAATACCTATAACTGGGGATAGACAAATTTCACTCTCTCATGGGGTTTACTTTCCAATGAGGGGCACATACCATAAACAAGAAAACAAATACATGAATAAGATACTTTTAGATAATGAAAATGAGCAGGGCGTGCCCCAGCCTGTCTTCAAACTCAGACTGAGAATTACAAACCCGGAATACCCTGGCTGACACCACAAACTCAGGCAGATGACAGTCCCAAGGTCATAAAAACAGTCACGAAATGCTTCTAAGACAAGTATGAAGTTCAAGTTCTCTGAAAGAAAGGTGATGAATGAAATGAGCAACATCATTAACAATACTTCCAAAAGCAGATAACAAAAACAATACATTAAAAAAAATTTTTTTAAATGACTAAGAATTCTCAGATTTAAAAAATTATGCAAGAACTCACATTAAAAGATCATACAGACATTTCATTTGTAAGAAAAATGAAAGAAAACTATGTACTTAAAACACAGTGTGGAATAATTTAAGAAAATGCAAGTCAAAGAGACTATCTAAGATTTCAAAATAAAAAGAGAGTTTACCTAGAAATAAGTATCACTTTTTTTAGTGAACATCTCACCTTTTATTTTTTATCACCTTTTATTTTTATTTAAAAGTTAACAACTTTAAAAAAAAATTAAAACCCAACATTTAGACTAGAGTTATCATTAATTTAGTTGCGTCCTCAGAGTTATTGGGAACCTTGGAGTATCTCTTATTTTTTTTGAGTTTTTAAAAGTAATGTGCAACATCCATATATACAATTGTTCAATGAACAATTATACAAATGAACAATATATATATATGGAAGCTATACATTAATTTAATGAACAATATGTTCATAAATGTTGAGCTCAATACATTTTTACAAAGAAAATGACCTTGAAACACTCACCAAGTTCAAGAAAGAATGTATGTAGAGCACTCCTCTTGCCCCCAATCCTTCCCCCAAGCAACCACAACTCTAAGCTGTATGCATATTCAGGTTTTGCATTTAGGTCTATTTTTGAACTTTACAAATACTTTCATATTTGTCTTTTCTTTTGCTTAACATTATGTTCGTGACAGTTGTTTTTATTATTCCTTCTTTTTTGTGCTGGGTAGTGTTCTACCAGTTGAAATGTCCCATAGTCACATTGTTCCATTCTGTGGTTGATGTTCTTTGTGCAACTTTCCAGCTCAGAGCTATTATAAGTAATTCTGACACATTCTTGTTTGTGTCTTTTGTTGCACATGTGTACTCATTTCTGTAGACTGTGAATAAGTAGTGATTGTCATTGTACAGAGTTGTATCACAACAGTTACATTCTGCATCATCAGTCTTTTAATGTAACCATTCTTGAGTATGTAGAGTGTTATTGTAGTATTAAATTATGATTCTAATTTGCATTATTCTATTAATTAAAGAGATTGTGCCCATTTTCATAAGGTTGTTTACCATTGGGTGTCATCTTTTCTAGGTTGCTTGTTCAGGTCTCTTGCCCGTTTCCCCCCTTAGTCTGTCTGTATTTTTCTAATGCAAGCATCATATTGACATCAGACTTTCAACAGCCACATTTAACAAAGAGGGAAATGGAATAATAGTTTCACAGTGTAGAGGAAAATAATTCAAACCTAGAATTATTTTTTTTTAATTTAGCTGAGCTTTTATTTAAATGAAATGTGAGGTAAGACAATTTTTAGATATTCTACAGCTCTAAATGTTTATCACTCAAAGACTCATTTGGAAAGGACTTTGGAGAAATGTTTAAATGTTTCTCCTCAATTTGTAGAGAATCAAATCAAGGAGAAATCAATGAAATATTGCCAACTAGGCAAGTACAAATTTTCAAGTTTATTATCTATTAAGTAAATAAGGAATATGAAGAAAAATGTAGATTCTGTAAATATGAAAGCAAAGCGTTAAGCAGATTCACTTGACTGGCAAGGGTTGGGGGTGGGGGTGGAGTCCTAGTCCTAACAAAATATGCACATAATATTTGTGGAGAAAAGTTCTAAATTCTATTGAATGGTATTACACAATAGCTAAAACAAATGAAGAAGCAGAACATGTTTGAAGACGGGAACATTTAACATTTTAAAAATGTTAATTTTCATCCAAATGAATGTACATATTCATTATTATTCCCCTCAGTATCCCAGTGGGAGCTTTGGTAGAATTAGACCAACTATTTAAAATTTGTGTAGACACAAAAAGGCCCACAGAATATTCTTAAAAGGAAGATCTTTGTGGGGCTCTTAGTCCATCATATATTAAGATATATTTCAAGCCCATAATATTAAAACAATTTAGTACTGGGAAGTTATCAGTTAGAACAAAGGATCAGAAACAGATCCATCAATTTGGAAACCTGATACTGTGATAGTAGAGATATTACAAACCAGAGGGAAATATCCATTTTTTAGCAAATTATGTTAGGGAATTATTTCACCATATGTACAAAAATGGTTCATGGGCAGAGAATGGGGTTTGAGGGACTGGTGAGTAAAGTGTGACGAACAGGCCACATGGAATTGTAAGGGACCTTAAATGACCATTGGGAAGACTTTGGAATCTGTTTTATTTACTTATTTACATTTGAGACAGAGTCTCACTCCATCAACCAAGCTAGAGTACAGTGTTACCATGATAGCTCGCTGCAACCTTGAACTCCCATTGCTCAAGTGATCCTTCCACCTTAGCCTCGCAAGTAGCTGGTACTACAGGCACATGCCACCACCCAGCTAACTTTAAAGTCTTTTTCTTTCTTTCTTTCTTTCTTTCTTTCTTTCTTTCTTTCTTTCTTTCTTTCTTTCTTTCTTTCTTTCTTTCTTTCTTTCTTTCTTCTTTCCTTCTTTCTTCTTTCTTTCTTTCTTTCTTTCTTTCTTTCTTTCTTTCTTTCTTTCTTTCTTTCTTTCTTTCTTTCTTTCTTTCTTTCTTTCTTTCTTTCTTTCTCTTTTTTTTCTTGAGACAATGTCTCACTCTTTTGCTCAGGTTGGAGTGCAGTGGCACAATCTTGGCTTACTGCAACCACTGTCTCCGGGGCTTAAGTGATCCTCCCTCCTCAGTCCCGAGTAGCTGGGACTACAGGTGCGCACCACCATGATTGGCTAATTTTTGCATTTTTTTGTAGAGATGTTCCCATTATGTCACCTAGGCTAGTCTTGAACTCCTGGGCTCAAGCACTCCTCCCACTTTGGCTTCCCAAAGTGTTGGGATTGCAGGCATGAGCCACCGCGCCCGGCCTGGACTCTGTTTTAAATAAAATAGAAGTCATAGGAGAACCTTACGTAGAGGATTACATGATTTGATTTACATCTCCAAAAGATAATCAGTTTTTGAGCAGAGAATGCATTCTAGGGGCAAGAATGGAATCAGAGACAGAAAACAGATGATATTAAGGCAGGCAAATCATTAGAGTCACAACACTTAATGTAAGAAGAGAGTGGAGCAATGGTAAACAAAAGATCTGAAGAAAAGGAAATGTGAAGTAAGAAAGCAAAGAATGTTATACCCAAGGAAGTTGTCCTTCAAGTATAGTGTCAACAGCGACACATCTTCAAGAAGGTAAGGATTTAAGGAGCACCTCTCCCTTAAGCTCTTCTTCAACAACCCATGGAAGAGGAAATCTAGCCGAGAGAGAGGCACTAAACAGAAAGTTAGGAAATGGAGAAATTGTGGTAAAAACACACAAACAAAACAAAACCAAAACCAAAATAACCCTAGGTGTTAGCATGATGTTCATTTAAATACAGAATGACTTCTGGGCTACTATGAGAATAACAGACGAAGACCCGAATGTGAATGTTACAATAGTATGTCACTAAGGAGAAAAAGGAGAGAGGAAGAGAATAATGGTGCGAATTTCTGCACTTTTAAAGTAGGAAATTGGGCCGGGCATGGAGGCTCACGCCTGTAATCCCAGTACTTTGGGAGGCTAAGGCAGGCGGATCACGAGGTCAAAAGATTGAGAACATCCTGGCCAACATGGTGAAACTCTGTCTCTACTAAAAATACGAAAAAATTAGCTGGGTGCGGTCGTGCGCACCTGTAGTCCCAGCGACTGGGGAGGCTGAGGCAAGAGAATCACTGAAACTCGGAAGCGGAGGTTGCAGTGAGCCAAGATTGCACCACTGCACTCCAGCCTGGTGACAGAGCGAGACTCTGTCTCAAAAAAAAAAAAAAGTAGGAAATCAAAAAATGTGACTGGACACACAGTGGCTCATGCCTGTAATCCCAGCACTTTGGGAGGCCGAGGAGGGTGGATCACAAGGTCAGAGATCGAAACTATCCTGGCTAACACAGTGAAACCCCATCTCTACTGAAAATACAAAAACAATAGCAGGGTGTGGTGGCAAGTGCCTGTAGTCCCAGCTACTTGGGAGGCTGAGGCAGGAGAATGACATGAACCCAGGAGGCGGAGCTTGCAGTGAGCCGAGATCGCACCACTGCACTCCAGCCTGGGCGACAGAGCAAGACTCCGTCTCAAAAAAAAAAAAAAAGAAAAATCATGCTCCACATCTACAAAAACAAGTGATGTCAATATTCTAAAGACTAGAGTGAAAATAGGCGCAGAGGGAGGAGGTAAGCAAAATTTATTTTGCATAATTTTCTAAGAAAAAGGAGATATTACATGTCAATTTTTAGAACCATGTCTTTCACTTAGTAGGTGCTCAGGGAAAGATGGCAAGGATGATCAGGATTATTATTTCCCAGACTTCCAGGCAGTCTCTCCTGCCTCCTTCAATTTCTCTGCCATTGACTCTAAAAAATTCCTTGGACAAAATGTTTCTGTCCATTTACCAATAACCCTGTGTTGCTCAGGAATGGAGGTGAAGGAACAGAAATGAGCAGACATCTTTTTTCTATCAATTTTTGGGAGATCAGAGGAACAAAATAAAACAAAAAGCAAGAAGAGCTTCATTTCTAAGCATCACAATGGCTGAAATTATGCAACTTTCATGCAGTCTTTACGGATTCCATTTAAGCCTTTGAAACTAATTATCCAGCTTGTGGTGGTGGGGTGGTTGTTTGTTTTTGCAATCCCTGTATTAGTCTGCTCGGGCTGCCATAACAAAATGCCATAGCCTGGGTGGCTTAAATAACAGAAACTTCTTTTCTTATAGTTCTGGGGGCTGGCCAAGATCAGGGTGCCAGCTTGGTTGATTTCTGGCGAGGGCTCTCTTCCTGGCTGGTGACTGCTGCTTTCTCATTGTGTCCTCACGTGGGCCTTTCTGTGATGCGTGCTCTTTCTGTGAGCAAGAGCTCTGATCTGCCCCCTTTTTCTTACAAGGACACTAATCCTGTAGGATCAGGACCCTACCCTGATGACCTCATTTGACTTTATTTACTTCTTTAACGGCTCTATACACTCACGTTGGGGGTTAGGGCTTTTTGACATATGAATTTTAGAGGGACATAATTTAGTCCATAGCAATTTCTCAATGTTTTTACAATGTATTTGCTTGATCGTTTTAAAACTAAAATCCATAGATGGTGGCATTTCTTTTTTTAAGAGACAGGGTCTGTTCTGTCACCCAGGCTGGAGTGCAGTGGTGTGATTATAGCTCAATGTAGCCTCAACTTGTGGGCTCAAGGGATCTTCCTACATCAGCCTTCAGGGTAGCTAGGACTACAGGTGTGCACCACCACGCCAGGCTAATTAAAAAATTTTTTTTTTTTGCAGAAACAGGCTCTCACTATGTTGCTCACACTGGTCTCAAACTCCTGAGCTCAAACGATCTTTCTTTGGTGTGCCTTGGCCCACCAAAGTGACAGGATTACAGGCATGAGATATTGCACCTGGCCCTATAATTCTTATTTTTATTATTTGAGATGGAGTTTCACTCTTGTCAATCAGGCTGGGGTGCAATGGCACAATCTCAGCTCACTGCAACCTTTGTCTCCTGGGTTCAAGTGAGTCTCCTACCTCAGCCTCCTGAGTAGCTGGGACTATAGGCGCACACCACCATGCCCAACTAATTTTTGCATTTTTAGTAGAGATGGGGTTTCACCATGTTGGCCAGGCTGGTTTTGAATTCTTGACTTCAGGTGATCCTCCCGCATTGGCCTCCCAAAGTGCTGGGATTACAGGTGTGGGCCACTGCGCCCGACTGGCCCTATAATTTTTTAAATGCCCTATTTTCCCTTGAAACTAGGAGTAAGAATTGAATCTATATAATTGATAGAGACCTTAAAACATTTCTATGTTTCTTATCCAATTTTTTCCCTCTCCATCTATACCATCCTACAGAGATAGATTCCTATTTTAAAGAAGGAGATTCCAACCACTCACTTCTGGGTGGCCAATGTTGGCATTTAATTCACTAAAATATTTTTTGGTGTCTAATTGAATTTGTCTAATTTGAATTACAGATACCAATAACAAAATCATTAGTTTATTCTTTTAGTATCTCGCCATATGCAAAGCATTTTCGTGTGCATTTGGTTTGTTTGTTTTATCATTTCAACCATCTTAAGAAATAGAGAGAGAAGATCTATTCCTAATTTTATACAGGAGCAAATAGTTAAGTGATTTACCAGCAACAATAACAAGAGACAACAAGCAAGGGACAGAGTCAGCAAGAAAGTTCATTTTAAAAAACAATTGGCATAGCCGGATGTAGTGGCTCACACCTGTAATCCCAGCACTTTGGGAGAATGAGGGGGACAGATCAACTGAGATCAGGAGTTCGAGACCAGCGTGGCCAACATGGTGAAACCTCATCTCTACTAAAAATACAAAAATTAGCTGGGCATGGTGGTGGGCGCCTGTAGTGCCAGCTACTTGGGAGGCTGAAGCAGTAGAATTGCTTGAACCTGGGAGATGGAGGCTGCAATGAACCAAGATCATGCCATTGAACTCCAGCCTGGGTGACAGAAGGACACTCTGTCTCAAAAAAACAACTGGCTATTTTTTTCCCCTTTCTTTTCTGTTTTTACTGTGGAATGTTTTAACAGTTAAATAACTTTAAAAATGATTAATTCTATAAGAAAGCATGAAAAGGGGACTGTAAAAGAACAAAAAGACAAATGAGATGTTTTTTCTCTTCTAAGGAGCTTCCATTAGGGTGCATAGTGTTTTGTGCAATCCAAATAGAGCATTGCTGCACGAAGAGGGTTATGTTTCTTCATTCCTCTTTAAATCAGCTTTATCTGTGAGCATCCCATAATTCTGAATTATGGTTTAGTGTTCATTTATGGTTAGGGTTATGATTAAAGTGCAATTAATCTCTGATAAAGCCATGTCTACATTGATTCACTAAATCAAAATTTTTGAGGGTACATTTTGCTTTCATGGTTCCTTTAATAACTAACTTCTGGCTAATCAGACAAGTACTGCAATAAATCCATGTGCGTCATTGATGATAACATTTGGATTGACTTTTCTTTATAATATTTTGAGTCGTGGCATAATATCGATATTTACACCTCTTCCGGTCCTAATGTGTACCACTTTGATTAATAAAATACTTTTAAAAATACTTAAAATATAGATCATAACAAACCAACAATCAATCTTTCTATAGCTTATACAATGCCTTATCCTTCTGATTTCCAAAGATTAATCACTTTCTTTTCTCTTATTTAAATTATTTTCAAAATATTACTGAAACATCCTTTAAAGAGTTTTTCTTCCAGGGAAACTCATAAAAATCTATCTATGCCCACTAATACAAGCTTTCCTTCAGTATAAGATCTTACTTTCTGGGGGAGCAAATTGTTAAATCATTGATACTTCTCTTTATGAAATCTCCTAAATTGCAGATTATTTGGCTTTAGTATATCTTTAATGATATAAATCACATACAAATTGGGTTTAAAATTCCAAAGGATGATTTTGAGGACTGAAGTACATTTGGCCATTAGAGAGTCTAAAAATACCGAATTGACCAGGTCAGAATGAATGGCCTTGGGCTGCCATGTTTCATGGCAACCTGTATGCAGAAACTTACTATCTTCAACTGGCCTTGTTCAGATGTGGGGAACAGTTTTAGGCCATTCCGAATCAATAAGACAACCAATTATACTTGAATTAAGTAAAATAATCAGCAAGAATTGCAGGAAACCCTGTCCAAGCATAGTTTGAAAACCTTCCATACAGAGTTCTTAAAAGCAGACTATAACTTCTAATGATTTACTTGCTTCATTATTATTGCTGCTTGAATCAAGTCAAGCAGTTTAGCCAGGACTTCACAACAGGTCTCTGCCACTACATTGATACATATTAAGTTGTGAATGGCCTCCGATGTTTCTTGCAATGATATTCATCATGCCCAGCCAGTCCTGCCAATCTGCAAATGTTCAGGCCCCCACATATGGACCACACAGCCCATGGCAATGCAGTCAAAATCTGTGAGTCGTGGGATGATCCGTCTGGTATTTTCAGCTAACTTAATAATTAATTGGGTAGCATCTGAATCAATAATTCAATGATCCAATTTGGTCAGCAGTGTGTCCAGGCTTTCCTGATGATTGGTCGACTTGTTTTGATTTTCAGGACCCAGTTGCAGAAGTAGTGAAGTTTTAACTAGGCTTTCAAAAATATTCATACAACTCAGCTATATGGAAATAATTCCTATAAACATAACTGTGCCAATGAGAAGAGTGAGAAGCCATTGACTTAACAAATGAGCGATTCGTTATTCACATGTCTTACTATATTGGCAACTATGCCTTTCTCATTTTTATGTTATTTTATCCATATACATGTATAGAAATAGTGTTATTTAGAGATCTTAAACATGTGGACAAATATTTTGATAGAGTTTGGGGAAAACAGCCTGTATCCTTGTTTTGTAGAAAAAGAGTTTTTATGAGAAAGAAGTTATATTTATTCAGATCTATATGTGTGAGTACATATCTAGATCTATATAGGTTTATATACATATACAATAATATACTTGAGCCCCACTTTTTCATCTCACTACCACTTTGTAGCCAAAAGACCAAGATCTTGATATAATAAATTAAATATTAAGATATATATTAAAGTATACATATAATATAATTGAATAACAAAGATAAAATTATTTGAAATGCCTTGAAAATAATAGAGATTTTAAAAGAAAATGAGAGCATAAAAACCTTTAAAATGTATGGATCAACAAAGAAATACTTGTAAAATTATTACTTAATTAGAAAATCCCTTTTAAATGCTCCTTTATTCCATGAGACTTTTCATCTGACAAGGCGCTTAGCCACCTTTTAAAGCAGAGGATCTCTCCAATACCTGAAGGTAAATATCTACCAGGAGCTTTTTAAACAATGCTTGTCATGTTTGTCATTATGAAGAAGACTCATACATAAATTAAATTTTACTGAACTGTAGCTGTGAATTAGAGTCCCATGAATTGTGCTATTGCTAACCTACTCCGGTGGTATGTTGCTATCACTTCAATTGTTTTAATGATAAATTTCCTTTAGAAAATGGAAGGATCTGTTGACAGACAACAACAAGAACTAACAATGGACTATTTAGACTTGCAAATGATGGAACATTTAATTATTCCAAAATAGCATTCCCCAGTTAGGGTATGATCATTAAATCCATCATCCTTCAGTTTATATGCATGAAACATTTATCATGTCTTCCTCAAACAGGAGTCAGTCATCTAAATATAGATTTTTGGACCATCCATTTCAGCATGACATTTCATCGAAAGCCTGGAATTTCATTTATTTTCCGTAACAGAGATAAAGTGTTTGTAAACGATGTGATAAGACCATAAAGAGAAAGTAAAGTGAAATTCAGCTTCACACAGAGATAAATACAGACCCTACTGAACATCACAGTAGTAGAGAAAGAGAAAAATGAGAGACAATACGCCAGCAGCAACATTCCAGGCAAGAATCGACGTTTCCTACATACGGTTTTTGAAAATGTGTGCTCAGTTTTAGTTCTCTGAATTTGCTTGCAAAATATTTTGCATTCAGACTCAAGACAGAGGTGGCAAGATCAAGACAATCTAAAATTAAATATACTTGAGCTCTTTTTGTCAATTTCCACATACTGGAAAAAAATGTTTATGTCTCATTGGAGAGATAAATGTCTCAGAAAACAGTGTTTTATAAAATTCAGAAGTTAATTATTTTTCTGCAGATCCTCATTTTTCAGGAAGAATATAGAGTAGCTAGGTAGTCATTATTTGAAGTCTAACTGGAGACAAGTTACATTTAGGGCCTGGACAAACATTTCATGAGATGGCAAGTACAAATAAAAACCAGGTAATACTCCTCCAGCAATGTTTCTTTCCTCTCATGGAATGCTTGTGGTGTGCAAGAGGTGTTTGGGAAGGATTTATAAGTAAGTTTTCCATGAAAGGAACAATACTAACATTACTAACGGTCCCTCCCAGCCCAGGTCCTCTCCATCAACATTTTACAGCCCGGGAGAACAAGGCCTAGAGAAGTTAAGTGACTGACCCAAGGCCACATGCTGATGTCAAAATCAGGCCTCGAGCTTATGTTTCCTGACACTTACTCAAATGTTATTTTATGCCACTATTCTGCCAGTGGGAAATGTGTGTGTCTGGCCATGTGTGCATACAGTCTACCCAAATGGTGTCTATGAAATTTGAAATCACACTATGAAAATGTGAACTAAGCATCTAATATCCTACCCTAATCAATTGTATCACATTTAGAAAAAATTTGAATCCTGGCCAAACGCAGTTGTTCATACCTGTAATTCCAGCACTTTCGGAGCTGGAGCTGGGTGGATCACTTGAGGTCAAGAGTTCAAGACCAGCCTGGCCAACATAGTGAAACCCCATCACTACTAAAAATAAAAAAATTAGCTGGATGTGGTGGTATGCACCTGTAATCCCAGCTTCTTGGGAGGCTGAGGCACAAGAATCACTTGAACCCAGGAGGCAGAGCTTGCAAGTGAACCAAGATTGCACCACTGCATTCCAGCCTGGGTGACAGAGCCAGAAACCATCTCAAAAAAAAAAAAAAAAAAAAAAAAAAAAAAAAAAAGGAAAGAAAGAAAAGAAAAGAAAAAAAAAACCCAAGCCATTAAGAAAAATCGTTTTAGACACTATGAAAGGTACAGAAAGTTTTCCTCTTTTTGAAATACTTGTGAATGAGATGTGTGTGTGCACGTGCATGTGTGCGTACATACATATACATATGCTATATGTACCACATATACATTGAAAGAGGCAATGATCAGGAGACTCCTATTTAAAGTATGCATTAAAACTCCAATCACCTATAACCATCCTACCCTCAGGCCTGGCCTTTTAAAACCAGAAAGACTTTTTGGTTTTCTCCAGTTTTCTGTCCCATTCAGTCCTCCCACCTCTGAGCCTTGTCAGTGATGGTGGATGACAAGAAAAGAGAGAAATATTTTAGATGTCAAGTGGTGGAGTATGTATTCACTATGTTTGACTTTTTTTCTGTTGGATCTACAACATAGAAATAGACAAATCACACACCAATGGAGTTGTCTTTAGGATTTGATTAGCTGACATGTGACCCTGCTAAGAGCCAGCAAATTCTCCTTGTCCTATGTGCCCTCTTCATCCTGGCAGAAGTACCCTAGTTCATTATTTTTGAGAAAAATAATTGCAAGTAGCTCCATGGTTGTCCTGGTGAAGATCGAGAAATGGGAGATGTATCTTTTTCCTTACAAAGGAAATTGAGATTATCATTGATAGAGGATATAAACTTTTAAATGCCATGGTGATATAGCTGCCTGATTCCTAAATAAAGAATATAAATAAATAACAGGAGTATAGTTGGTGGCATGAGCAAAACTCACCCATTTTCCCATAAATGGGTTGGCAAACCAGGGCTGAGAGGAGACAGTCGGGGAGATTTAAACTAGGAAATCAGAGAAATGCTACAGGAAGACACAACTCACTCCATAATGCATCCTATTTATGAGGCAAATAAATATCAATTGTGTACAATATTGCCATGTCTACAAAAGCAAAACTCCCATCATTTTGACAGGTGTTTTGCATACATATGAACTGCAAGATCAAGCTTGATATGTGTGATTTCTTACAATAATCAGTATCTGAATCTTCTGGAGTTGGCATGCGGCACTCTGTGAAAGATGTCACATTTAGACTCTGCCTTACATAAAATGTGTGCAATGTCTATGCTTAACTCCCAGCACCTGTCTCTGCCTTATTTTCTCTGCCCAGTTAAAATATCTTATAACAATGTCCCCATGTTTATCATATTTTTCATACGCAGAGTTTTGAACGTGGTACGTTTGAAAGTTTTGTAGGAAAAATCTTTTGCATGGTGAAAGCAGTTTATAGCAAACCTACATATCTATGAAACACTTGTATGGAAAAAAGTAAAACGAAGAGTGCTGCCAGACATTTCACAGAATTCAGTTCTGCAATGTACCCAACATGGATGAAATCTGGTCCCAGCAAAACAGGATTTCTTTCTGTGAGAAAATTCCATGGCATCTAGTTCACCAGCTTCCTTTATAATGTATCTTCCTTCATTCCCCAATCTCCTCCCCTTCAATGGATTCAACTTTCAACTTTCTACCTTTTCCCTGCAAAATGTCTAGAATCTATTCTTTGGCTTCTCATAATTCCTATCCTGATTCAATTTCCACACCATTTTCTCTAACCTCACGTCTCTCTCTCTTCCCATTTTTTAAAATTTTTTTGCAAAAGGTCACCAGGAAGGCAAAAAATGTTAGCAAGAAGTCAGCTTCTATTGGACTGTGCTCAATTTTTCTCTTTTGAGTTTCTCCCCACCTCCTTGGCCATTTCCTTACACCTGTCTACACAGTTGTACACCACCGAAAGTGGGGTGTTGATATGCCAAAGAGAAATGGGCAAACTCAGTGTGCCAGCACACCATCACATGAATAGAAAATGGGAAACTGAAAATACATCTGGTGAAGGAATTCAGGAAACGGAGGGACATTGTCGCAACGATGATTTACCCCCTCGGTGTCAACACACCCAGGAAGATCAAAGTGAAAGATGAGGTAGCACCTAATGTCAGCCCACAGAAACTGGACGTGAGCATAGTCAGGCAGGCCAAGCATGTGTAGAAGGATAGAGCTCTCTAGGGGAGCTAAATTCGGAGCCGAGAGACGGCGAAACCTGGGAGTGTTTCAGAACCAGAAAGGCACTGTGACATCCCTGAGGTCATTTAGGGTACTGTAAGTAGAAGCAAAAAGGAATAATTAGAGGAACTATATTCTATTCAGGTTTGTAGGATGAATGGGATGGAGACATCAGTGACTTATGAAGGCCCTCATCTTCATCACTTCTAGGGGGCTGATGGCTTCAAAGGGATGGAATCCAACATCTGACAAATCCGGGTGTTTATCTTGTTCCTAGGAAGTAAGGATGGTTCTTTATTCCTTCAAACTTAAGGATGTTACTTTTTCTCTCCTTAAAATCAAGGAAATTAATTCTAGGCAAAAATAATTATGTATAATATGCATATAAATAACATATATATTCACATAGATTATATATATGTATACATATATGTATGAATTTGAGAAAGAAATAAAAGAAAATGAAATAATTCGAAAGCAAGACTGGCTGTCTGGATACAATAAGCTGGAGGATTAAGCAATTTACTCCAGAGAATGTTCAGATATTACCATTAACACAGAAATATAGGACACTGACATTCCTCATATCAGATGTTCTTGAAAAATGAAGGGTTTGAAAAAGAGAATAAGGAAAAATAGCTAATATATGATAAACAGCTCATATAATCAGAAAGAAATACAAATAAGAAAAAACTATCCTTTAAAAAATATGGAAAATGTGTAAATATGTGGTTTTCTTAAAAAATCATTAGTTTCAGAGTACTACAGAAATATTTTTAGACTACACTATATGAAAGACATATATTTTCAGATAATAACACATGGAGGTAAATTAGCTTTGTGTTTGCATCTTGCAGGCATTGCAGTAAACATTTAGCCATCAATATCAATAATAAGTTTGTTTTATTCAGTATAATAGTCTTCAAAACATAGACCTGTGTTTATAGATCAAGATTAAATCAAGGGGTTATTATTAACCCTGGTAATGACCTCTCTTTGCTGAAAATCAAATAAATCTAACAGGCATTTCTTTTAACAAAGTCTTTGAAAAACAGAGGTTCTATTAGTGTTTGCAAAGATTGTTAGACTAGAACAAGAATTAGCTATTTGTTTCTGGTTTACTTCGCTTTAATATTTTAATGATGCTATAATTTTTGGAGCTAATTAACATAAGAAAAAGTTCCAACCAGTGTTTTAAAACATTTTAGAACACTCTATGAATGGTTTCAGACAATCTTCTGACTCATGTTTAAAAACATGTCCAATTTATATCAGAATAACTCAAAATTGCAAATAACACCCCCTTCCACCCAGAATCACTTCTGGTTAAGACAGTAAAAGTAACCAGATTTATTCCCTTGCCTGAAACAACCTGTTATAATCTGTTTAGTCTGCTATAACAAAATAGCTTAGACTGGGTAATTCACAAACAATAGAAATGTATTGCTGATAGTTCTGGAGCTGGGAAGTCCAAGATCAAGGCGTTGGCAGATTTAGTGTCTGGAGTGGGACAGTTCCTCATAGATGGTACCTTTTATGTATCTTTAAATGGCAGAGGGAGTCAACAAGCTCCCCCAGGCCTCTTATAAGGACACTAATTCCATTCATTAGGGCTCTGCCCTCACGACCTAATCACCCCTCAAAGCACCTCACCTCTTAATATTATCACACTGGGGATGAGTTTTCAACATATGAATTTTGGGGGTTAGGCACAAACATTCAAGACATAGTGCAAACAAAGACAAAAACAGATGGACAAAACATATGAAACAATAATTTTCAAGACACACTGAACATCGGACAACAGTGATCCCTGAGAGATGGTAGACAAATGAGGTAGACCCTGTGATTGCCCTAGCTACTACCCTAGCTTACTTTCAAGTCATGTTGAGGGAGAGGAGAGAGGTGGAGCTGAGAGTCCAGGGAGACCAAGGAGGAGACAGAGACAGACAGAGAGAGAGAGAGAGAGAGAGAGAGAGAGAGAGAGAACAAACTCTGGGAGTTCTGCAGAGGGTCCCCCTTCAGTATTTATCTGAGCACTGACCAAACTATGCACGTGGGGAAACTACCTGAAGCCAGAGGGGAAAAACGACCTAAAAGGATTAGAAGATAATACAATGTAATAATGAAAAATATTTAGTTGATCAAACACAAGTCATGAAAAGAGGGAAAAGGGAGCAAAGAACATACAGGACAACTACAAAATAAGTAGTGCAGACAATAGATTCACATTTATCCACATTGATAATTATATTAAATGTAAATAGTTAAAAGGCATAAGTCATCAGCTTGGACCAAAAAAAGAAAACAAGACTCAGCTGTATGCTGCCTACAAGAAACACACTTTAAATACAAAGGCACAAATAGTTTAAAAGTAAAAGAACTTTTACTTTCAAAGTTCTTTTAAAACTTAAAAATATACCAAAATATACCATGCTAAAATGAATTTTTAAAAAGTGGAAGTGATTATATCAGTATTAGACAAAACAGATTTCAAGGCTAAGACTAGTAAGGGTTATAAAAGAGTGCACATAGAATATTTACCAAGATAAACCATATTCTGTCTCATAAAAAGTCTCAATACCATTAAAAGGATTCAAGTTACATAATGTACACTCTCTGACCACAGTGAAATTAAATTAGAAACCCATAACAAAAAGATGTTTGAAAATAGTCAAGACATTGGAAATTTAATATACCTGTATCTATTAAATAATTATTTGTTGTTGAAAACCTTCCCACAAAGAAAGCTCCAGGCTCAGATGGTTTTGTTTGTCAATTCTACCAAATATTTAATTAAAAAATACCAATTCTACACAAAATCTTTTATGAAAAGAGAGAATACTTCCCAAGTAATTTTTTGAGGCCAGTACTACTCTGATACCAAAAGCAAGCATTACAAGAAAAGATAAGTATAGTATACTACTCCTGAAGAACGTACGTGCAAAATTGTGCAGAATTTTAGCAAATACGACAAATATATAAAAGCATAGCAAATGCAGAATTTTAGCAAATACAGTCAATATATAAAAGCATAGTATGTTTTGAACAGGATAGTTTGTCCCAGGAATGCTAAGTTGATTTCACATTCAAAAGTCAATTAATGTGATTCATCACATTAACGAGCTAAAAAAGATAAAATCATCTCAGTGGATATAGAAAAAGCACTTGGCAAAAATCTAATATCCATTCCTGATTTTACAAAAAAAGAAACTTTCAGTGAACTCAAAATAGAAGAGATTTTCCTCAACCTAATAGAGGGCATTTATGAGAAACCTATAGCTAATATCTTCCTTTAATAAGTGGTTCAAAAATTAATGAGCTCAATGCAAGCAATGGTGCCTTGCGTCTTTGAGAAAGTAGAGCTAACGTCAGCTGCCTGGTTTGGTTTTGTGCCTACTACATTTTTTAGATCCTCAACTAGGGATTTGTGAAATGCTTTATCTAGTGTAACTGGTGCTTCCTGCTGTCAGTCTACATTCATTTGTCTTTAGCCTGCACCACCCTTAACTAGGCAGGCCGATGGCTGTCTCTCATCAGGTTAACTGTCTGGGGATTTGGCCTCAGAGGCAACAGAGACGTAAAGCTCCTTGGGATTGCTTCCATCATTTGTTTTCTAAATGATTAGTAAGAGTGCAGTCTAATTTTTATTGTCACGCATGACTTGGGGTATAGTCACGCTGAACCACATAAATCCTTAGAGTCAATCATTGCAGGAATTGGTTTGACTGTTTTTCTCGCCAGTATTCTCAATGTGGGCTCTTGAATCATCACTCCTAAATTTCTGAGCTCATCTGAGCTTTGCAATAATAATAGTCATAATTCTGAATTTAATATAGATGCTTTCATCTGCAAAGTACTTGGCAAACATTAACTAATTAGACCTCGGATGCTCCTCTTGAGGTTCTCAAACAAATAGCACTGCCTCATTTTTGAAATGAGGGGGAAAGAAAAAGACCTGAAGCTCGGAGCTCATTAGGGTAGCACAAAAGACAGTAGGAATCAAACCTAGAACCTGCTTTAGGCACATGGGCTCGGGTGACATATCTCCAGCAGAACACTTTTCTGGAATCATGAACCTAAACTTTCTTTTGCAAGGAACGAGCATGACGACTGTGGTTACTTTAAAATGATAGGATTTCTTTTTATGAGTTATTGAGGCTTTGTACTGAATATTCCTTTCTACCTAAAGAATTAAGACCTACATCTTGAGTCATGCTTGGAATGGTGTTAACCTCATATTTTAAAGAGGCTTCTCCTAGGGCTTATGCTGAAACAAGAATACCTATGCACAGGCCACAGTTGTGTCAGTAAGCATAAAAATTAAGAGTGCCTGCAAGTGCCTAGCTGCAGGTCTTCCTTATCCTAGGACTCAGGTCATCTGCACAATGAGATATGGAGGCTATCTGAGTGTCTGACTAAACTCTGCCAAAGCTCCTTTATTTGTTAAGCTTAAATGTAATATCCCCCTGCCTCCAAATTAATTCACCCTAATAATTTGGAATGTCCTTCACTTTTGCTGCCTCCTTTATGAATTAATCTAGAGATCACAAGTGAAAAGCTAATATTGCTACTGCCCCTGTGTAAAAGTCCATAAATAATACTTCTTCATTATCAACAAAGAGTATTTGCTATCCAGTTCAATCGTGAGCTTTTTATAATTAGGAAAGGAATCTGGTAATCTCTTGTATTTATTTGCTTACTTTTATGAATGTAGCAACAACTGTGTGCCAGGCTATTGAGAATAAAGTGTGTGGGACAGAGACATCCACTGATTCATGTGAACATCAACAAGCGTTGGTCTGAATCTGGCCTTGAACGTACTTGGTGGCTTCCTTTCCTGCTAGCAGTAAATTTCAATGCTTGTAACAAATGATCTTTAATGGCATCATTGCAATAAAGGCAGCCCATTTTGTTCTGGGCAGCCAGACCCAAGTCTTGCTTAAGGTAGGCCACTTTCCCTGGGAGCATTTATCCCACTATTTCAAAGTGCTTGGTAAATATTATAGAGCTTTCTCCTTGGTTTTAGAAGACATCCGAACAATGGTTAAGAACAAAGTTTTTAGATGGGAGAACTGACTCAGCAAATCTCCTCCCAAGGTCAGACTCATTAGCAGCCAATCAGATGTGTCCCTGCTGCTTGTTCATTTGCATATTCAACACATATTTATCATGTATTTATTATGTGATACAGTACAGGCATACTTCCTGCCCTCCTAGAGTTTACAGCCTAGTAAGAATATGAGATAGCCAAGTAATTATAAACAATGTATAAAGCCCTATTAGAATAAAGAATGCTGTTTCAACACTTAGGAGAGTGAAATTCCAGTTTGGGGCATCAGGGATGATATGGGACAGTAACTGCTTTCTGACACTGAGATCTGAAAGGCAGTAGGGGTTAGTAAGCTAGAGGGAGAGGCAGAAAAGAGAGCTGCAGGCCAGTGAAGTAGCTTGCATGCAAGCCTGGAAGCAAGCAAGAGTGCAGAGCCATGGGGTGAGTTGATTTCACTCTATCAGGACCAGGGTAGGAAGAGAGAAGGCAGGAGATGCAACTATGTATCTACTTGAACCAGGTTTTGCTGGTTTTGTAAGCTATGGTAAGGACTTTGGACTTTTTCCTGAGGGTAATGGGGAAAACATTGAAGGGCTTGAGCAATAGTATGTCAGGACTGGTTTTGTGTCTTTTAAAATATCAGCTGGGTACAGTGGCTCACACCTGTAATCTTACCACTTGGAAGGTTGCGGCAGGAGGATCGCTTAGGGCCAGGAGTTCAAAACCAGCGGGACAACACAAGACCTCGTCCCTACAAAAATAAAAAAGAATTAGCTGTGAGTGGTGGTGCACACCTGTGGTCCCAGCTATTCGGGAGACTGAGGTGGGAGGATCGCTTGAGCCCAGGAAGTCGAGGCTGCAGTAAGCCTGCAGTGAGCCATGATCACACCACTGCACCCTAGCCTGGGTGACAGAGTGAGACCCTGTCTCAAAAAAATCTTTTTCAATCATTTGTAGAGCAGAATGGAGAAAGATTGTTGGGCAAAGGCGGTTCAGGAGGCTGCCTGTAGTAACGCAGATATGTCATGATTGTGGCCTAGATCAGAAAAGCAGCAATGAAGATGGAGAAAATGGAATGGATTTAGAGAATATACAAGAGTTAAAATTCAGGTTTTCAGATTGTTGACTATGGCAGGTGAGGGAGAGTGTGGAGTCAAAGCCGACTCCCAGGTTTCAGCTGGGTTGATGTTGGCTCTATTTCTTGATATTAGGAGCACAAGGAAGAATAGACAAGAGTGGGAAATGAGGATGAGAAATGAAAATTCCATTTGGTAGTTTTAATTCTAAACTGCCTACTGGGGATGGCCTGTAGACAGCTGGATGCACTGGTGTGAAGTCTAGGAGAGAGACAGAGACTGGGGATATGGGTGTGGGCGTCATTACTATAAAGATGGTAGATGAACCAGGAAATTGCCCCAGGGAGGAAAAGAAAGAATCCTTGGATACAATCCCTGAAGAACACTGTCATATAAGGGGTGAAGAGGAGTCTGCAAGGAAGACCAAGGAATGGCCCGAGAAGTACGAAGAAAGCCAAGAAAGATACCACAAAAGCCCAGGCAGTGGTGCTTCAGGAAGGACAAGAGGAAGTGAATCAATAAGGAACTGAAACGTATGAACTGGATTTAGGAACAAGGTTGTTGATGTCTCTGACGAGGACATTTCATTTTAGTGGAATGGTTATAAAATAAACCACATATCTGGGAGCTGAAGAGTGAGAAAATATAGACAGCATGTGTAGACCTTTTTTTTGAGAAATTGGGAAGAGGAGGAGAGAAACATGGTATTAGCTGAAAGGTAAGGAGGGGTGGATAGATGACAATTTTACAATGCAAAGGAGCCGACAATGTTTAACTGCTTACAGAGAAGGCAAGGAAGAGTGAAGAGAAGGAGTTCAGGATGGACAGCGCATCATTTATGAAGGAAGCAGGACTTGTACCTCCAGCACTCGTAATTTTAAAGGGTGTCCCTGATCTCAGGTTAAACATTAAAGTGCATACCGAGCTCACATCAACTACATGTTTTACAACAAAAATATTAAAAGGGTTTTTATAATTTTGTTTGCAAAATCAGTTGGCTATGAATAACTCACAATTTATAATTCAATATGATTTATCAGTAATCAACACACATACTTGGGAATTTGGGAAAATTGAGAACATCCAACTCATAAATTGTTTTCAAATGTAGTAGGACATTTATGGATACTATGTTTACAATGCTGACATAATATTATATTTTATATATACTCTGTTATTACATTTGATTTTCATTATTCACATTTTGAATTTAATATTCTTTTTTCTGGATGCAAAAATGTCTACAGGTACTTGGCTGGTTCACCAGTCCCCAGCAGTTTACTTATATTGTTCAATGACTGAAATGGTCTAAAGAGCAGGGTTCCTGCCGTGATACGAGGGGATGGCAGAGACAGCAGAGTGAAGGGACCAGTCTTCAGGGTGAGGAGACTCTCCTCCCTTTGTACAGGAGAAAAACACAAAAGAACAGGCACAGAGGCAAGCTGGTAAAGTGTCAATCTCATGGTCTCTATTTTCTCTGTGAGTAGGAATTGAGGTGCCATCACCTCTTTGTGTGTGTCTGTAGTGTGTGTGCGTGTGTGGTGTGTAGAGAATATGTAGATGTCTGTAGTGTGTATATGTGTGTATGTGTGTCACATCTGTATGTGTGCATCATGAATGTGTGTAGTATGGGTGTAGTATGTGTATGTAGTATGCATGTCTGTGTATAGTGTGTATGTGTGTAAATGTATATAGTGTGTGTATGTGTGATGTGTGTGCAGGTGTGTAGTGTGTGTGTAGTGTGCGTATGTGTAGTGTGTGTAGTATGTGTGTGTATGTGAGTGGCATGCCTGTGTGCGAATGTGTGCATGTGTGTACACTGTGTGTGTATGTATAGTGTATATGTGTGTCATGTGTAGGTGTGTTTGTGTGTAGTATGTATATGTGTGTAGTGTGTATGTGTCTATGTGTGTGTGTAGTGTGTGTGTGAGTAGTGTATGTGTGTAGTGTGTATGTGCATGTGTAGTGTATGTGTGTAGTGTGTATATGTGTCTATGTTGTAGTGTGTCTATCTTCTTGAGAGATGGGGCATTGATATGCCTTTTAGAAATTCTTCTAGAAGCCAACATCTTGAAAATGAGCCTGCTGATGGTGTTCAGAGCTGGCCAGCTCTTCCCTATTCTCCTTCCATCCAGGCACATCCCACCCTGCGTGGCTGGATGTGAACAGGTACATGCAAGTGCGGCCTCTCCGTATGAACACTAAGAGGTTGCTCACTTGCCCCAGTTTTCGCCTGGAAGCAGCACTTCCTTCCCCATTCCCTCCTATTCGATGCAAGGGGCTGATCAAAGAATTCCTATTCACCTTTGTAGCAACTGTACTACACTCCCCTTTCAAGTCTTCCTCAAAAGAAAGAGGAGAAAATATTTTAATATGATTTTAATGCCTAGCTTCTTCTCCTTTCCTTTTCGTTGTAAAAATACAACAGTTTTCCTGTAGAGCAATTAGAAAATGCAGATGCAATTTTAATACCATCATTGACACATCAACTATGTTACTGTGCTTCTTTTTCTTTAAAAAAATCTTGACAGAGGCAGTTTTTTAAACTTTTATTTAGTTAGTTATTTTGCAAGATTTCAATTTGCATTGAAATTTATTGAGTTTTGTTTTATGGCCCAGCACATGATTTACCTTGGTGAACATATTCTGTGCACTTAAAAATGTGTATTCTGTAATTGGTGAGTGAGTTTCTAGGAATGATGGAGTTCAAGAAATGTTCAAGTCAAGTTGGTTGGGAGTGTTGGATAGAAGTAGTTTTATAATCTGCTTTTTCATTTTGAGTAAAATATTGTGACCGTCAATAAACATGCTTTTTCTACAAAATGATTTATAGTTACGGTGTATTCCATTGTTTAGCTATTTCCCTATTGCTGGATATTTGTTTAAAAATTTTGGTATTATAAAGAATACTGTGACAATTAACCTTACATTTAAATGTGTATGTATTATTGATTATACTACTGAAGATAAACTTTTAGTAGTTACTATCATTTGAATGTGTCCCCAAAAGTTCATGTGTTGGGAGCTCAGTCCCCAGTGCAACAGTGTTGAGAGGTGAGACCTTTAAGAGGTGATTAGAGAAATTGATTAATGGATTAATTTTGGGCATGGGTTCATTTTCTTTAATGAGTTTGTTATGAAGGCAAGTTTGGGCTGGGTGTGCAGTGGTCTCACCTATACTCTCAGCTGTTTCAGAGGCCAAGGTGAGAGAATTACTTGAAGCCAGAAGTTTGAGACCAACCTGGGTCTCAATCCCCAGAGCACAATGCCCCTCTCTCTAAAAAAAATAAATAAATCAGAAATTTAGCCAGGCATGGTAATGCACATATGTAGTCCCAGCTACTTGGGAGGTTGAGGTGGGGGGAGGACCCCTTGGGTGCAAGAGTTCAAGGCTGCAGTGAGCTATGATCATGCCACTGCACTCCTGCCTGGGCAACAGAGTGAGACCCTGTCTCAAAAATAAAAACTATAAAATAAAAAAGCAAGTTCAGTTCCCTCTTGCTTTCACTCTCTTGCCTTTCCTCCTTCCACCATGGGATGATGCAGCAACACATCCCTCACCAGATGCTGGCCCATTGATCTTGGACTCCCCAGCCTCCAGAATCATAGGAAGTAAATCATTGTCCTCTGTAAATTGCCCAGTCTGTGGTATCCTGTTATAGCAGTGCAAAACAGACTAAGACAGCAGTGTAGCTGCTAGTTAAGACTTTGTATTCTTGAAGGCCTTTGACTCATATTCATTTTGAGGCCATTTTAACATCGTACCTTTACCCCTCTGAAGATCCCCGGTGTCTTGGCATATATTTTCATCACTTTCTGTATAGAAAATAAGTAACAGGTGACTCACTGAATTTGCAGCCAGCTTGGAAACAATCAAAATGCCAAAAAATCTAACTTTGTAAAAAAAAAAAAAAATTGCCTCTTTAAAAATTTGATTTGATTCACTTCTGTTCTTAAAGATAGCAATGCGAGATGGTGCTCAACTTCAAAACTGCAAAGCACTGATGCCAAGCAATCCATTTTAATCATGGCATGCCCCGGGACACTTTCAGTATTTGCATGAATTGAAGGTCATTTGTGGTGAGAACAAGGTCTTCTCTCCCAAATCATTGGGCCATGGTACTCACCTGGAAAATGCTGGGATGCCTGTGGAGATCCTGAAAGCATCAGCTGGACATGATGATTAAAATCTCCTAATTATTTGAAAAGCCATTTGGGATAATAGTGTAGGTTTACTTTTCTTTCATTAATGTCCCTAAGCAGGCTATATAGGAGTTGGAAAGTCACAACTTCACTGCTTTTGGCCAAAGGCCATTGCAGTACTTCCAGATGAAGAAGAAGAAAAAGAAAAAAAAGAAAAAAAAAAAAAAAACAGAGACAAAGTGTTCTTTCAGAAAGGTTATAAGCCTGTAGACAGAACAGAATTAAAATACAATTCTGAATGTACCAGCACACAATATTTTGGTGCTGGTTTACTGAAGAGGATGTCAGATCAATATGCCACCATGTCAAATTGACTGTGATGTCTAAAATAACTTTTGGTCTGCCTTCAGAAGGAGCTAGTGGGAAAACAGAGAAATAAGTTACACGAAGGTCCATGTTGGACGATAAGGAACTTGTCGCTTAGTGAACAGGTCTTGATAATATTCCGGATAAATGGCACTAAGAAATGTCTGGAATCATTCAAAATACATGCATAGAAGTCTAGAGTAATAAGAAACAAATGCATGACATAATTCAGTGTAAGAAATAGCAATGCAAAGGTAAGATCTTTGCATTGTATAAATTTGTATAAGCCCTGTAAATGATTACAACTTCATTTCTTATCGTTTGTTTTAGATAGCAGAATTAGAGTAGAGCAGTGTTAGGGGGAGAGAGTCCCTTGGAGGTCACAACAATGTGAAGAGCTTGGCCGTGTGGAGTGTCAGCTGAATAACTCATGAGGACCGAAGGAACAGGCCTGGACTTCTTCCACACAGCAGGCCTGGCGAATTCCCATGAAGTTAGATCACTAGGCAAACATTCCAGGGCTGGCAGTGTACTTATGACTCTCAATCTCCCTTCTAAGTTGTTAAAAAAATTAAAATGAAAAAAAAAAAAAAAAACTCTTCGGTACTTAGACGTTTTGCTAAGGCAGTATCTGAAATGACACAATGGAATGAAGAGACATCAGATGAATGCTAAGTATGGAGACTATGCAGAGTTTAAAAGTTGCCCTGAAAATTGAGAGAAGCTTAGGTGTTGGGGCTAATGGATGAGGTCAGAGGCTTATCAATCACCCAATTAATAGTGTTTATTGTGACCGTACAAGATACTGGATGCCACAGTAACTACATATGGTGAGAAGTGTAAGACCTAAGTTGGCTATCTGTGTTTAATTTATTGGGAAATTTACTAACAGCTCAAACAGGGTTACCCCAGTGAAATAATCCATGTGGCACCAGGTCACACATTTGGAAGGTGACCTTAAATATGGATGAAGGAAATTGTTGAAGTCAGTGGCCAGTATATTGAATTACAAGGCTCATAACCTTCTCACACCTCAGATCTCGAGTTCTGTTTTTAGAGACACATTTTCTGGCACATTTGTTTTAAAAAGTCTCTTGGTGGAGTGTGGTGGCTCATGCTTGCAATCCTAGCACTTTGAGAGGCCACAGTGGGAGGATTGCCTGAGACCAGAAGTTTGAGACCAGCCTGGGCAACATAGCAAGACCTCATTTCTAAAAAAAAAAAAAAACAAAAAATCAACTGGGCATGGTGGCATACACTTGGAGTCCAAGCTATTCCAGAGGCTGAGACGCTGGAGCACAGGAGTTTGAGGCTGCAGTGAGCTATGAGAGTGCCACTGCCCTCCAGCCTGGCCAACAGAGTGAGACCCTGTCCCAGGAAAAAAAAAAAAAAAAAAAGAGTCTGAACAAGTATCAATTCTGAACCCTCTTGGAAACCCTACAATGTCTATATATTTTTCTAGCCAATGGCACAGATTTAAAAACTTCTATTGTCAAATGTTTGTTTTAAATCTTAAGAGACATTCTTGGGCTTAGTTATCTGGTCATTCCTCATTTAGCCAATAATAGTACAACTTACTAGAAAAGAATGAAGATTTTTGGAGAACTGAGCTTTCACATTCTCTGCACAGTGTCAGAGGGTAGGCCCTTGCCCTCCCACATTGCGGTCATTAGCATGAAATTGCTTGGAAAGGTAACCTATGCTCTCCTAACTATGTGGATGAAAATGGTATCCCATAATAAAAATAGAAAAAGGTAATGAAAGTTCACTTCTTGTTACAATAACAAATGCACAAGTAGTATTTATCACTTGACTATTCTCCTTATATGGTTTTCTAGTCATTCTTTGGTATGCATGGAGAAGCGTGAACTTGTGAAAATACTAATCATCTGCTCCAGTGGCCCGTTTTCAATGCATTTACAGCATCAACGATAACAACGCACAATGACATTTTTTTTAAAAAAAGGTAATTTTGGACTCAGAGCCTATACTATCTTTATATTTTTGTTTGTTTTGGCTTTGTTTTGTTTTTTTGAACCTAACAAGAAAGTGGTAGCATTAGCCAGTTTCAGTTAAAAACGTGAAAACCTTACAGCTAGAGAAATAGTCTTTCAGTGACTGAGGTACAATAATTTCACTTTACACTCTTTTAGTTTCATTACATTGACAACAGATTTTTATATTTCTTACATTTTTTAATTATTCTTTTCTATCAGATATTGAGAAATTCTATATATCATGTTGCAAACCTAATTATTTTTAAAAAGAGATTTATGTCACATGTGACTGACTTCTTATCTATAATGCCCAGAAATACTAATTTCATTTGGAAACACCCAAAAGGATCTGTTAAATTATGAATAAATTGTGATTCATTTTATGCCTAATTATAAAAAAAAGAGTAAAATATCAAAAAAATTTATTTGGGGAATATTATTTTTTAAAAAAAGCTAGTAATTTTCTAACAGAGCTTTAAAAATAATTGCACTCCCAATTTTATGGGGAAGCCATTTCATTATTTATGTGTTTAATTCTCAAAAGTTAGTTGTGATATTTTTACTGTAAGATTGCTTGGAAAATATAGGGAAAAAATATAATTAGTACATGAATTTTATTATCTCTCCAAGAAAGCACAAATAAACAGAAATACTAATTTGAGATAAGGATAAGAACATCTAGGTTCTTTTTGCTCTACTATTAAGCAATCTTTGGCAAACAACTTTAGTTTTCTGGGGCTTGATTTCTGCCTCTATGAAATAAAGAGGCTAGAAGTAGATCACGTGTGACGGTAGTACTGAGATGTGCTCTGCAAAAAAAAAATGCTTCTTGGTCAAATGAATTTGGAAGTTATCATATGTTATGCCCACTATGGGATGCTTAAGATGCACATTGGTATATTATGGGAATCCTGCAGCAAAAGAACCTACTTACCTTGGTTTATACCAACATTTCCCAAACCTACTTGGCCACGGACCTCCTCCTTTGTTTTCTTTCTGTACCAACATACTCGGAACGCACACTAGGAAATGCTGGCAGGATATTCAACAGGGTGTGCCTAGTCCCTGGTTTTATGTAGTTCAACACAAGATGATGAAAATCTGTGTCTCATTTTTCTTTTGAGAAAAAAAATAAAATTCTGTGTATGCATTAATCTCTGGTTATTTTTCCTAATAATATCTTATTATTTCCTACATTTTTAGTTTATGTGAACACCAAAAAGTCATAAATTTCATCCACATACTAAGGACCACAATTTCTTAAGTCACGACAACTTCTGGGATGCTAGCAAATCACCACTGTTAGGTTAAGCCTTCCTTAATTACTAAACAAATTTCAAAAAGCACAAATGGGTAAAGTTCTGGACATCCTAAGCAAACTTTCACACTTTTTAAATAACGGTCATAAATCAGTGGCCGCATTTATTCAACTAACATTTATTTATTTATTATTTAATATATAATAAATAAATAAATAAAATAAATAAATATATTTTGATAATAAAAAAAAAATATATATATATTTTGATACCGGCTCTCACTCTGCTGTCCAGGCTGCAGTGGCATGATCTCGGCTCACTGCAACCTCCGCCTCCTGGGTTCAAGTGATTCTCCCACCTCAGCCACCCGAGTAACTGGGACTAAAGGTGCATGTCACCATGCCCGGCTAATTTTTGTATTTTTTGGTAGAGAGGGAGTTTCACCATGTTGACCTGGCTGGTCTTGAAATCATGACTTCAAGTGATCTGCCAGCCTTGGCCTCTCAAAGTGGTGGGATTACAGGCATGAGCCGTCACACCAGCCTCAACAAACATTTAATGAAGATATGTCATACACAAAAGTATGACAGATACTCTAAAAGAATGAAGAAATGCTTCCCTACATTAAAGAAGCTTTTTGTCTACAAGAAGATGAATATACTAATATTTTAATAATGTGATACATTACACAATAATAGCAAAAATAACAATAGCTAGTGTTTATTAAATGCCTACTAATATCACAGATACTATATATCTATTATCATTCATCTTAAAAAAAAAAAAAACCTTAAAGCACAGATCCTATTATTGTTCTCATTTTACAACAAGGAAACAGGAGCTCAGAGAGGTTAGTGATTTGTCTTATGACACACAACTGTCAAATAAAAGAAAGGATTCAGATCAAGGTCCATATGACTGCAAGCATCACACTGCCTTTCAAATCAGGCTTAAACACGAATGCAGGCAGAAGAGAAGGAACTAATGAGATAGGGAAGTAGCGCCGTATGAAGAGGAATACTTGATAGAACTGGGCTTCACAGGAAGGTCAAAGTCAAGATTGCTAGGAGAGTGAGCTGGCCTTGGGAAAATGAGTGAATGTCTCTTTCTCTGAGACAGGAATGAAAAAGAAAAAAAAAAAGAAAGAAAGAACTGTGGGGAGAAACTGTGGGGAGAAAAAGGCCTTCCAGACTCCTTCCTTTCTCACACAAAGGTCTGGGAACGATTCCTAATGTCTGTTCCCTCAAAAGTAGCTCGTGTTTGAATGTAACCTGTGTTTCTTACTTGATATGAGCCCTAACCTGAATGTACTCGAGGTCTCTCCATGAACTACCAAGTCTACCTAATCAGATAAAATGTTAGTATTCATGGTTTCTTCTCAGAAACTCAGAGACCCCGGCCATAGTTTTGTTGTTTTTGTTGTTGTTGTTGTTGTCATCATTTTTGCTACTTAAAAAAAACAAGCATAGACGATACATCAGAATTCAAATAACTAAAAACTATTCTCTCTGGCTTCATGAGTACCTATGAGAGTCAACACAGCTCCCCTGTCTTGTGGGAACTCTTCAAATGCAAAATACCCATCTTGGAGAGTATAAATTGTGTGTTGGAAGTTCAGAGAAAGGGCACCTTCCATCTCAATCTATTCTAAGTGCCAAACGTAATAATTTAGCTTACTTTTGAAATGAAGTCTTCATTCTTGATTACAAACATTTCTTCTCATTTTGTCTCCTGGACATGAAGATTCCTAAAAAGATGTCGAAACTGGTGAGTGGCAGCTTGGGGCCCTTGAAGATCACTGTGTGTCTTCTTCTGTGTAAACTTTACCTACTTAAGAGGATTTAGGAAAGAGTCCCCTTTTAACCCATCATCCTCTCTTCCATTTATAACCTTTGAACTTCATGGGGCTTAAGCAAATTAAAGTATTAGATTCCACCATGATTCAAGGTAATGAAAACCTTTCCCTAAGGCCTCAGATGAGCTATAGAAAATAAAGACCGTATGTGAATCCTTTAGGTCCATGATGTTTGACTCTTCAGTGGGTAGTGAGGGAGGCTCAGGGAGCATTTTACACAGTCCTCTTCCAAAGATAAGCAATGGTTTGGTATCCAAGAACTCTGTGTTCTAGTCTCAGCTCTGCTGTAAATTCATTGCCTGGCCTTGGGCATTTAGATGGATTGGGTTAAATGGTCTTTTTAAAAGATCTTTCTAGTTCAAAGATTCTAAATCATAAAACTGGAATGAATGGAATACTTCCATTACGGAAAAACCCAACTGAGGGTGTTTGCATTTCAGAATACAATGCACACATCTTGTGGTGACAAATACAGTTTTTTCACTCAACACTAAGTGATTAAAGAGTGCATACATGCACACGGAATAGACTTACTCATAGAAATCATATTAGTAAATTATAAAATTGTATGAAAAGTCCAAGCAGTGTGCATTGCAATAGTTTCTCAACTTTGCTCTATAAAATGATGGAAATCCATACACAGCAGTTATCTTTAAGAGAGTTAGCAATTACCCTCAGGAGTTTGCAAGTCAAAAGTTCTAGACCTCTGGACGCCTGGGTCACTGACTGTGGCAATCCCAAATCCTGTTCACTCCTAGCTTTAGAATCGGCATCCTCTTATTTTGTGATAGAAAGGAGCAAATGTAGTTTCCCAACTTAGGGAAGGTCCGGGACTTACGAAGTCTACTAAATGTAACCAAGCGCTTAGAATATTATGGGTATAACAATTCACTCAATTAAAGAGAAGGGCTTCGGGTGTTTTTGTTGTGTGCTATCATCTAGTAATAATGCAATATTTAGACAGGACTATTCCTACCTATACATCTCCTACATCCTGAGTATACAAACATTTGGGAAAATACTGACCTGAATTCAGGGATGAAGTATGAAGACTTGGAAAAAAAGAAACGGTAACTTGTTAAATTAAAGGTTGGATCTGTAGTTTGGTTTTGCTAAATCCATACTGCAGTATGAGATCAAAATTAACTTTGTATCTTAGCTGCCATTTTCTACTGATTTTTGCCAAGAGTTCTAAATGTTCTGTTTTCTCTCCTTGAGGAAAATTCCTATTTTCTTTTCCTGACACAAACTTTCTGTCACACCCTAGGAAAGCTCAAAATAAACTATACTCTAAGCTACATGAGGAAAGAAAAAAAATCTTTGTATCTCTTGCACCTGGGATGATCCCTGATACTGGTAGATACTCACTAAATGTTCATTGACTAAGGCGGCCAAATTAATGAATGAATGACAGAATCAAGAATTTGGGGATCCTGTCACGTAAATGCATGGAGCTTGCGAATGTCTCGTGATTTATATTGATCCTTTGTAAAATGCCAACTTAAGCTTGGGTTAGTTCCATTCGGAAACTGGCCCCCTAGCATAACCCTAACAGATAATTATAAATCCACAGCAAATCTAAGAACATTCTCTGCACAATCTCTTTACCAATTCAGATTGGTCCTGGCAGACATAAAATTTTGTGAATTCCTGATACGGTAAATTCTCATCAAATGCCAACAAGAGGATATCTAGAGAAAAATGTTCTGTTACGTTCACTGAAAATGAGGACAGCATTTTTGTTTTTTCTCATTGGTTTTTCCTAGATTACGTTATTATAGCTACAGATCATCCCCTCCTTTGAGGGTCATTGCTAAGAAAGTTCAAGTTTAGATTTTCCCCTCGATATCGCTTAAAAAGCCCTTCTAAAATAAGAGATATTATTGTGGTCAAATCTACTTTGCAAGAAATAAACTTGGCATCAAAGGAAAACTACCTCATTCTTTCCCTCAACCATAGTCAGTCATGTCTATGGCAATCCTGGATTCAATTATTAGTGATTCTGCCAGCATCTTGACATTTCTTTTAGAGTCAGAGGGAGGAGGGACAAAATTGATCTATTTATACGCTACCCCGCCTTTGTTCTTTCCCCCTCTTTTTCCTATATACCCAAGACTTCGGCAGTCAGTATCTAGATCTCAATTTCTCTTCCTTGTGTTAAAAGTTAGGGAATGGTTTCTGGGTGGGTGGAAGAATATCACTTTAATTTTCAGACTTTAAGAATCTCAACCTCATTGAGGATACCAAGAAAATAGCCTGGAAAACACCTTCTATAAAGTGGATGAACACCTTTCAGATAAGCAGATGACTCAAAGTTCTTTTATCTTCACAAAAGAGTTCATTCATTAAAATGAGAAAGTTGTTTACTCTTGAAGAATTATTTACACCTCTGAAGAATAATTATGCCAAACTATGAGAAACCTATAGGGTGTGTGTGTAATAATGTATTTATTTATCTGACAAGTATTTATTAAGCACTGATTATGTGCCAGGCATAGTTCTGGTTGTTGAGGATACAGTGGTGAATAAGACCCCAAAAGTCCCTGTTCATAAAATGAAGACATTTAAAATACAAGTAAGTGAATAATTTAGTATAATTCCAGGCGACACTATGAAGAAAAAAGCAGAGAGTAAGGATGTGCATTTGTCTAAGAAAGCAACATCGAAGTGAAGACATGAATGATAAAAAGAGGAACATTAGAGACACACATCCTATAATGGCATGAGACCTGAAGACCCTCCACAGCCACATGGTAAAATATGGTCACAAAACTGGCAAAATGGAGTACTTCCATTAAGGAAAAACACACCTGAGGGTATTTGCATTTCAGGATGCAATGTACACATCTTTTTTTTTTTTTTTGAGACAGAGTCTCTCACTGTTTCCCAGTGTGGAGTGCAGTGGCGCAATCTCGGCTCCCTGCAAGCTCCACCTCCTGGGTTCACGCCATTCTCCTGCCTCAGCCTCCCAAGTGGCTGGGATTACAGGCATGCACCACCATGCCTGGCTAATTTTTTGTGTTTTTAGTAGAGACAGGGTTTCACCGTGTCAGCCAGAGTGGTCTCAATCTCCTGACCTCATGATCTGCCCGCCTCAGCCTCCCAAAGTGCTGCAATTACAGGCGTGAGCCACCGTGCCTGGCCATATACACATCTTTTGGTGACAAATACAGTTTTTCCACTGAACACTCAGTGATTAAAAAGTGCATATACACAGAATAGACTCACTCATGGAAATTACATTAATAAAATATATAATTGTGTAAACAGTGCAAGCAGTGAGCATGGACACTGCACACTGAGCCAGGTAGAAGGTGAGTTGCAGAGATGTGAGCAGAGCAAGGGCAAGGTCCAAATTAAGTAGGTCTTTTTAAGCCAAGGTGAAGTTTTAATTTTATTTTAAGTGTAATGGCAAGGCATTGAGGACTTGAACAGGGCATGATGTAATCTGATTTATATTTTAAAAGATTGTTGGGGGGTTGGGCATGGTGGCTTATGCCTGTAATCCCAGCACTTTGGGACGCCAAGGCTGACAAAGTGCTTGAGCCCAGGAGTTTGAGACCAGCCTGGGCAACATAGTGAGACATTGTCTCTACAAAAATTACAAAAATTAGCCAAGCATGATGGTACGTGCCTGTAGTCTCAGCTACTCAGGAAGCTGAGGCGGGAAGATAACTTGAGCACAGGAGGTCAAGGGTGCAGTGAACAGTGATCAGCCTGGGTGACAGAGTGAGAGACCCTGTCTAAAAAAAAAATGAAAATAAATAAAAATAAAGATACTTGTGTTTTTTTAATGGAGAAAGAGAGGAAACTGGGCACTCGTTAGGAGGCCTTTTCAGCAGTTCAGGCAAGCAAGAAATGATGATGAAAATAACACAATGTCAACAAATCACGTCACTGGAAACCTCCTCTGCATCTCATTGGTGTGGAGATTCCCTCATGGGTTCTGTCCTGGAGTTGCAATACTTCAATCTCAGAAATAAGAATCCTGAACAAAAGCATTTTGCAAATTATATCTCACATAGTTAGCTACAAAATTTACTTTTTTTTCTTCTTATTAAGCCTAGTTAGACTACAAGGATTTTATGTAAGCTTTTCAAATTAAAAAAAAAAAAAAAAAAGAGGCAAATCACGTGAGATAAACAAAGACACATGATAAGAGGTAAGGGGAGTGGGAGCGTCTTGTTCAAGCAATGAAAGGTAATTACACTAAGAAGAAAGACCATGATGTGGAGATTTAGACACACCAAGAAATTCTTAACACTCCCAATAAAGATACGAATAATTAAGCATAAGAAATACACACAAAAATAAAAATATGCCATTGAGCTGTATGTCAATATATCATATTTTCAGCACCCCAAATCTAGAGAGTATGGCCAAAGAAAGGATCTTTGTGGCATTTCTGTGCATGAGTGGCAGTATAGGAAATGTCCCTTGCACATGGAAATGTTGGAATTGCCAGGAAATGCTCATCGTTCTCTGTAGACAAAGGAACAATATTGTTTAATTTGGGACCTTTCAAGGAAATTGAGGATATACAGCAGATAATGAGTTATATGATTCTGTTCCTTACAAATAGACTAGAGTCTACCATTTCATTTCACCAGATATCATCCTGGTGGGATGACAGAAGGAATTTCCATCTCAACTTAATGGATAAGAAAATGAAACACAGAGAGGTGAGAAGAATCACTCTTCATTCCCGGATGACCAGCTCTGGGCTAGACCACCCCATCCAACCCCACATCCACCATTCAAGCTGCTACGGCCTGTTCTTCTAACCAATGTCCGTAACCAGTCACTGCATCCTTGTCTTTTGCCATCTTGTTCCGCTTAACAGAGGAATGAGTTTTTCTGGGAAGGAAAATGGAACAAAAAGAAAAAAAATGTGTATTTGTCAAGAAAATAAAAAATTTTCAAGCAGCATATATGTCACACACACACGCATGCCCTTTTTACACATGGACATTTGCTCATGCACAAACACTTACACATCTGTATGTACACACACTCACATGCACACATGCACATCCACACACAAACAATTCATCCCTCAGAAGCAGTGTGTGTGTATGTGTGTGTGTGTGTGTATGTGTATGTGTATATATATATATAATTTTAATTTTTGTGGGTACATAGGAGGTATACATACTTATAGGGTACATGAGATGTTTTGCCACAGGCATGCAATGTGTAATAATCACATCATGTGGATGTGGATCTCCATTTCTTCAAGTATTTATTTTTTGTGTTACAAACAATCCAATTATACTCTCAGTTATTTTTAAATATACAGTTAAGTTGTACATTTAAACCCACCCCACTCCTAACCCACCCTCCCACTACTCTTCACCCTCCCACTACTCTTCACCGTCCCACTACCCTTCCCTGGCCCTGGTAACCATCCTTCTATTCTCTGTCTCCATGAGCTCAGTTGTTTTGATTTTCAGATTCTACAAATAAGTTAGAACATGCAATGTTTGTCTTTCTGTGCCTGGCTTATTTCACTTAGCATAATGACCTCCAGGTCCATCCATGTTGTTGCACATGGTAGGATCTCATTGGTTTTATAGCTGAATGGTACACTATTGTGTAGAAGTACCACATTTTGTTTATCCATTCATCTGCTGGTGGCTATGTAGGTTGAGAAACAGAATATTTTTGTCGTATTACCTCTGGCCACCTGAACAAGTACTGTCCATGTAGTTTCAGTAAGGAATCAAGTAAGTTAACAAGCAGAAAATGAAACCCAGGAAAAAAGATTAAAAGGCACTGAAATGCTTAATTCTGAAGGACAGAGGTTGAAAAATAATTTCATAACAATCTACACATGTAACATTTACACAGAGGTTGATGACTGATTACTACCATTGTCATATAATTGAATGTCTTCTCCACACCTAGTACAAGTATGCTGATCTGGGTCTGCTAGGAACACTAGAGGATGAATTTAAAACTTTGTTATTTATTTATTTATTTTTTTTATTATACTTTAAGTTCTAGGGTACATGTGCATAACGTGCAGGTTTGTTACATATGTATACTTGTGCCATGTTGGTGTGCTGCACACATCAACTCGTCAGCACCCATCAATTCATCATTTATATCATATATAACTCCCCAATGCAATCCCTCCCCCCTCCTCCCTCCCCATGATAGGCCCCAGTGTGTGATGTTCCCCTTCCCGAGTCCAAGTGATCTCATTGTTCAGTTCCCACCTATGAGTGAGAACATGCGGTGTTTGGTTTTCTCTTCTTGTGATAGTTTGCTAAGAATGATGGTTTCCAGCTGCATCCATGTCCCTACAAAGGACGCAAACTCATCCTTTTTTATGGCTGCATAGTATTCCATGGTGTATATGTGCCACATTTTCTTAATCCAGTCTGTCACAGATGGACATTTGGGTTGATTCCAAGTCTTTGCTATTGTGAATAGTGCTGCAATAAACATACGTGTGCATGTGTCTTTGTAGTAGAATAATTTATAATCCTTTGGGTATATACCCAGTAATGGGATGGCTGGGTCATATGGTACATCTAGTTCTAGATCCTTGAGGAATTGCCATACTGTTTTCCATAATGGTTGAACTAGTTTACAATCCCACCAACAATGTAAAAGTGTTCCTATTTCTCCACATCCTCTCCAACACCTGTTGTTTCCTGATTTTTTAATGATTGCCGTTCTAACTGGTGTGAGATGGTATCTCATTGTGGTTTTGATTTGCATTTCTCTGATGGCGAGTGATGATGAGCATTTTTTCATGTGTCTGTTGGCTGTACGAATGTCTTCTTTTGAGAAATGTCTGTTCATATCCTTTGCCCACTTTTTGATGGGGTTGTTTTTTTCTTGTATATTTGTTTGAGTTCTTTGTAGATTCTGGATATTAGCCCTTTGTCAGATGAGTAGGTTGCAAAAATTTTCTCCCATTCTGTAGGTTGCCTGTTCACTCTGATGGTAGTTTCCTTTGCTGTGCAGAAGCTCTTTAGTTTAATGAGATCCCATTTGTCAATTTTGGCTTTTGCTGCCGTTGCTTTTGGTGTTTTAGACATGAAGTCCTTGCCCATGCCTATGTCCTGAATGGTACTACCTAGATTTTCTTCTAGGGTTTTTATGGTATTAGGTCTAACATTTAAGTCTCTAATACATCTTGAATTAATCTTCGAATAAGGAGTAAGGAAAGGATCCAGTTTCAGCTTTCTACTTATGGCTAGCCAATTTTCCCAGTACCATTTATTAAATAGGGAATCCTTTCCCCATTTCTTGTTTCTCTCAGGTTTGTCAAAGATCAGATGGCTGTAGATGTGTGGTATTATTTCTGAGGACTCTGTTCTGTTCCATTGGTCTATATCTCTGTTTTGGTACCAGTACCATGCTGTTTTGGTTACTGTAGCCTTGTAGTATAGTTTGAAGTCAGGTAGCGTGACGCCTCCAGCTTGTCCTTTTGACTTAGGATTGTCTTGGCAATGCGGGCTTTTTTTTGGTTCCGTATGAACTTTAAAGCAGTTTTTTCCAATTCTGTGAAGAAACTCATTGGTAGCTTGATGGGGATGGCATTGAATCTATACATAACCTTGGGGAGTATGGCCATTTTCACGATATTGATTATTCCTATCCATGAGCATGGTATGTGCTTCCATTTGTTAGTGTCCTCTTCTATTTCACTGAGCAGTGGTTTGTAGTTCTCCTTGAAGAGGTCCTTGACATCCCTTGTCAGTTGGATTCCTAGGTATTTTATTCTCTTTGAAGCAATTGTGAATGGAAGTTCATTCCTGATTTGGCTCTCTGCTTGTCTGTTACTGCTGTATAAGAATGCTTGTGATTTTTGCACATTAATTTTGTATCCTGAGACTTTGCTGAAGTTGCTTATCAGCTTAAGGAGATTTTGGGCTGAGATGATGGGGTTTTCTAAATATACAATCATGTCATCTGCAAACAGGGACAATTTGACTTCTTCTTTTCCTAACTGGATACCCTTGATTTCTTTCTCTTGCCTGATTGCCCTAGCCAGAACTTCCAACACTATGTTGAATAGGAGTGGTGAGAGAGGGCAACCCTGTCTTGTGCCAGTTTTCAAAGGGAATTTTTCCAGTTTTTGCCCATTCAGTATGATATCAGCTGTGGGTGTGTCATAAATAGCTCTTATTATTTTGAGGTACGTTCCATCAATACCGAATTTATTGAGCGTTTTTAGCATGAAGGGCTGTTGAATTTTGTCAAAAGCCTTTTCTGCATCTATTGAGATAATCATGTGGTTCTTGTCTTTGGTTCTTTTTATATGCTGGATGACGTTTATTGATTTGCGAATGTTGAACCAGCCTTGCATCCCAGGGATGAAGCCCACTTGATCATGGTGGATAAGCTTTTTGATGTGCTGCTGAATCCGGTTTGCCAGCATTTTATTGAGGATTTTTGCATCGATGTTCATCAGTGATATTGGTCTAAAATTCTCTTTTTTTGTTGTGTCTCTGCCAGGCTTTGGTATCAGGATGATGTTGGCCTCAGAAAATGAGTTAGGGAGGATTCCCTCTTTTTCAATTGATTGGAATAGTTTCAGAAGGAATGGTACCAGCTCCTCCTTGTACCTCTGGTAGAATTCAGCTGTGAATCCATCTGGTCCTGGACTTTTTTTGGTGGGTAGGCTATTAATTGTTGCCTCAATTTCAGAGCCTGCTATTGGTCTATTCAGGGATTCAACTTCTTCCCGGTTTAGTCTTGGGAGAGTGTAAGTGTCCAGGAAATTATCCACTTCTTCTAGATTTTCTAGTTGATTTGCGTAGAGGTGTTTATAGTATTCTCTGATGGTAGTTTGTATTTCTGTGGGGTTGGTGGTGATACCCCTTTATCATTTTTTATTGCATCTATTTGATTCCTCTCTCTTTTCTTCTTTATTAGTCTTGCTAGCAGTCTGTCAATTTTGTTGATCTTTTCAAAAAACCAACTCCTGGATTCATTGATTTTTTGGAGAGTTTTTTGTGTCTCTATCTCCTTCAGTTCTGCTCTGATCTTAGTTATTTCTTGCCTTCTGCTAGCTTTTGAATGTGTTTGCTCTTGCCTCGCTAGTTCTTTTAATTGTGATGTTAGAGTGTCAATTTTAGATCTTTCCTGCTTTCTCTTGTGGGCATTTAGTGCTATAAATTTCCCTCTACACACTGCTTTAAATGTGTCCCAGAGATTCTGGTATGTTGTATCTTTGTTCTCATTGGTTTCAAAGAACGTCTTTACTTCTGCTTTCATTTCGTTATGTACCCAGTAGTCATTCAGGAGCAGGTTGCTCAGTTTCCATGTAGTTGAGCAGGTTTTGATTGAGTTTCTTAGTCCTGAGTTCTAGTTTCATTGCACTGTGGTCTGAGAGACAGTTTGTTATAATTTCTGTTCTTTTACATTTGCTGAGGAGTGCTTTACTTCCAATTATGTGGTCAATTTTGGAATAAGGGCAATGTGGTGCTGAGAAGAATGTATATTCTGTTGATTTGGGGTGGAGAGTTCTATAGATGTCTATTAGGTCTGCATGGTGCAGAGATGAGTTCAATTCCTGGATATCCTTGTTAACTTTCTGTCTCGTTGATCTGTCTAATGTTGTCAGTGGAGTGTTGAAGTCTCCCATTATTATTGTATGGGAGTCTAAGTCTCTTTGTAAGTCTCTAAGGACTTGCTTTATGCATCTGGGTTCTCCTGTATTGGTTGCATATATATTTAGGATAGTTAGCTCTTCCTGTTGAATTGATCCCTTTACCATTATGTAACGGCCTTCTTTGTCTCTTTTGATCTTTGATGGTTTAAAGTCTGTTTTATCAGAGACTAGGATTGCAACCCCTGCTTTTTTTTGTTCTCCATTTGCTTGGTAGATCTTCCTCCATCCCTTTATTTTGAGCCTATGTATGTCTCTGCATGTGAGATGGGTCTCCTGAATACAGCAGACTGATGGGTCTTGACTCTTTATCCAGTTTGCCAGTCTGTGTCTTTTAATTGGAGCATTTAGTCCATTAACATTTAAGGTTAATGTTGTGTGTGAACTTGATCCTGCCATTATGGTATTAACTGGTTATTTTGCTCGTTAGTTGATGCAGTTTCTTCCTAGCCTCGATGGTCTTTACATTTTGGCATGTTTTTGCAATGGCTGGTACTGGTTGTTCCTTTCCATGTTTAGGGCTTCCTTCAGGGTCTCTTGTAAGGCAGGCCTGGTGGTGACCAAATCTCTAAACATTTGCTTATCTGTAAAGGATTTTATTTCTCCTTCACTTATGAAACTTAGTTTGGCTGGATATGAAATTCTGGGTTGAAAATTCTTTTCTTTAAGAACGTTGAATATTGGCCCCCACTCTCTTCTGGCTTGGAGAGTTTCTGCCGAGAGGTCTGCTGTTAGTCTGATGGGCTTCCCTTTGTGGGTAACCCGACCTTTCTCTCTGGCTGCCCTTAAGATTTTTTCCTTCATTTCAACTTTGGTGAATCTGGCAATTATGTGTCTTGGAGTTGTTCTTCTCGAGGAGTATCTTTGTGGCGTTCTCTGTATTTCCTGAATTTGAATGTTGGCCTGCCCTACTAGGTTGGGGAAGTTCTCCTGGATGATATCCTGAAGAGTGTTTTCCAACTTGGTTCCATTTTCCCCCTCACTTTCAGGCACCCCAATCAGACGTAGATTTGGTCTTTTTACATAATCCCATACTTCTTGTAGGCTTTGTTCATTTCTTTTTCTTCTTTTTTCTTTTGGTTTCTCTTCTCACTTCATTTCATTCATTTGATCCTCAATCGCTGATACTCTTTCTTCCAGTTGATTGAGTCAGTTACTGAAGCTTGTGCATTTGTCACGTATTTCTCGTGTCATGGTTTTCATCTCTGTCATTTCGTTTATGACCTTCTCTGCATTAATTAGTCTAGCTGTCAATTCTTCCACTCTTTTTTCAAGATTTTTAGTTTCTTTGCGCTGGGTACGTAATTCCTCCTTTAGCTCTGAGAAGTTTGATGGACTGAAGTCTTCTTCTCTCATCTCGTCAAAGTCATTCTCTGACCAGCTTTGATCCATTGCTGGCGATTGGCTGCGCTCCTTTGCTGGGGGAGATGCGCTCTTATTTTTTGAATTTCCAGCTTTTCTGCCCTGCTTTTTCCCCATCTTTGTGGTTTTATCTGCCTCTGGTCTTTGATGATGGTGACGTGCTGATGGGGTTTTGGTATAGGTGTTCTTCCTGTTTGATAGTTTTCCTTCTAATAGTCAGGACCCTCAGCTATAGGTCTGTTGGAGATTGCTTGAGGTCCACTCCAGACCCTGTTTGCCTGGGTATCAGCAGCAGAGGTTGCAGAAGATAGAATATTGCTGAACAGCGAGTGTACCTGTCTGATTCTTACTTTGGAAGTTTCCTCTCAGGGGTGTACTCCACCCTGTGATTTGTGGGGTGTGAGACTGCCCCTAGTGGGGGATGTCTCCCAGTTAGGCTACTCAAGGGTCAGGGACCCACTTGAGCAGGCAGTCTGTCCATTCTCAGATCTCAACCTCCGTGTTGGGATATCCACTGCTCTCTTCAAAACTGTCAAACAGAGTCGTTCGCGTCTGCACAGGCCTCTGCTGCTTCCCCTGTTGTTTTTTAGCTGTGCCCTGTCCCCAGAGGTGGAGTCTACAGAGACGGGCATGTTTCCTTGAGCTGCTGTGAGCTCCACCCTGTTTGAGCTTCCCAGCAGCTTTGTTTACGTGCTTAAGCCTCAGCAAAGGCGGTTGCCCCTCCCCCAGCCTCGCTGCTGCCTCGCGGTTAGATCACCACAGACTGCTGTGTTAGCAATGAGGGAGGCTCTGTGGGCGTGGGACCCTCCCGGCCAGGTGTGGGATATATTCTCCTGGTGTGCCCATTTGCTTAAAGTGCAGTATTGGGGTGGGAGTTACCCGATTTTCCAGGTGTTGTGTGTCTCAGTTCCCCTGGCTAGGAAAAGGGATTCCCTTCCCCCTTGCTCTTCCCAGGTGAGGTGACGCCTTGCCCTTCTTCAGCTCTCGCTGGTCAGGCTGCAGCAGCTGACCAGCACTGATTGTCCGGCACTCCCTTGTGAGATGACCCCAGTACCTCAGTTGAAAATGCAGAAATCACCGGTCTTCTGTGTCGCTCGCGCTGGGAGTTGGAGACTGGAGCTGTTCCTATTTGGTCATCTTGCTCCAAAACTTTGTTATTTGAATTTCTGGCTAGTTATCTATGTGAAATCTGGAGAGTAAAATAATTGTTGAACCCTAGAATGGTTTACCCCAAATGAGAGCTTCAAAAGTAAACTCTATTCCTCTGAGGTCCATTTCAGCACCATTATCTATCCCACTTTTTTCTTTCCTCTATCTTTGCTGTATTGTTTCATGCACACTGTTCCCCTTTTTATTTATTTTTATTTTTATTTTTTGTTTCATGCCCTAACCTATTTCACGGCATAGCCTAAGTCCCACCATATTGAAATTAAATAATTTTCCCCTTTGAAAAACCCCTTTAATAAAGCAGAATTTTGGATCATGTAGAGCTAACAGCCATACTTTCAACTGTTTGCAAGAGATTTCAATTATTTTTACATTTGTTGGGCTGGGCCTGAATTAGAAGCATGATATGCGGGAGGAAATCACTTCCTAGTGAGGGAAACTACGCCACTGTTGAACATCTACAGTTTAACGAGGACTTGTTGTTCTCTACACATCTTTGTGCATACAGTAATATCTGAACATAAACTTTGAAATTTTCAAGTTTCTTAGTTTGTATCTCTGGCAAATCTCAAGGATCTACTCTACCTAAAGTCTATCTTATAATATAAATCAGAGTCTAGAAAGGCTATGATCTGAACACTCTTCCTTAGGAATTCTGGAATATCATGGCATACTTTTGTTCTTCTAGAAGATCATTTCAGCCAGTGAGAAATACACTAAAACTTCATTTTGGCAGTTCCTGGTTCATTAAGCCAAAAAATTGATGGGAAAAGCTTGTTTTGGGGAGTTAGGGTCAGTGCACAACAATAGGTCCAATAACTGTACCAGTTCTAGGATGAAGAAAACACCACAAGAGTGCCCTCATTACTACAGGATGAAGAAGGATCCCAGCTCTGATCCCTGTGACAGATAGTGGGAAAGAGTTCCACATTCAGTCATGGAGAAATGTCAGAGAAGAAGAGGCATTCATGCCGGAGAAGTGGGATCATGTCACAGAAATTTCCAGAGTTCTGCTCTATGGAAATGTAGTCTAAGTCCTTTAAAAATGATTTTTAACATAAAAAGAAATTAAGATTACTATTCAGAGGCCAAGAGAATTGTTACAATTATTGGGGAGGTAGAAGTTTGTATGCTATATGTTGAGTAGTGGGAGGTGACATTGTCTGGATTAGAATAAAACTGACTAATTCTGCAAAACTATTGGAGTGACTAAAAGACAAAGTAACAAGCATAAAGGTAATATGGATAACACTCATCCCTGATTGAGTTCTCCTTATGAATCAGCACTATATACATTATCTTCTTTAATCCTTCTAACTACTGTTTGAGGTAGGTACAATTAAGCAATTTTACAGAGCAGAAAGCCAAGACACAGGAATTTAAGCAACTTAACACTCAAAATTACTCAGGGTGCAAGTAGTAGAATTAGAATTCAAGCCTACATTTGTGTGATTTCATACCTTGTATTCTTAAAATTGCTATGTCCTATCTCTTCTAGAAAATGACACAAAGGCAAGGGAAGACTCTTGCATTAAAGAACAAATTCTGTGTTAGAAAAATCTCTCATATTAGAAAAAACTAAAAACTGGCCACCTGATGTCAGGGGTGGGGTGGAGTTGAGACATAAGAGTGAATCCTGAGGGGTGACTTTAGTTAGAATGAAATCCAGCCTCGAATTCCCAAATGATAGGGATGACCTGGAAACCTAAAGTTTCTCTTCTATTTTTCTCTAATTATTTAATGTGTGGCAGGTGATCTAAGTGTGGTAAGTTGTAAGTTCTTGCCTTGGGGGCAAGTGTTCACTCTATAATAATAATATTTTTAAAAGACTATTCAACCTTTAATTGATAGAGTCTCATTCCTGTAAGACAAGACATTATGGCCTTGCAGAAACAGAAGTCAGAATACTGACCACAGTTAGTGTCAAAAGTCTTTTCAGTTCCCAAAGTACTTGAGTTTTAGTTACATCCTCATATGTACTACACTTGACCTTAGTCAGCTAAAAGGATGAGAAGGGACTATATCCTCATATGTAAAAGACATATTCAGGAAAATACTCTTAAATTCCTTAGACAACAAATGTTTTCTCTTTTGAACAGCTATGACCTTCACCCTTACTTCCAATTCTAAACTTTTAGAGCAAACAAGACACAATCAACTCATGATCAAAACCTGCAAACTATGCTTATGTAGATTTATGTAAATAGCCATGCAAATCGGGTACCACCACTGGGCTTCTGGGAGGTTGCAAATGGAGCCCTTGGTACAGTAGAGGTCAAATGTTCTTGGCTTAGAGCTCAATTCCACATGCAGATTTTAACAGGACAATGGCAGCCCCTAAACACAGCAGTCTTTAAATGCTGTGATAATTCTACGGTTGAATAGTTTTCCATCATAATTAGGAAGGGGTGACCTGGTTCAGTGAAAAATGAAGAGCAGAGCAGAATGAAATTGTGCTCTAATATTCCAGTTTATTTAAGTTTGGTACTTATTATTTCCCTATCCCTGCCTTCCTCACTTTTTCAGTGTCCATTAAGGGACCTCAGTTGGCATGGAACATTGCTTTCCTATTTCAGCCACCTTTGACTGGAATATTGAATTTCCCTAACTTAGCTAAAAGATAGGACAGCCCAAGGCCACTATCCTTGAAAATGTCTCTTTCCTTGAAGCGTGGGTATCTTCCCTGAGATGCTGCACCAATGATGCCAATTAAATTATCAAAGACTACATGAACAAGAGATTCTTCAATGACTATTACCACCATTATTACTAAGAGCCATGAACTCTTAACTCCAAATAATCAACAAAGACCAAAGGATCTCTCCAAAAAGGCCATTCGACTCTGGAAAATCCTTGCGGAGGCTTGCTGGACACTCTTGGGACTAGGCTATTACTAGTTCCTCTGTCCTATGGCGGAGGAAGGGGACTATGGAGTACGTGGGTGTGATCCTACTAAATATTAAGACTTTGAGAAATAACAGAAGCCAGAAATGTCCTCCGCCATCCATGTGTGTGCATTGGC